>NW_028186410.1:439680-548771 GCF_003343005.1 Rhea americana | reverse complement strand
CGGCGCTAATCGCGGGCAGTTCCCACCGTTTCCGGCTTTGAGGATCCGTTTGTGACGGTTGGGGGCGGGGGAGGGGAGGCCTGCGGGGCCAACGGACAGCGGCGCGCAACGGCTGAGCCCTGCGTCGTGCCCTCCCTCCTCGGGTCTTCTGCAGCGTGCACCTCTTCTGTTTGCTTACAACGGTTTCAGAAACGGGGCTGAGCACAGAGGCTTGTTCCTTCCTCAGCCTTATCTCTTCTGGGAATGAGATTACCAGCCCCCAAGCGAAAAGCCTCACTGGAAGGCCGCTGAAAAGCAGTCGCGGCTCTCAGCTGCCTTCACCAAGTAACCCACAGCAGAGGGTCGGCCCTCCATTTCGGCTGTGCTCGTGAAGTTCTGCTATGCAAAAAATTCTTTAATCCCATACTTTCCTTCCTTTTTCAACTTTTCTTTGGTTTCACTTGGTGAGCACGATTTGTCMTTCTGTGCCCCCCGACTGAATTTGGTGCTCTGCAGCCACTAGGCCACCGTGTGAAGYGGTCTGTGCCTGTCAGAGGTGCCGTTACGGCAAGTATGCACTTTTAAATTAACTGGATCTGTGTGCCAGGCAGAGTTGAACTATGGTGGCATAAAACAGGTTTAAAGGAAGGGTGAACCAGTCCCTTTCCAAAATAAAAAGCGATCACTTAAAGTAGCAACTTRTGCATTAAAATGAAAAAAAAAATAGCAACATTCCTTCTTATTCTGTCAAGTTTATACGCTGTTCTTCAGTYGCAAAAAAAGATGCAGCACAGCAAAAAGCTTGTGTCACAAGTCAGTGTGTCAAAGAGAGCACCAGCAGGATTTGTGTGTGGCACTCTGGTTTGAAGGAAAAGCTGACCCAGGCGGCCAGTGATGCGCAAGACTGAATTCAATCCTGCTCACTAAGATACACTTTGCCACAGATGATGTTTATGGTTTGGCATTAGAAGGCTGAGTATAGCTATTGTGTCAGAAGAGTGGCTGGGCTGTGCCTTCTCTGCAGTCCCATGTCAAGAACCAAGTTTTGTGAGGCTCCTCCTACCGCCATCTCGGCTTCCTGGCTGCCTGATGCTATGTCCTGCAGTACCAAACTCTCAYGCACACTATCCATATCTGCAGCTATGCCTGTAACAAAGGTGTCAAAATGAGGCTATGGTTTTCACTTAAGGAGCCAAGCCTTCATCACTCTCTGCTTTTGTTCCCTATCTGTAAAAGGGAATTAGTAATACTTCACCTTCTTCCAAAGGCTGTTGTAAAGCTAAACCACTAAATAGTATGGAGCAGCCTGCTATGGTGCTGATAGGAAAGGAAAGGCAGAGAAATGACAGTTACTTTTTTTTAAAAGCTCATTTTCTGTTTTGGATGTGTTTACTTTTATTAAAAATAGACRTTCATTAAAATATGTTGATAGCATCAAAAGATTTATGTAGGGGTTTCTTCGTTAGTCTGTATCAGTTTACAAAGAATCTACATAGAGAGCTGGCCTGCTTTTGCAAAAGATGTGAGGGATTTAAATACCAAATATCCATCTTTGGGAAGCAGGCAGGATGACAGTGAAAATAGTCTACATGCTATACTAGCCTTGTTGTTTTGTYCTATTCTTTTCAGTCACATTTAACAGAGTCATTATGGACTTTAAAGAACTCGCATTTCTGTGTCAAAAAATACATTTCAGTTCACTTCTACTCAGAAATCTTCTCATGCTAACAATGTAAACAATGATCCCAAATGGTGGGTTATTTCTGAAAAGAGAAAAAGGTTTCTGACACCCTGWTTCTGATTTTGTATGTTTTTAACATCAGTAACTAGGATATAGGGAGAAGGGAGGTAGTGGGATCACATCTTTGTTATTAGAATATATTGACATCTCTTGCTTCATTGATTTTTTATTACAGTCCCGAGGTTAGAAATAATGATTGTCAGTGACAGCTTCTTTGCTATTTGCTTTAGTTTCAAATGATAATTTCAGGCCTATTTTTTTGCTTCATTTCTCCCCCTCCACACACACTCCCTATATTTCTGTCTTTTATTTACCAGGAATAAGCAGTCTGTAAAAA
Organism: Rhea americana; assembly: GCF_003343005.1. Lineage (NCBI taxonomy): Eukaryota > Metazoa > Chordata > Aves > Rheiformes > Rheidae > Rhea > Rhea americana. The sequence continues at coordinate 546,714 of NW_028186410.1, read as the reverse complement.
GCCGTCTCTTAAAAGTTTAGGGCTGCAACATACCAGCATAAAAGACAGCACCAAGTCAAGCTGCCTTTGTCACCGCTACTGCTGCTGTCTTGGCATCTGTCAGCGAAGAGCGCTCCAATCTGGGAATCCCTGCTGGGGTGAGATATGGCCGCGTCTCCAACAAAGGGCCAGGCGACACCAGTGCCAGAACACTGCAACCATCTGATGCAAGTCTCTCCTAATGAAAGTCCAGCATGGGGCTAAATGACTTTCCTCCACTGCTGGGTGAGGGGCTAATGATAAAAGCACTCCCTGGGCTCGACGCTGCTGTTGGTAGCTTTGTTGGGGCATATGGCAGTTGGCTAACTGCAGCTCTTGAGAGGTTGCTTACGCAGCTTTACCTCTGGAATGGGCTTGCAKGCTCGGCTGAGAATCTCCTGCCCATTTCCTGAGGGGCATATGTGTGTGCGGGTGCATAGATGCTTGTGGGGAGCATGGTGAAAGGGCGGAGAGTTCTGGGGCAGTATTATTTTGGCACCTGGCAACTGTTATTGTTGCTTCTGGAGAAGCATAGCTCACATAAAATCTTCACCAGTTTGCAGTAGAAAAGGCTAAAGATGTGTTAGTTAGTAAGGCTAGCTGCTCTCTCCCACACGCAGACACACTCCACTGCCCTAAATGTGTGGGCTGAGGCATTCTGCATTTCCAATCACAGCACTTATATTAATGTTAATAATAATAATAATAATAATAGTTTTTAATAAATTGGACATTTTTGTCCAGGAAATCCCTAAGTAGCTCACAAAACATCATTTAAAATAATGAGTGCAAGAAGTCAGATTCTGTCTTTCAGTAGACCTTTCATTAAAGAAACCAGTGAGAAATAGGGTGGAGAAAGGTAGATTAAAAAAAGCCAAATGCGTGCACGCGCACACACACACATACACAYAAATGCAGATTCTGCATGGAAAGTGTGCTGTAGAAAAGCTGAGGGAAAAAAAAAACTTCTGTAGGGATAGGTGCTTGCTTGTTTGCTTTTATTCTTAGAGCAATTTTTTCTACCTCACTTTTTTGTAGTTGATATTAAATGTGAGGCCTGTAATTTTTTTTTCAAACATAGCAGCAGCAGCATGTTCTCTGCACCTGTTGGTTTTATGATTTGCTTTTCACAACAGTTCCTTTGCAAGATCAAGACATGATCTGAATGACAGGCGCTGCTGAGTCAGCTTGTAAATAAAAATGGAGGTGGATTCAGTGCACTTTCCAAAATAACCTCCCTCTTCATGCCTAGTGTGTGACTTGCCCCTTTTCACGTATGCTTTTTCCCTCTTCATCTGCTGCCATTCTATTTCTTTCTTCCATTTTAATATTCTCCTTTTTCTCTCTAAGCATTATTTCACTCTTCTTGTATTGCACTTTCCTCGCTTCATTTGCCAGGTTCTCTCCTCAACATGACCTCAGCAATTTAGGTAACAGCAGAGGCATTCCTAAGTGAAATTGTTAGTTAAAACGTAGTAATCCTGCACCTGAGATGCATTCAGGGCAGGTAAAACAACAGGTAAGATTTTTCCCACAAACCTTCAACTATAGGGCTTGCTTGTGAGTGGTCTGGTGTAAGTGTGAACAGCCAGAGACTGTTTTAAAGYTGGGGCAGCACAGTCACTACTCTTGAATTACCACACTAACTCTGTGGTGCCCTAGCAATGATAATTCCCTGATAATGAGTTAGACTCACTTTCTAGCTATAAGGACACAAAGCAGCTTGGCTGAAGGCTGTCACCTAGAATATTATATTTACAAGAAAAAAAAAAAAAAAAAAACAAAAAACACAAACCCTTACTGTTGCAGTCTTCGCTTCTCTTTTCCCTGTGTTCACTATCAACTGGGAGAGCAAGTGATTTCAGAGACTGGGCAGCTTATGCATTGGGCTCTAATCTTTAAAAAAATGTGTTACTGCTAAGATCCCTTCAAGGATCTGGGCACTATTGAGAAGGGTACTTGCCTACTTTAGCAGTTTTGCCTGATTAATAACTTTTTTGCTGGCATCACTGTAAGTCCTGAAAGTCAGCAGAAGTTCTTGACAGGTCAGGGTCCATTTAATATTATCGGATCAAAGTGAAGTACAAGTAGAAACCTGCTGCATTTTTCAGGCACATACTACAAGTTGTTCCAACTTACCTTTTTAAAATCAAACTACATTTATGGATTAAATCAGCATATATATTAGCAAGATCTTCATGTGACCTTCAGGTGATTCCTTTGTGTGTACATTGTTTCGGTGATATAATCTACATGAGTCTGCTTTCTAATAGAATTTCTTATTATTTAAAATATACTGTTGTGAGTCACATGGCAGGGAAGTTCCATGAAGTAGAGAAAGCTTTATATCCCAGTTGGCTTGATAGCATGTTCAGATAGTACACTTTTGAAATGAACTGAAATGAAAAAGAATTTTCTGTGAAACTCAAATATTTTTCCTGATAAATAATTGTTCTTAATTGTTGATAGCTACATATATTCAGTAAGAACCAAAAAAATGGCCTTGAGTGTGAGTGGCATACGGTACTTTTTAGGAGCTGTGGGAGAAGGAACTGAAGGATTATGCTACCTCTGAGACATTATCAGAGAAGTTAGGGCCAGGCAAGTCACCAGCAGTGTGAGGGAAACCCGGATTGCAAAGTGAAGCAATGGCAGTCTTGAAAAGTATCTGTTTTTATTTGCCTATAATACAGTAGCAGTATCTAGATAATCTTGCAAGGATGTAATTTATACTTGTTTTCCCTTTGTTTTTTGATTTTTATCAGGCAATGATTATTGTTTGGCATATAAATAAAATAATAATATAGACTAAAGAAACATTGCCACAGCTACAGCGTAGCCTAGAAATAGCAGAGTGCTGTCTCATAGCCTGCTTTCCATGTCTTATTGTAGTTTGCATTCAGTTAAGAGGTTGTGGTTTGTCTCCAGCTACTTCTCAGAAAAGAATTTAGAGGCAGGCTTAAAAGTCTAACAAAACACTGCTTACACAAACTATGTGTTTTAAAGATGATTGCAGAAAAAGAGGAAGATTTTTCAAGTAAGTTTGGCCTGTTAGAGCAAGTTTATATAGACTATGGGACAATTAACTTTTTGACAATTTTCTTGATGTGCCTCTACATAAAAAAACTAAGCTAATTTTATTCCACAGAAGTTTGTTTGCATTCACAGAAGAATGAAAGTTATCAGAGATGAATGTAACACAAGTGTCCTAAAGCAAGTTGTGAAGTTTCTCTCCATTTATAATCCACTTAACACCTATTCACATAAAATTTCAAGTTTGTCTGTGAAAAAGACTGCCCAAAATATCCTTTGCTTTCTCCCATTCAAAAGTGTTTCAAAGGGAATTTTTAATACAAGAAAAATAAAAAAATATCTGTTCCATTTTAAAATTTGCTTGGAAGAGAAAATATTTTTCTGTCATTTTAACTCAACACATTTTTATGCTTTTATGAGATGGCAGTTTTTGTCTTTGCTCCACCTTTGTCATTTTCCACTATTTTCTGAATGTTTCAGGGTATATGGTAGCATAATCACACTATTTCACTTTGCTTTTCTATCTTTCAAAGTCAAGAAAGATTTGAAAAATTGAATGGACACATGAAAAGGAGAAGGAGGTAGCTGAAGATAAGAGTAACAATTATATCCTGGGCTTATCCATTTTATTGTTGTCATGGCAAAGATAAGGAAAGAAAGGGGAGAAAAAATATAATTTAAAATATTAATATTGCTGTTTGAAACCCATAATTAAAAAAAAAAGAATTAAAGCAAAGAAATTTCATCTGATTTCAAAATTTCCAATCTAAAAAAATTGGAAAAGAATTCTTAAAACTAATTTTACCTCAAAAACTCTTTTCAGTGAAATGACATTTTACATTTGAGAAGCCATTTGGTTTTACTTATGATTTCCTCTGCATTACTCTAAAGCCACAAAGGAAGCTGTGGAGCCATCATTAGTGATCTGTGTTACTGCGGCTGTTGGACAGTTCAGTTCATCAGTAGGCACCTTTTCATATATACTGGCAATTTATGTTCCTGAGAAGAACACTAGCTTATCTATAAGATAATACAGCCTTTTAAACAAGAGAGCAAAAATTTGTTTCGTCTGAAATAAAACGATGACAGAAACAGAAACCTCAGTGCTTTCTATGGAGTAATTCTTTCTTGATAACATTTTCATCTGGGTGGAAAGAAGAAGGAATAAAAAGATAGACTATGGATGCAGAGTATACAATTTTACAACTTTGTCCTATATCACAGTTTGTTACCAGCCACATCAGTGGGTTTGAAGGACTCCTTATTCCACTGCTTTACTGTTTCCTGTGGCCTCAGTAAATCACTTAACCTTTGTCCCTCAGTTTCCTTATGCAACAAATGGGAATTTTAATACTTAATTTTCTGCCTCAGAGGAGTGTTGTGAAATTTAACTAGCTAGTGTCTGTAAAATGCTTTGAAGCCTCACAGAGTAATTCTTATTAAGGAGGAATATGACAAATGCAGTGTGGAATACATAAACAGGTGGAAAAGTTTTAAAAGAGTCTTTTTTTTTTCCCAGAAGCAAGAGTGAACAAGTCGAATGTGAAATTAGCGCTGCTGTAGAGTATAAAGAAGCAATGAATGAATAAACCTGCCTTGGAACACACCCTGGTAATTCACAATTCCATCAAAAAAATCTTCCATCTCCCCATTTTGAATTGCTGGCATTTATGATAACTCTACCATGTGTTCTTCCTCCCTACTTTAACTCTCCTTTTRCCAACACAAGTTTGTGTCTGTCCAGACAAGTAGGAGCATTCTTATAATGGGCTATGCAGTGATGAATTGTTTGGTGTTTTTTTTTTTTTTCAAGCTTTCTGTGAAAAGTTTTGCCGTTCCAGTAATATCATCTATAGTTTTCCTGCAGTGTGCTGTCAACCCTACACTTACAAGGTRTCATTTCCTTCTACTCAAGAATTATGTAATTTTTGGTACCATTTGAGGAATGCTTCAGAAAGCTGTCTACAAATGCTCATTCCAGCATTTAAATAAACTTACTTAAACTGCGTTCATATATATTTCATGTACACTTTATCTGCTCATTCTAGTGAAAGATTTAATGACAGGAATGCTTGCCCAAATGAAAGACTTTAAGGAAGTACTTCAGGTTACTGGCAAAAAAGTGATTTCTGAATTTTTAATAATGAGAATCCGTACTCTAAGTCATAACTAAACTTAAGATCAGTCTGCTAAGGTAGAGAAACATGAAATACGAGAACAAAGTTCAATCAAATCTGTTCTAATCTAGAATAACCAGTATTTACAATGAACTGATCTTGAGCAAATGTCAGAGTAAAAATGATTTTTAAAACATCAAATTGCTTCCAATAGGTAATATATGACAGAACAAAAAATTCCCATAGTTGACAATTCACACGCAGAGTTGCAATTCATAAAATAAATTGCCTGCAAATTAYTTTGCCATCTATTATGTTTGTTGTGCTTGGTATAGTGAATTTGCTGGAATGAATTTCATACTACTCATCTCAGTAACATATTTACACACTCCACACAGTTCTCAGTAAGGTAACATTCAAAGAAAAGATAATTTACCTGATAGATAGAACATTAAYGTAAGAACTGAGCTTACCCATAACATATTCCAATTGAACAAGTTATGTTTTTATCCACATTTATTTTCCATGTRTTCATATCCAGTTATCACTTCTTTGTTTGGCTGACCTATTATATTGTTTGAAATAGGTGAAGATACATGAAGCCTGTGCTGATGAGTACTATCATGTGGTGACATTTGAACTGTCAACAATGTTGAGAATGAGCAAAGTACTTCTATACCTCCTTCTAAGAATTCATACAGGTARAGTAATTTGGAGGACTCACAAGTGCAGTCTAAGTCCAAATATTTACAAAACTCAGAAAATGTTTTATTTTTTTACTTGTAATTTGCACATTTCAGAGTAGGATGACCGATCTACAAGGTGAAGAACCAAATTTCTTCTTTTAAAGGACAAAATGTGATCCCAGTGAACAAGCAGACTGAAGAGCACAGTTTTCTGTAAGTTTGTATTGCCTCATGTTAGTTTACATTCAAATTTCTASACAGAGGTACATTTGCAAAGGCACAGCAAACACTATCTGCTTATAATTTGTCATCTTTGGTAGGAAATTAATCTGCCTAAAAACTGAAACTAGACTGACATGAACTGACTGGACATAAAACTSAGCCCATTCTCAGGACCATCCAAAATAGAACCTATCTCAAATTTTTATTCTGTCTGTCTTGTTTGTTTCTCTCTCTGCTTTTGCACTTCAGAAAGAAACTCATGTCTCTACCATGTATGACAGCTCTGACATGAGGGGATTTGACAGATCTAAGAAGTCCAGAGAATCCAAGCAGTCCTGTTGCTGTCAGTGGGAAGACTCATGCTGAAARCCATATAGTTGCATTCCAACAAGCAGAGCAAGATTGTCTGAAGTGACCAGTGTGCTGAGAATTAGGCACCTGATGCTGCACAATGGCAAGATTCACAGCCAAACTTTCTCCAGCACTTAGTGCTTTAGCTAGTCCTTTATTATTAAGACAAAGAAGGAGAAGTGACAATTCCACTTTACTGAAGAGCAACGTGATTACTGTGGTCCTCAAGGAAAGAGCAACATGATTACTGTGGTCCTTAAGGATGGGGTGACCCAGTAAATCACTTCATGCAGGTTGAAATSATCCCAGCTGAAGGAGTAAAGAGACTAATGTCCTATATCTACTGAGTAGAATTAATTAGCCCCCTATCTTCTCCTTTTATGTTAATATTTTGTAGAGCATCTGCTAAGTGTACTCTAAGAGTGCCCATTAAATCATATGCTGCAGGCAAGATGGAAGATAAATAGCCTGGTTTGTGCATCTCACCTGGACTTAGGTATGAAGAAGGGCCAAAGACCAGTTGYCTGAACAGCTGGAGACCTCTGTTAGACATGCTGTATGTGTGAACACTTCATGGGCTTGCAAGCTCAACCAGGAGCTCTGGTGCCAGGAGGTGTTGGTGACTCTGGAGTCCCTAAATTTGAGCCTTGATGGTCCAACTGAAGTTGCTGCTATAAGTTCCTACCTGCTTTTATTATCTGTTCTTTTTTTAAAAATGAAGGGTGTTTTATTCATAAACTGAAAGTTTTCTGTGTGGATCAGCAGGATTAATTTCTGCAGCAGCTGAGGGAGAAGAGTGATAGTTACCAGAGCTAATCTAGCAGGGGAAATGCCAGTCGTGGAGGGGCACAGAACACCCTAGGATGTGGACCAGAACTCCTAGAGTTAGCTCCTGTTTTGAATTACCCTCTGAAAGAAGCTGACTTTTCACACTGACTGCAGGAGAGAGGAATGTTTGAGGGGGTCAGTCACACTAGGGTCATGTTAACCTTTCTCTGTATTCACTCCTTCAGTATTCTCTGCAGAACTGGCCTTTTGAATTGTGCCATCCTAGCAAATGGATACTAAGAGTGCTGTGTTTATGGAGTCTCTCTTACATTCTGGAACGTTTGGCTATTTCATTTCCTCCCAGAAAGAAACAAACAACATTTACTTCTTTACTAGACCATCATTGCTGATTCCACTTAGCTTCTTTACAATTACTTGCAGCTGGATCCATTAAAAAAGTAAAACACCCTATMCTTTTTATGTCATACACAAGATGAGAGCAAACAAATTACTCTAACTACAGTGGGCTGCAGCTACATTAATTTCATCCAATACTATCTTCATTTCCTTCCTTTTCTGCTTAGTTAAGTAATATGAAAATTGGCCTTTTTTGGTATTACTATGATGATTTTGAGCATCTCATTCTTCTCACATAGTGTTGGCTGCCTAAGATGACCTCAGAAACATCTGAAAAAAAAAAAAGGTAGTGAAAGGAAACATTCCTTCATAGTGTCAACATTTCAAGGAAAAAGTCCAGTGTAGCTCCAACTTCCTGAATGCTTTCCGGGGCTATTCTTAGAACATGGAACACTCCCACTTATTGCAATTAACTTCTGGTTAATGTAAAGAATAAAAGGATTCAAAAAAAGAAAAAAAGAAACCTGAGGTGAATTCAATTTTCAGTGAATTGTTTTGTGTGTGTGAAGCCGACATATGGTACAGACAAAGACTGAAAAATTCTCTTTGGTATTTACTTCTAAAAAAAAAAAAAAAAAAAGAATAAACAAAGAAAATTGCTATTCAGGCTGGTTATATGCCCATTTATTCATAATGGTTTTGAAGTGGTAAGAGCTAAGCTGGTGACAGAGCCAGCTCAAGGCTTCTCAGTAGAGTAGGCAGAAAATGAGTTTTATTGATCCAGAAGGGAGGGTCAGGAACAACCACTCTGTGTGTAAGAGAGAAYAATAAACCCAACTCTAAACTCCTTTTAGATCCTGTGGATCCTCAAACTTTGATATACATTATTCCATACCACAACTGTAACCTTGAATATCTTTCCTACTTTAATGAAAATTCTTTTAAAAAATGTTACCTTTGTTCAAATGCAGTGTCACATCTAAATTTCCATCAATGTTAGTGATAACTTTAACCTACAGGATTTTTGGGGAAGGCAGYTACTGGGCAGCAAGAATAGTAAATGAACAGTTCTTTCTTCGAATCCAGTCTGTATTTATTTTCTGTTATTATTATGAATGACACTATATGTTTGTATTATGGCAGCAGACAGGATTCTATGTGAAACTGGACCACAGTACTCTGCACAGTGTGCTTTTAGTACTACTCATATAACAGATAYTATTCAAGTTTTCCTCAAAATTTTCCAGGAATCAGACAGCACAGCCAGGATTTGAGCTAGGATTATGAGAATAGGGATTCTGCATGAAAAAATGAAGACAAAAGATATCAGAGACAGYCCTATTTGATCAAGAAGTCACGTGGTCCTTGTTCTACTTGGACAGATCAGGTCTAGCTGAACCATTCCTAGTATGTTTGTCTGATCTGTTTCAAAGTGATATTTCCACTTTTTGTCCTGCCTTCACAATAGTAAGAATTGAACTGTTTGAAGAAAGCAGCAAAATTAACTGATGAAAAACAAATAACTTGCCYGACTCATGAAATGTAATGCATCAGCAATATAACACTTAATTTGTGCTCTTCCAAGCATACACTATTTCCTCACTTTGGAGTTCAGGTAATCTTTCCACTGCTTGCTATATAAGMCACTGACAGACTATATCAACAGTTTTACATATCTCTTGTTTTTTTTATAGAAATGAACTAAATAATGCTACTATAGTGTAACATATATAGGGAGTAAGAAACTCAGAGCATGAAAGATGTAAAGTATTAACTAAGTTGTTCCCTCTTGTCAGAGTCAGTATTCTAGACGTTATATTGGCAAATAACACTTATGATGAATTGCACAGCTCAATCTKCAGCTCATACATGTATATTGGAAAACTGAAGAGAATTAATGTGAGCAATTTTTTAATATTAAATTGAAAATGAGATATCTTTTTTGCCAACAGAATATTACGTCAGATTGTTTTCTTTRTTGCATTTTTCTTCTGAATATGATTACTATTTTCCATTTTCTTTAAGAATGCACAGTGCTATTGTTTCTCCATACTAACTATTTAGGCTCTCCTTTGATCTAGACCAATTTCATTTAATTTAACATAACAGCAGTTGAGTTCTCAAGTATTTTATCATTCCSTTTGTTACGAAATCTGATCCAAAGTCCATGACTTGTGTAGAAAAATGCGTTGTTATTGACATGAATGTGCATTGTGTTGGGCCTTCAAATTTCAGACATTTTTTGTTTTTCCTGACAATAGTTCTTGAACTGTGTAGACAGAACTGATGGATTATCCATTCTTCAGCATTTGCAAATGGAAAATAAAGGTTTGTTAGAGACAAAATCTTGGTCCCATTATAGTTAAGGGRTGTTCATTGCAAATATTTCTAAATGCTTTTGTTTTGAACTATAATCTAGACCTCATTATAACATAAAAATCAATTCCTTGTTGACTGGAACTATCAGTGGTTGTCTAAAGATCAGTGATCCTGATGCTATTACATTGAATTGGCCTTAATCAAAARTATAGTTACATTATAGATGATGAACTGAGATTATTAGATTGAATCAGTACACATTCTGGTACCACTGAAAGTTGGCTGGGAGGAGTGCACAACAGTTGCTTTGGTGGTCACATACAACACAAAGGTTAATGATGACTGTTCTGTAAAGGATTCAAAGATAAASAGAACTAGAAACATCAAGCAGACTSRTCAGACCTAGAAGGGGCAGACAACATCAAATAACACATCCAARATCAGGAGATGTGAGAATARTGCCAATTTTATCTTTRCTTGGTTGATTTTAAAGCATTTGATTTGATATGACCAGCAGATGGAATGTCCACCATGTTTAGTTGACATGTTACAATAGAAAAAAATATTCTGAAAGGGATTTGCACTCAGAAAGGGGGTAAGGTAGCAGGTTTGCTATTGCTTTGTCWCTATAGTATCCTAATAGATGGCCATGAGGATATACTAGAAAAGAAAATTAAAACAGACATTGGGCTTATTAATAATTTAAGGAAAAATGCCGATTGCCTCATTCACAACAGAATTGCARGCTTTGGGCAGTGGAAGGAAGAATAACACCAAGGATTCTAGGAGGAATGAAAGCTTGAATTAAGTGTCCATGCTTAGTCAAGATCATTCTCATGAATAGGATGTTCAGAAAAATGTTAGCCATAACTAAGTCAGACATGAGAAATTCATTATGGATCAAGGAGGAACTGAAGGCTCTGCTCAAAAGCAAATAAGGAAATAAAATAAATGGAATAATCAGTCTCCTGAAGGAAATGTTGTGGAGAACAGCCATATACACGGTTAAGATTTGGATCTGGGAGAGAATCTGGAAACTTTCAAAATTCTGTCTTCAAACAGCAACAAGGAACAGCCACACTGATCCTGAATTACATTAATTCCTCTTTATCCCTTGCCTAGTTCAGACAATTCATTCTTTCTCCTTTCATGCATTCTGAAATGATTGTCTTTTATGGGATTGTCTTTTTAAGTATTTGCTCCACATTTTTAGCATCTCTTTTTTTAGGATGTCTTGTCAAACCAATTTTTCCAATATTCAATCAATCAGGTAGCAAGATTAATAATGAAGAGACAACTGCCAGAGATTTGTTTTTTCATGCCACTAACTCTCATATTGATAGTGATTGATGATAATGGTGCATGTATGTACACATATACACTGTGATTTAAAGGGATAAAATTCTAAAACTGGAAAAATCATTAAAAAAAACCTTGGAAATATATGAATGACAATTTGGAATTATTTGAAAAATTATGTGACCAAATATCATGGTTCAAAGCAAGAGAAAGGGAAAAAACTGCTAAGTGAAGTCAGAAATTAGAACTAAAGAAAACCAATATGAGATAGAGGACGAACTATATGAGATAAAGGACAAAGAGATACCAGCTGATCTAGACTAGATGTCACAAAGATAGAAAATTGATAAGCTAAAAACATTGGAATGAAATGCATGTTTTGCAAAGTGAACATTATTGAGAAGCAACAAAAACAAAGCATAGTTTAGCAACAAAACGTAGTAGATGGGGAGGGCAGTATCCTTTATATTGCAAAAAGGACAGAAATATTCAATAAATGCTTTTGTCCTGCATTTGCAAATAAGCAAAATGATGTTCTTTTTGATTAAGACGATGAGGTATGTTACCAGTCTTCTTGACTGCTAGTGGAACAGAAACAACAGCTCATATAAAATAAGCATATTTTAAATTTGGAGTAGGAAGAGTAATTTCACTGCAGAGATTTCAGGTTTGATTGACGGGATGTTCTGTAAATGTAATGGACTTTAGCAAGACTTGAATCATTGGTGCATAATATTCTGATTACAAAGTCARTGCTATGCAACATCAATAAGGAACATGTTAAATGGATTAAGAATTGGCCAAACGACAGCTCTCAGAATGTAGTTGTCRATGGTCAGTGGCAAGTTGCCATTGAGCAGTTGTGTCCTAGTGCTGGGAGGTTACCATAAGGATCAATACAAGTCCAGTGTTGTTCAGCATTTTCATCAATGATTGTAGAATAATGAATTGCTGCTGTGGAAAGTTCTAGGTGGCAGAGAAACTGTGAAAGTGAGCATACAAAGTGATCTGGATCAGTTGTAGCTAAGTTTATTCAAATGTACTGCTTTGAATACAGCTAATGAGTCTTATCTAAGAGTAAAAAATACAGCTCATGACATGACAAGGGTAGGAGTAGAGGAAGCCAATGGTTGGAAAACAATGAAAGAAAAAGAGAGACAAATGAGAAATATCTCACAGTAAACTTCCAGAGTGACTGGAAGGCTGAAGGAACTATTGTGATCCTTGTATAAACACAGTCAACAGGGAACATGAATGGGAAAGTGATTTCACATATAGCATYGGCAAGTGCATGTAGAGACAACTACCATTTTCATGGCCATGCTTTTTTATAAGAAAAGAAGGACATTGAAATATTGGAAAGGTGCAGAAAGAGCCACAAAAAATGATCAGAGAACAAAARCGAAATAAGAGAATTAATGAGCACAGTCTGTATAGCTGATAGGAAGGAGAAATGTTTGAACAAACCGCCATGGCAGAGGGGAATCTTCAAATGAAGAATTGATGCCCTTTGAAAGCTGTACTTTAATCAAACACAAATTGATCTTGATAAAGGGCAAGGTATGTGGATTGCAAAGGCCAAGGATATGTAAGAAATCAGACTCAATTTTCTAGTAGTCTGTCTAAATTTATACTCCAGAAGAATATGAATTAAGGTCTCCAAAATTTCAACTCTTTCAAATTTCCTGTGAATTTTGTTTACCGATTTCACTCCATTCCATTATTTAATGCAAATCAATTTGCTCACACCTTTAAAAAGAAAGCTGTGATCAGTAAGAGTCTCTTAAGAACACAAGCTGAGAAGGGAAATAATGATTTCACCATTCTCTGTTGGTTACCCCATACTGTTAAAAGACAGTTTGCATCTACCTGTCCTGTGTGCTGTGCAAATACTGTGTCAACAGTCTTAAAACTGAAGTCGGGAAAGTTTCTGGATAAAACCCCAGGCCAGCCAAAGTCAAGAGTCTAGGTGAAATCCTACCTTGTGGAGTGATCAACAGTATGAATATGTACATCTATTCTTTTTTTCCCCCTACTTTCATGTTGCTATTTGTCTCTTCTGCTCCCATCTTTTTTCATCCCCTCTGTTCTCTCATGTGCTTTTTTTTTTTTTTTTTAATTAAAGTATTAAGTTCTCCATTCAAGGTTTGCAGATTTGGAGACCAATAAGAGGCCATGCAATTTGTCATTTTAAAAATTCTAAAAGCAAAAAAAGAAACAGACATCCACATTTACTTGTTCTATGCATCTTTTTTTGCTAGACATAACTAGATCCCAGGGCCACGAAGAAGATATTACTGAAGCATGGACCATGTGTTTGTGGGATGTCACTGATTTAGTGACATTAAGTAGTATGATACTACTACTGTAACATGCAGACTATGATTGTCTGTCTGCACATGCAAATTCTGATGAAGAAGTSAACAAAAGCTTTCTAAATGAGGGAGGAGGCATGGTACAATATGAAATTCTTAATCATGCCAAAAGTAGGAGTTTCACAGTTGAAAACAGAATATAAGGAAGATGTAGAAGTGCCTGCAATAGCTTAGTTTTCTTAAAGACGTTTCCTAAATTAACGCTATGTTCCCATGTGCAAGCATAGGATTGCATAGTGGCCTTCCTAAAAAAGTAGTTACAGCTGAAGACAAATGAACTGTTGAACAGTTGACATTAAGCAAACATCTGCTTATTTGCATGTAAAAATGTGGAACTGTACCAGATTTGGGGGTAAAAAATATATCTATTGAAAACTGAATTGCTGGTACCACTGTCACTATTTGCACTACCGTGGATACAAGTCAAACTTAGCAAATGGATTTTATTGAAAAATGGAAGAGTTTAAAAAACATTTATCTTCCTCCTTGATTCACATGACAAATTAAAAAATCCATTATTCCCTCAGCTCTAATTAGAGTACCTTCATTTCGTAAAGTGAAGTTTAAACATTACTTTCTCATATTGTTTTAAATGCAAAAGACTTATTCCTGTGGATTAATTCTGTTTTTTATGGAATCAAGTACTTTTATCCCTTCATTACATATCTCAGGCTAATGGTAAAATGCTACCAAGCAAAGAATTTCTTTATACAGCTGCTTAATATTCCAGTCATAGGATAATTCAAGGTTGGTCTCCATTTTGTGCAAATAGTTGGTTGTGTACAACATTTAATGGAAAGCAGAAAAGTCAACGGCTGGGTGGAGTACATTTTGCCTCTGCAYGAAGAAACCACCGCTGAGATGAATCCATGTGTCCTCTATCCTCCTTATTTGCATGATTTCCCTTTCAGGGAAATTTCCCTCTTTCGGGGCTGCTTTAGTCACCTGTGGAGACAACAGAAGGTGGGGCTCCTCGTGCTGCAGAAACGGCTGAGCTGATAGACCTTGAGCTGCTACAGAGAGTCAGTACCTGGGGGAGCAAGTATAAGCTCTGCATTGGATGTAATATTCACTGTTTCACACAGTTTGTTTCCTTTTTTAAATTATGTTTTTATGCCATTAAGATGTGCCAGCAATTACATGAATCTAATGCACTTTGTGTAGGCTGATGTGGTGTAATTTTTTCTCTCCAGCTTTGCTAATGCAAACTGATGATATACAAAATAACTTATTCCAGCCCTCTAAGAATCTCATTGGAAAAGAAGTCAGTAATCATCAGTCCACTTGAACTGTGGGTCCATGAAGATGAGGCAAGTCCAGAAATGCAGACATTACAGTAGCATTTTTTAAGTTTCTAGAAAAGAAGACACACTTGAATAGTGCATTCAAAGGTAAATACAAGGAAATTTAATTCAGCTATTTCTAAGGTGGGTAAAAGAGTGATTAATCCCATGTTACCCGGTTTGGAAGAACAAACAGGTGAGTTTTTCCATCTAAATTTTTACCACTATCCCAGTGAGTAGCATAGTGGCCAGCTATAAATTTTATCCTAATCCAACATCTTTTGGGGGGGAAAAAAGCCCGCTACAAAAATGAAGCAATATRTATTATTTACTTGGAAAAATTACTGTACTCAGATCCTAGAGAAGAACTTAATTCAACATTTTTAGAAGCAATAACTTAAAAACAGATACTCAGCATGGTTAAGGTATGGGAAGGGAGGATAATCTAGAAAAATGAAGGCAAGAAAGAATTACAAAAGCCTTTCCCCTTAGGTGAGCTCTAAGTAAGTGCTTATATTCAACAAGAAGCTGCCAACAATGTTAGTACTCAGCAGCTTTCCCTCTCTTGAGAATTGCAGTAGATCCCACTGATAACAGAATTTATGCTTGAACATGCAGCATTGACTTAAGGTTAGTGTTTATGAATATATCAATGTTCCTTTCAAACTGTAAGGAAYACCAAGACTTTACAAATAATTGTGTATTTAAAGTCTACAGATCTTTTTATATGTTAGCTTATTTTGTTTTGTGTATTTTTCCCTCTGATAGATTTATATTCTAGCATAGTTAATCAGCAGGCTGCACACAAAATGATTGTTGCATGGAAAAACCCCAGGGTCTGGAGTCCCTGAACCCTCCATGCAGTTATAATCTTCAATTGCAATAGAGTTATCAATGCTCAAAGTTTAAAAACTGAACTGCCCACTRAACAGAGAAAATAATGAGCTAGCCAATCTATTTTTTAGAAGTTTCATTTTAAAAGGGAAGATTCAAGCTGATCGTYCTCCTCCATAACATGTGGAAGTTGAGTAATAAAGCTCTACCCTGCTGAGCTTCCAAATGCTGATGGTTTGAGCCACAAAGTTTAGCTCTAAACCTGCAACTGTGTTTGATATAGTGGGATAATACCTCTCATCTTCCCAGGGATGCGGGTTTATTTTTCTCATCAAAAAACAAGTGTACGTTTTTGGACAGGTAACTTCAGGACGTTATCAAACTGCAAACAAATCAAATAAATCTCAGAGCAACTTTAGAAGTCCATATCTATTTGATTGCTTCTAACTGCCTTTTTAAGACTTGTCCTCTTCYAGTATGTAGACATAGGGAGACTTGGCATTTTTCAGCACTTGTTTCACCAGAACRGGAGGACTGAATATGATTTGCTCACTTATGTGCTYCTGTGAACAGACAAATCTCTGATTACTGTGTGAGTAGAGCTGGGAGGCTAAAGCACAGATTTAAGTGCCTTCAGTGATACGCCAGTGATATGAGAATGATGCTTTTTCTCTAGTCCTTTGTTTTGCCACTTTATATTATGAAGTCTTTGAGGAATGGCTATGGATGTATACAGCACAATATGCACTTGATCCCARTTACAAGCAACACTTCTAGAAACAAATAGTATTGATGAGCAAATATGAAATACTAAGAAGTGAAGGAAAACATTACCTCTTTTGCAAATTAAAAGAGCTTGTATGCTCTTTGCTTTTCTGTCTATGGGTGTTGCATATTCTCACAGCCTTCACTCACCATTTCAGAGCAGGGCAGCTGACCTTCAAAAGTAAATACTATTAAAGCTGAACAAATCAGGTAATTACAATAAAAACATGACTTGACAAGCAGCCTCTGGACAGAATTACAGTTCTATACACAGACWACACATTCAATTAGAATGATTGGAAACAGTAAAAATATTTATTTTACTTTCGTTTGATATTTGTGTGACACTAGATTTCTAAGCTGCATTAGAGTTCTTTAGGGAAAAAAATGTTCAAGAAAAGAAAAAAGTAGATACAGAGTTCTTGCATCCTTCACTGTAAGTACAGCAATGTGTTACCAGAGATACTTAGACCCTCTTCTCTGCCCCGTGACAAAGGATTTCTTACTGCAGCACACTCCCCTTCCCTTACCCACCCTACAACCCATCAGTTGCTCAGATCTGGCACAGCTGAGGTGCTATTCAGAGAAAAGGGGAAAATGTTTATAGCCAGCCTCTCCTCTCAGTCTTCTTACTKGGGAGAAACTGTACAGGTAGCAGCCTCCCAGCTCGAGGGGCAAGGAATGGGAAGATAATGGGGGTGGTGGGGACCAGATGCAGAAAAATGTTAAGGCCAGAAAACACAGAGTGGAGCACAAGACTAACTGCCATGAAATTTGCTGTACTATTAGAACAACATAACATTGGTATCACCATTTAGAATCAAGAAAGATGCTTCACTGTCACCTGTTATTACTGCCAAACACYCCCAAATCAAGGACAACCATGCTGAGCAGAAAAAGAGGAGTTGCGTGAGGACATGTAACAGCTGTATGCTGTTAATAATATAAATAAAACAATATCTTGGATTACATCAATGGTGTTAAAAATCTGGCCTCTGAGATAATATTCCCTCATATGAAAGTCAGTGTCATTTAAATCTCTGAGTATCCCTATTACTTTGAAAATCTCCCCCATGTTGACAGTGTGCAATACTTCTCTCTGTAGAAAGAAGTTGAGATAGATAAGACTGAAAAAAAGATACTGAAAGCCCTATGGAATCTTGCACTGCTGCACTGGTGATGTCCTACAGGCACAAGTCTCAGCTCCAGGAGGAGCAGATTGGTTGGGGACAGAGGAGCAGAAGAAGATCTTTGCAGCTCCTTGCACTGCAATCCTACTGCCCAAGGGGTAATGGGCAGAGTGACATTTCATGGTATTATAATACGTTGCTTTTTGGTGAAACACTGGAATGGGAGCATTCCTCAACAGAAGGTAGATGGAAAATACAGGATGTTCACACTGCAAATATGCAGCTCAACCCTGAAACACGCATTCAGGGAGGGGAACCACTGTTCCTTGGATCTGCAGGACACCAGCAAATCCTTATGAGCACTGCAGATCTCAAAGTACCTAAACAAATTGGAGCAAATTCTTAGAGAAAAATATGGTATATTTTACTAAACTTACTCAGACAGGCAATGTTAAAGACAGAACCAGCAGAAGACATCTTAAGCTAGACCTTCAAAAGGCCATTCAGTCCCACCGAAACCCGTTTGAGCAATACCCTTTAAAGCACAGAGCATTCAGGCTTGCTTTTAAAAGAGCACCTGATCCTAGTTATAACTATTATATATTGAGCTGGCTTGATGAAATCTCTGGTTATATTCCCATGCCTGTGAGTTTAGCAGGATCAGGCACATGGTAGTACCGCGTTCCAAACTGACAGGAGATCTGTGAAGGCTTGCAAGAGTCCAGCAGAAGGACCCACTCCTGCAACCATCCTCGAGATCCAAGTCACAGAGAGAGGTATCTGCAGGACTGTATTTATTAGCAGTGCTGCAGCACCATAGAGCTAAGTGCGGCTCCATATTGGGCTGTGAGCCATGGCGGAGGTGCCTGAGCTAGTGGAGACCTATGTGGCGCAGCTCCATGCCGCATGGTTGCACCAGCACAGATCCTAAAGCCCTGCAGCAGCACTGGTGCAGCACCGCACCCCAGCTAGTAAGTAGTGCTTGTCAGAGGTACGTGAGAAGTTAACACTTGTGTAGTGATACAAGCACAGTGCTATACTGCTATAGCTGGGCTGCCCCTGCTTCCAGCCCACGGGCTACTGGCCTGGGCATTTCTGTACAGTGTAAAAACATACCTAGTCACAAACCAAAACCCCATCATGCAAAGCACTCGACAAACACAGCAGAGAAAGATACCTTGCCCCAAGGAGTTTAGTGTCTAAATAAAATGGAACTAGTGTAGAGTGCACATTGTTCAGTGTATGAAGCAGCACTTGTCACTTTTTTACCAACTATATGCCAGAAGTCAAGCTATTAAATTGCAGTTAGCAGATGGGCTAGGTACTCCCGTTGCTTTTTCAGAGTACCACACAGCTACCAGGGCTCTTCATCATACACCTGACTCCATCAAATTCCATAGTTATGTCCTAAAGAGTGATATAATATCTCCAAGCTCGATGAGTTATATCCCTCTCATTAATATACCCTTTATTTTCAGGGAGCTCCTATCTTTTGAAAGGGTGAAGATTACTTGAGGATTTAATAAATGAACCGCTGCAAAGGAACATGTTGCCTTCCTCCTCCTAAAAAGACACTATTTATATCAATAATTCCATTGCTGGTGTTACTCCAAGCCTCAGAACAGAACAGTGACAAGTTAACCAACCACTTTTGTAATAACATTTACTGCCCTTTATGAAGTTAACAAATCTATTTTTCAAATTTCAGTCATTTAAAATACAAAGGGAAAAGCCATTTTTTCATATGATAAAATGTAGCTACTGCTGGAATCAAAGAGTCAACCACATTTTTTTCATTAATTTGATTATTCTGAGATGATTGATAAGATTAATTAAAAATGGCTTGATTCAGAGATCTTCAGAGAACCCATCCACACAACTCCTGCAATTTCCACTTGAATAAAAATGGAACAGCATCTATAGGGAGACAGATATACCCAGCATGCCGCCTTTCCTCTCTGACTGTATGATACAGTTATTATGCCTATTACTCTCCTTGTGAAGCTTCAGCCCATCCAGAATATTTGTGATTCTTTTATTAGGGTGTAGAAGAAAAAAAATGCAAAAAAGGAAGAAATAAAAAACCAGCCAGTTGAAGAAGCTCAGCTAGTGTGCACTGAACCTTATGGCGAACAGGTAGTACCTCTCTGAATATAATGCCATAAAAACTTTATGAGGGTTTCCTTTAAAGCTGTGAATAAGCACCCCTTTCCCACTCCCTTTCTTGGGCTGTGATCTACAGGTAGGTATACCTAATAAAGCTATACTGTTTACACAGATAAAATCAAGCCTGTATTACCAGATCAAGGCTAGCATCTTCAATATTTTTCACATAAAAAGGTATGCTCTGAGAGACCTTTATCCACTTTCTGGGGCCACAGAGGTTCTTCCTGAGTATGTCTAGAAAAACCTGTTAGCAGGCATTTATTTTCSTATTTTGGGACATGTCTTATTGTTGACTCCTCTTCAGTGCAACTACCATGCTTTTGTATACAAAATAAGYGCTGAAGGGGCACTGGTGACACATACTTCCCATCACAGTCCTCCCCTGGAAATATTTYATAAAMTGTGWGTTCCCCAGGATGATTCTTTCTTMACATCTCTATCAAATCATACTATTCCAACTCTTTGCAGTGATTGTTAAGAAAACATAATCAGACAAACACATCAATGTGCCTCTATCTTATTACAGATAGTTAAGGCCACAGTCAAGCCAAATCCTTAGGTATGTGCCTAACTTAAAAAACATTTTTCAGTTGATTGATATTCAGTAAATGGGCTGCAGTGAGCTCTGTTTGACATTAAACACTCATGTAGGTGTTTTACTAAATAGTCTCATATACCAATAATATATTTAATACGTGTCGCAGAGGAAAAGTAACCCTGTTTTAATAAAAAATGAAAAAGGAACAAACTACCATTTCAGGTGGGTGAAGCAATRCTACTCATTAAATAAAACAGATTTCTGTCTATCAAACAGTGGTAGTGCCAGTTGTTAAAGATAATAAGGCAGTTTAAACCTGTTTCTTATCCAAAATCAGTGGAAAGTTTTGCCATTTACTTTACTAGGCCCAGAATTTATCTCAAAGCTTTTCACAGTCATTCACATGACTAGAGTAATGTGCACACATAACAGATGTAGTTAAAGTTACCACAGCATTGCAGTTTAGTCAGAGTGCATATTAAACTTCTCTTTACAGTACTGGGCAAGGAGTTCCGTATCTGCCTGAATCTGCTCTTTGTAAGCTTATGTACAATGTAGGCCAACATTTGCATGTGAAAAGTCATCAAAAATCAAGAGGAAAAGTGCCTACCTCAGTCATTTTTAAATAACTCAGACCATTAATTGGTAACCTTTGTTTCTCCTACTCACACAGCCATAAATTAGTTTTATAGATTAAGTATATTTGAACTTTTAAAAATGCTTTTATAGCTTAGAAAGCAAAACCCTGTATTTGCAAGTACATTAAAAACCAGTGGAGAAAAAGTGTATGTGTGGGAACTGATTAGGACACTGTAATTTTTTGTAATCTGATTACAAATTGTTACTGGAAAAAAGAGTCTAGTTAGTAATTTCAGTGCCAGCTCAAAGGTTCACAGAACAAAAGATTAGAATTAGTAGTTCACAACAACAAAACACRCAGGATACCATTTGTTTATAAAGGAAAGGTTTAAAAAACTAACAACCATATGCCAGCTTTATGCACATACCAATTAAAACAGAGAAACCTTTGGTGTTACGATAAAATTATRACTTCCTCAAGTGCAACTTGAGATCTCGTTATCAATTTGATCTCTTTACCTATAAAGACCCAACATGGGGTTTTAAGCATTAGAATAATCACAGGTTGATTTCCATTTTTCTGACAATGTGGTGTTGAGCGATTTAAAATGCTCAGTATTTGGGACTTTGAACCAGAAAGGCTGGCCCATGTGACAAAGTAAATATGGTGATAGACCTCTATACTATGTGGCTGAGACTCTTCCAAGAGCAAGTTGTGATTTGCAAGGCTTTGATTTTTGCAGTGCTTCACCTGGTCTCCAGAATGGACCAGAAGCAAAGAGATGGAATCTCAGGCAGCAGTTGATCAGCATTTAACTGTTTTAATGTGTTAAAGTTAAATCTATTGCCACAGGGATCTATTGGCTTTGGAACATCTCTAAATTTCCTGATCATTCATGCATTATTGGTATGAAACAAAATTGTATCACAATAGCAAAGGAACTATAGCTACAGACATAATCAGTCGCTGCAAGTGCTTGTTAGAGGAAGATTGCATAACTGCTGAAGAGAAGCACTCCTGAGGCAGCCCCTCTCKACTCCCTTGTCCAGATCAGGGGATCGAAAACCAGCAAGCCAACAAACCCAGGATTTTCCATTGTTTACCTTGTGTTTTACAGCCTTCTGTTTCCATTTCCAACTTGTCTTTTCAACTGTGACAAGGTAATTCTTAAAAAAAATAAAATTAAACCTGAATGTTTTGCATGATCACATAATTCCAGGAGATGAAGCATCAACAATACAATTTCTGGATGTATCTKTAGAAAATTCTGACTCTCTCCCTACCATCAATTTGAAACAGGCACTAACTTTGTTCCTGGACTCTTTTCCCAAGGGAGGCAAAAGACAGGTTTCTTACTRCTGGAAGCTCTTAGAGAGCTTCCCAGACAGACAGAGCAGCACTGTGTAGACAGAACTGAAGATATTTTTCCCAGGCAAGACTGCCTTGTAGAACAGTTTCAGAGGAATCTTCTCCCCTCCTCCCCCCAGCATGGATCTTCAGCTCTGAATTAGAGCTCAAGGAATTCCAGAGGACATCTAAGTACCTGCTTCTGCTCCACGCAGGAGAGAAACTAGATGGAGAGACCCTGATGATGCCAACATTAGGGAAACATGGGACCTAAGAACAGTCCCTCGCTGAATACCTTTCTGTTTGTAGTGTTATGGGTCTCACCGCACCAGACAAGCATGATCTCATGTTTCTCTTGATCTGAACATGTTTCAGTACTGTTTTCCTGTGTGCTGTCTGGTCCATCTGTTGAAACGTACARTGGGAGGTGGGGAGTACCACCTGGAAGTCTGGCCAAGTGAGGAAGTGTGAGCAGGTGCTGCTCCCTCACTGTAACCCAACTGCTTAAGCTCATTACTTTTTGCCAGCTTTGTAAAGCTCTGGTTTGTAGTTCACTTCTTTGCAGGCACTTAGAGCTAAAGCGTGTAACACAACAGTTTTTCAAAGATCTTTTAAGMCATTAGCCTATACCTTAGGGTAGAAGACAAACAGAGATAAAGGAAATATAAAATAAGAATGTGTATTTAGCTGAGTTTCCTCCCCATTCTCAAGCATTTACTAAGTCTTTTAAGGCATTAGGATCTTGCCTTTTCTTCTTGTATATAAACTTGTATGGATTCCCTCATAGAAGTTGGCATCCCACCTTACTCCTGCAGCTACTGAGGTAGCTGGGTACTTCTCCCTCTCTATAAATTAGATGACAAGAGACCTTTTCCTTTGTAATTGCCATATTGCTTTGTCAGATAATTAGTTATTTAGTTACGAGCTCATGAGGACAGATGATTTTTCTGGATGCTAGCCAATTCCTTACCTTGGAGTAACTTTGTGTGATAGAAGATAATAGAGACTAAATAACTTTCTATTGTTATATCTATCTTCATCATATGGAATTCCAATCCAATAAGGAGATAAAAAGAATCACTATACAACTCATTTCAAATGAATAGTTTGATAAAAAAATTATCAGTATGTCTCAAACACGTGCRAAAATTCACAACCTCAAAAATAAACTCATCATTTGTATAGTGAGGAATGCTCCCTGTTGTTGCAGGGATCCTATTCATTTACCTTGAGATTAATTATTTTGTGCAGATGAAATTTTTTACCAGATTGGACATGTTTGTATCTTGATGCAGCACAGGGCTGATACAACTTTCCATCAGTGAAACTGAATCAATCCATCAATCAAATAGTGGTGCATGACTTGCAAACAAAACTATCTTTAGTTTACCAGCCTTTTATTCCTCCCTATCTTCAAAGTTATCCTCTCCTACARATCAATTAATTCAGAGGCTGACTGTGGTACTTTTGCTTTGTTATCTTTGTGATAGAGTATCCAAAAGTATTTCTTGGCTTGTTTTAGCACTTACTTTCCTTCACTTTGTGGTTCAGAAACAAACATGCACACTATTGCTAATTAATATGTTTGAAATTCTATCCTGCCTAAAGCACAAAAAAAAAAAAAAAAAAAAAGTCTTTGATTGCAGTAGCTATTAATCAGCCCTAAGCCTTTGCATTTGTCCTAATTCAAAGCATTTGCTTCCCAATGTATTTGCTGCATACCACACCAGTGTTGATCAACGTAAGTTTCAAAATTCTTGTTTATTTTATTTTACAGCATGTAAGTCTGGGAAGTTGGACAAAAAAGCAAAAAAGAAAAAAAAAGGAAAATAAAAAGGCTGTTTATTTGTCTCATGCTGGGGAATTTCAGACTCCAGCAGTGTTCAGTGGAGTGTGTGTCACCATCACAGAGCGTGCTAAGGAGGCACACTGAGTAGGAGCTGGTGTTGAGAGAGAAGGGGCAGAAGAAGTCTGCATTTGGCAGCTGAGAAGACACAAAAGAAAACAAACAATATTCTTTGCAGAGAAGTGCTTTTCATGCTGTGCAATGGATGCACGTTATCATTGGCTTGGACTGTCCGTTTGGTTGCATAAAGGGAAGTGCTCGCCTTCCTCAAAACTCTGCCTCCCCACGCGCAGAAGGTGTCTGCTCTACAGCAGCTCTGCTCTGTGGCCTCTGAAGACCTCAGGGAAGACTGGGACTGTCTCTAAACTGCGAGACAGGCTGGGGTGAGGGGAAGAGCAGAATAATATACGTTGTTCTCATCCAGCTCTGCAGTAGTTCCCTGAGAAAAATGAACGAAACAACCCRTTATGCAGATAGGGACATCCGAGGGCTACTGACATGCAAAGGGATCTAGACAGCCTCTTTCTAGAATTTTTCAACCACAAGAGGGAAATTTGGGATGTTTTCTTTGCCTCAGATCTCTCCCACACACATAGACGCTCTGGATAAAGGCTAAAACATTGCTGTGAGCAGCGACTTATCCCTGYCTTTTATAAAATACTCCTCCATAAGAATAATATTTGCTCTTGAAAGGAACCAGATTTAGCCAATTGGTAGGTATTTTTAAAGTATGTCAACACACTGACAGGTTCTGCAAGGTCTGTTAGCCCTGACTCTTGTTATAGAATAATACAGGGATGCTCCTGTCAAAAGAGAATATATTTTTAAGGAAAAAATATCCACCTATTCCCAGGAAAGCACAACTCTGAGAGGAACCTAACCTAACCGCAGCTGAGCTGGCTCTGACTTCTCTTTGAATAAGATGCTTAAAGAAGACAGAGAAAAATATACAAATTCTGGGTGAAAGTGGAAGCTTGTAAAAAAAGAAATGCAAAGATAGATCCTTCTAAACAGACCTTCTTAAAAAAAAAAATTGCCCACTCTGACCTTGCAGATAGATTGTTATTTCCATCTTCAGATTGCCGTGACTCAGGGTCGGGCAGCAAAACCTGCCTGATCTCCTCTTTCCTGAAACATCTTTCTGTCCTTTCCAAAACCTGGCTGGCAGCTCTCCATCCACCCCCACAACTCTCTGGCCTCCATCTCTGGATCCTCTCTTGCCCTGAGTAGGCTCAGTAGCTTGCTCTGGGAAGGAGCCGTTTCCCGAACCCTCCTGGTGATCCATCTATCCCATTCTTACAGGAATATGTGAGCCCTCTGGGTAAATCAAAAAGCTATTCTCTCTCGCAGCAACACGATATTATCAGCTTTCTAAACAGCACCACCCTGGTGCTTCCACCTCACCTTGGCCATGTAAAACTTTTCTGACTTAAATGGCAGAAAAGTTACTTAATTGGCTGAYTTCTCCCCTTCCCTCCTGTGGGAACACTCAAGGACAGAGCACTAATCAGAGGCTGGGACAAAACAGTCTTATCTGTAGCACATCACTGCTTAGAGCAAATATTGTTTCTAGCTTCTGATTCCCTTTTTCCCTAAGGTGAATTTAACTCTCATGTAGTTTAGTCGTTTAGTTTGCCTTTGTTTTTGTTCTTCCCCAAGGGTGCCCAGAAGCGAAAAATAGTGCTGCATCCCTACTCCCTTTCAGTGCAGAAAGACCTCTGCATTTTTCATCCAAAAAGGAAAAAAGAAGAAAAGAAAAGGAAGAAAGAAAAATTGGTTGACTTTTTGAAGGATTTTTGTGATAGATTTTAGAAATATCAGTTTCTGATTTCTCTTCATTATATTAAAAGACACAAGCCCTGTTTGAGAGGACACTTAGCAGGGACATCATCGTAACAACAAAAGCCTGAACTTCCTGCCACAGTATCTTTAACCTTCAAAATAACTGATGCCATTTTCTCCATACAGAAAAGGCCATCTGAAGTTTGAACACAGTTTATAAACCTACTGAAAGAGCTGATTCACTGAGATTTTCTTCTTGAACCTTTCCATATTCCTTGCAAGAGAATGATGAGGTTTATACCTTAGCATCTGCTTTCAGTGTTTTRCAGTTCCAGTAAGCCACACTTTGGAAAAGTCTATCAGCCAAATAGGAAATCAGGTGCTCGTTTTTAAATGTACAGTAAAAGTTGGGGGAGGGGTGGAGAAGAGGGGAAGAATGGGAAAGGTAAGGGAGTAAAATAAGGAAAAGGAAAATATATTTGAGCTTGTGCTTTGTTTACTGATGATGAAGAAAAGTCTGGAGGGAAATTTTTTTAAGGAGATCCTTTTAGACAAAGGAGAAGGGGAAGAAGGGGGATTTATACTCTTTTGATTTTTCTTTTCTTCTTCAGAAACAGTGCTGCTCAATGCATAGGTGCAATGCAAAACCTCCAGGATTAACACATGAACCTACTAATGCTCAGTATTTAATTCTTGTGCAGAGTCTTTTGCCCATAGCAGATCACACAATAAATTRCAAAAGTTGGTAAGCAACAGTCTCTTCTCTTAGTTACRGAAAAGAGAAGTACTGTTGGTAGAGGCCCAAATATAATCATAGAATCATAGAATCAGTTGATAAGGTCCCCCCTCAGTCTTCTCTTCCCCRGGCTGAAGAGGCCCAGCTCTCGCAGCCGTTCCTCACAGGGCAGATGCTCCAGCCCTCTGATCATCTAGATTTCCTAATTCTCCAGATCAGTGTGTGTACCTCTAGACCATTAAGCACTACAAAACTGAAGAACTAAATAATGTAATATGGTAGGGGAGGTATATGCAATGAGACTGTCTTACAGCTTGTCCTTGACAGATGTTTGTATTGACAGCAAACAGCCCCAAAGACAAAGCCTGCACCACAACAATTCCACAAAAATCACTTAAAAAACTAAAAGAGTAACTATCCCCAGGGTTCCAAGCCTTCCAAATTAAGGAATTAAAATCCCTATAAAATGTCTAGCCCCGGAGGCTTTTTACTGTAGAATTATCACTGGTAAATATATAGATTGTTTAATTAATCCACTTGGTTTTGAGTTGTCTGCTCTTTTATTTTCCTTCTGTGCCTCACTTTGGTGGTTTGAGCCCCCTGGCACCTTTAGAAATTGCTGAGAGGTGTCTGGCAGTAAGGATCAGAAGTTCACAGGCACAGGTGGATATGGTATGAGGAACCTTATCCCAATGTCTYGGTCTCATCTGCACTCAATGCTTACCCGCTGGATGCAGCCTGAAGTTCAAAGGTACACCCAAAGTGGCACCCCAGTGGTACGGTCTTGCCAGCTTTCCTTTTAATGAGATCAGGGTTTCACTAGGCTCTGGAGTCTATGATTCAAATGCTCTCCTCAATGTTCAGTTAATGGGATCAGAGCTGCTCCATCTGTAATGTGCGGGTTGTCTCCTGGGTAATCTGCCTCAAGGAGATGGATTGAGAAGCTTACACCTTTAAATATGATGCAGTCAAGGAGAATTATAATTATTGCATGTATTAACACTGTGTACAAGGCCCAAATTACATGGCATAGAAAATACAAAATAAAAAGGAATATGCAATAGCCAGAGTCATAAAAACACCCTCATTGATAGGGCATTGTCCAAGCTATTGGAAAACTTTGCTATGGAGAAAAGAAACAGGAGATGCATTCCCCCTGAAACTGTTGGAAGTCCTCTAGGGCCATGAGGCAGATCATCACATTTAGCTTATATGTGGGAGTTTGAAAGAACTCTATCAGCCTTATTCTGTCTTTTCTTTTTCTTCAGGATCAGTCTCTTTCCTTACTTTAAAATCTGAGAGCAACTTTTGCTTCTTTCTCTGGTCAGACATATTCATTTGTTTAAACGTACTATTTAGTTAAAATAACCATTCTTTCAGAGAATTTGTTTCCAAAAAGGGTCCACTCATTCTCCACATTGGTAGAGCAAGGAAGAAGTTGAAGAGATTTTGGGAAAAGCTAATATCTTTGAAGTTGGCTAAAGGATCTGGGTGCCTAGTTTACTTT
This sequence comes from Rhea americana, assembly GCF_003343005.1. Classification (NCBI taxonomy): domain Eukaryota; kingdom Metazoa; phylum Chordata; class Aves; order Rheiformes; family Rheidae; genus Rhea; species Rhea americana. The sequence continues at coordinate 518,655 of NW_028186410.1, read as the reverse complement.
TCTGGGAATTATGCCTATAAATCCCTAAGCTTTTGAAAATCGTAGCCTAAAGGCTTGACCTATCAGTCTTAGCCTGAAGGAGTGTGGGTATCATCAGTTACAAATACAATTGCTGGCATTTAGCTATCAAGCTACTTGATTTGCATATATAAAGATTATTGTAATCTCCAAATATTAGATCTCCTGGTTGTGCCTGAATTGAATAGTGACACAAAACTGCACATACAAGATTAGGTTCTGATACCTGAAAAAGCCCTGAGGAAACAGAGCCTTTGCCTACACACACAAGCTGAAGACAAAAGCGCTAGGCGCCGAACAGAAATGTATTTTAAAATACAGTTCTAAATCCTATTTATTTGGCCCAATGAATGCTATTATCTGGATATTAAATCCATCAGAAGTGGGCGCTGATTATAACTGTTTCCATACTTGCCTCTTCCAGCATTAGGATGCCTAAATTCAGCATGACATAAAACACTAGCCTAAGTCCCTGTCAAAGATATTTTTCCCTATTATGTGCAGTTTCCACAATAACACAAACTCCCATGTACAACTTAAAATATAATTACAGAAACGTGTGTTTCTCTGCTTCAAAAATCTGATCTAAAGAATAGAAACATCATGTTGTATCGCAGGTAGGAGAAAAGAATTTTCACTACTGAAGATAAGGAGGCCTCTTCATTCCATATCAAACATCATTTTTTTTATCCTGATTTTTACTTCGTAAACTACAAATGACCAAATCACAATACTAAATAACTGAAATGACCTTTCCAGTTATTGCAGTTTGAAATGTTTTAGTGTTGACCGCAAATGAGCACCTTATGGGCTAGCTTCAGCAAAGACTTGTGTTTGTAGTGAGTCTGAGCATCCTGTGTATTTTCATTAACATCAGTGGGACAAGAGTAGAATACATCAAGTGTGGATAAAAGTCTTAGCAGTAATGAATCTTTCTGAAAGTGAAATACTACAAGTTTCTGAAAGGAGAAAACAAGAAGGATCTCACAACTACAGCTTCCAGAGGCATACTAGAAAGAGTCTTAAAGGCCTGTGGGAGGTTACATGCTGAGTTAAAAAACTTGATGTGGAAGTAATTAGGTAGCAGACAATAAGCAAGATAGAGAAAACAGTGGAATAAGRCCTTTCAAGAAAGCTAAATGACTGATCAAAACTCTCCTCCCCTTACCATTCCTTCCTGACCTCCCTTAAGTTAAGGCAGGCACAACGAAAGTTCTACACACTTTCTTTTTCTAATGATTTCCTCACTAATCAAGGAGCGGAAGTTGTTAAGTGTAGTATGATCAGTTGGAAGAGATTTGCTCCAGCATTTGGTTCATGTGTCAAGAACATAAAACTGTCTAATAGGAAGGCCTCCATGTATAAGCAGGGAGTAGAGCTGAAGTTGCAATCAGCAGCTGATTGAGGCTATCTGACTGCACACAACAGCTGTCCAAGCAGAAGTTCTGGCAAGTGATTGCTGAATTGTTTTAGACTAGTCCATGAATCTGATTCCATAGGCTACATATAGCAGTGCTGGGTTTTGTACAAAATCTTGCAACTGCTTGCAAGGCTGTGAAAAAACCAAATGCAAGTAGGTATGGAGGTCCGATGGACAACAAAGAGAATTCAGAATCCCTACCAAAAAAAAAAGGTGAAATTTTGCTGAGACTGGTAAACTARGGAATGGAATGGGAGAGTATCTGTGAGTTGGAAGAGCTGAAGAATGTGATCTTTTTAGCTCGTTCTACCTACTTGTTTCACCTTCTACCATGAGTAAGGAACATTTGCATGGATAAATGAATCCTTTGGCTTGGTTTAATGCCAGCAGTGAGAACATTTGTGAAGTAAAGCCAAGCATGCTGGCAAACATCCATTGATCATCCTTTCCTTCATTAAAGTCCTCTCACCTTGTGAAAATAAATTGATTATGCTACCATAGGACACGCTTCCTCTAGCACTTCAAAGCCTGCAGAGGTGGAAGCTGGATTTGGGCCATAGTGCCTGGAGCCTTCAAGAGTTAATTAAACATAATAGTAGCCTATATATTTACAGGTCCATTTTTGATGACAGCAACAGAATAGAGGTTAACCCCACTTTTCAGGTTCTCCCTCAGGATTTGTTTGAACTTTGCTCTTGTTCCATCACTACATCAGGCATTAACTAAGCTCTGCAATTCAGAGAAGTGTATGATGAATCTCCAGCTACAGGAATGGGCTGCAGGGATGGAAAGACTGATTGATTTACACAAGGTTATACATGAAAGCTGTGGCAAAGGCATAGTTTTATTATTCCATCCTTTTCTTTTCGCACACATCCCCTGCCACCCTCCCAGGCTTCAGTGCCTTCATAATAAAACCATCCTCCTAATATATCAAGGCTCTTCTATGAGAAATCATGAGAATACCAATAAACAAGTGTAAATGACATGTGTAGGCATATGCTAAAATTCTGCAGAGCACCTTACTGCTGGMGAGGTGGCAAAGAATGAAGACTAGAAATCTTTCAGATTTACCATTTCTAATGCAAACAGCATTTATTTAAGCTTTCATATAAAGATCAACTAAGCRGCTTTAAAGATATCCTTGAAACCTTCAAGCTGCATAACATTGATGAAAAATTAACTAGGAGTTGACATGCTGCACTGTACTTACTAGTCTGGACAAAATAGATAAAAATAGCAAGGAAACAATAGCAATGTCAATCAAAGACTGTGCGAGCCTAAGAATTTTGCAAGTACTCCCACATGGAATGAGTCAGAGATGGAGAAACCCAAGGCAAGCAAAATCTCTTTAAAAGGAGTTTCAGTATGCACTCAGAAGCCTTAGACGAGTTGAATTTAAAACAACAGAGATTTTTTTAAAAAAGAGAAAGGGGAAAAATGGGTCTTGAAAGTGTTTCAGTCTCATTAGCAGAGCGTTAGGCACTCTGCAATCTTTTCTAGAAGTGCTAGATGCAATGAATAAAACGAGGTCTAGGCAGTACGAATTGCCCAGCTGAAGTTCTCATAATGAGCAATCTGATCCCTGTGTCTTAACGTGAGCATGTGATTGGTACCTTGCAGGGCCAGATCTAGTATGGAGAACTGACATCTTCTATCAATAAACAGAGATAAGGATAAATTGAGCAACTGTCTAAGCAGAATATTATAGCCAATTGGAACCTCGGAGGGAACTTAGGGAAGCAGAAAGTAAGGAAGATATTTGAACCTTGTCCAGAAATACTAGAATGAAAAAAGAAAAGTGAGTYGCTTGCTTACCTCTCTAAACATGTCAAACAACCAAAAATGTCCTGAGCAGACAGCATTTCTAGCTGCAGGATTTTGAGGCCTGATACACACATGAATGAAAAGTCCTTTAATGTTTGTGTTTCCTTTGGTGATTATCAAATCATCAAGTTTCATAAAAATCTTTGAAACTCGACTAGAAGTGTTTTGTATCAGCTGAAGAGATAGCARCTTGTAAAAATATTCACGCAAATAAAGATGTTCAGGATTAAAAAATTCAAGAGATATATTTTCTTTTCAAGCTCAGAGAACTGAAGCCACTAGTTTGATCACCTTGATCCATGGTACAGTGCAGGCCTACCAATAAAGTACACAGTAGTCAAAGCAGGTATTTTCTGACTTGATTAGGCATGGGATCAAGTTCCTTAGCAACATCGCACAGCTACAATTTCTTTTTAACAGGACAGGTGTGCAAATCGAGTGTAACACATATGAGCTCCAAGCAGCAGCTCATGTCACAATATGAATTTTCACAAAAAAAGGAAAGAGCTTTTTTTAAAAAAATTTTTGCTATTCCTCCAAGTTCTTCCACAAATCAGGCCTTTTTCCCATAAACACTTATTTTAAGAACCTGTTTTGTAGCATTTGAAATGTATACAATGCAGTCAAGTGTCTTGAAAAAATGCCCCCATAATAACCAATCTCTTTTTCACTTCAGAGTTTATACTGCTTTATAACGGACTCACAATACTTTTCTGTAATATTTTCCTTTGTTCCAAACAGTAAGAGTTACAGAACTGTAAAGTTGTGGAAGAACTGTGGGAAGAAATCCAAAGTGCCCAAGAAACTTAGACCTATTGACAAATAACCTTACAGCAGAACTTCCTTTATTTTAGTACCAAATTTGAATGTTAGCAAATGTTGCAGATTTGCGTTTGAAGTTACAAAATAAAGCACCTGTTAAAGTTAAAGGAAGGTCTTTTTCTTTTTTCCTGCAGACAATCTTCGTCTTTTCCTTATACTTCTTTGATGTCTCAGTCTTGTGCAACTGTTGAGTAAGGAAGATGAAGAAGCTTTTTTTTTTTTTTTTTTTTTTTTTTTTTTTTTTTTTTTTTTGCCACTCCTTTTCGGTTTTTTAACTGAGAAGCAAGCCAAAACTTAGATATTATCTGTGAGTAGGAAGCATCTGAACTGAAAATGCTGTGATCTCCAATGGTTACGTGGAAAAACAAATATTTCAGTATACATGCATCCTAATAATTAGCACTTTTAAAGGCAGCAAGTACTCACTTGCACTGGAAGACCCATCCTAATATTATATATGTATTCATATACCATAGTCTGACAGAATAATGAGAATTGTAAATTAAGACTGCAAAAGTGCTAGTGTTTTTCCTTTTAACTTCTGGAATGAATGTTCAGTAATAAATAATTTTCTTTGTGCTAAGATTTGGCCATCTTAAATGATCATATCCGTCCTCTACCAAAACTATAAACCACTAAGAAAACAGAATTGTTATTGTGTAGCAATTCTGGAGTATAGGTTAAGTACCAAACCATATTTTWAAAAAAATGTATACTGTCCTTATCAACTGGTCGTGTCAAAACAGCTTTATAGTGTACTAAATGTTTGGCTTTTGGCTTAACTGAAGGTTCTGGCTAAAGGTGAAAGTTTCACCTAGATGAAGAGATGGTCTCTGAAACATGTAGCAGTTTCACAGCAGAATGACGAGTTACCTGCAGTGTTAATATAAATACTGCAAAGCTGTGCAGTGCAAATGTAATACTACTGCAGGGATCCTCAGGGAATACTTCTGCCCCACTTAGTAAGGTGAGGTGTTAGYAGATGGAGTTTCTACTGGTGGGAAGTGTCTGTGTGGTTCATCTTACAGTTTGTTTAACTGTGAAAGATTAATGTATTGTTTTATTCAATAAAACTGGTACCTTTTTTAAAAAAATGATGACTGGTGAAGGATTAGTGGGTGAAATTTGACCAACATTTAGCATGAAGTTCAGTGTAAAGTACTGAATAAAAATAAACACAGATGTTTTAGGCTATAATATGCAGGAATATAGGCAAAATCTGACTGGTTTCTTTCATCAGACTGAGATGAAGTATTCAGAATAGTAAACTGKAGTAAACCATTGACAGGTTGAAGCCCTTAGGTGTTACAAAGCCAGTGGGTGTATATAATCTGACTTACGTGTGTATRTTGCAAGAAATTACTGTCGTTTGTCCTCTGACAAGGCTTCCTGAAACAGTATGGAGAAATGAAGAATGCTTTTAATTTCTACTGTATTAAATTATGTTTGTATTAATTATTAAATAAAGATTATTGCTGAACATTAATGAAAGAAACTATCCTTATTATATCTGCCACAAATAAAAAATCTACCTATAGTTGTGTAGAGATGATGCAATCCATTAATTAGTTTGTAGATCCCAAAACCAAAGGGATTGTCAGATATTTCTGGGATTTCCCCAAATCAGTCTTGCATATGAGATTTCCAGAGAAGCCAAAAGATGTATGCAACAAATTAGAATGGATGCTTCTCACTTAAGCTACTGTGTTGCTTCTTAGTCTGTCATAATGAAGATTAGTCCAATTTAACAGGTGCAGAACTCTGTGGGTAAAATTATACCAGAACTGCATAAATATTATGTATATTTCCTTACTTTCCCAAAACAGCATTTTATCCCTGGATAATTTCGGGAGATTATGTCTGGTTAATATTCAGGATGACTCAAGGCAGAGCAATCTTGGCCACTGTTATTTTGTTACACTGTGCACAGTTTTAAAACTTGCACAACTTACTGGAAACCACTGCTTTGTTGCAAATTTGGCTATGTTCAGGGAAAGCGATCTTTTGAATTTCTTTTTATTTTGAAAGAGAGTTGTTTGCTGTCTGAGTGTGATAAGGGGATGTTGCTTTTTGTTTACTTCTTTTCCCCCAGAACATGCAGTATCTGGGATATTCTGTGCTATCTAGTGGCTTTACTATCTAATGCTGAAAAAAAAACTGGAGGACGCTGGCCAGTAGATGCACCAACTGGGCTGCCCCCAAAAAGCCTCTGCGGTCATGGAGMCCTCAAGCATAGCTTCAATGTGCAGAGGAGAAAAACAAGTCGTCTGGGGCAAAGCTGAAAGCTATTGCCCTCTTTATTACTAAGGTCTCCAGTGGTTTTCTTCCACTAGAGGATGGGAGGTTTTCTAGTGTGGGCATACCTGCAATGTTATGCATTCACTGGCCACAAAATCAGCAAGTGCTGAAAGAGAGCCCCCACCACGCTGGGCTAGAAATCCACTGATCTCGTCCTTGCTGATCCTTCTTCTTGCCAACTACTTCTTCTTGTGCTTTGTCCTGGGGATTTCACCCTTCCTGAAAAAAATTCACAAAAGGGCTTATAGGACACACAGCTTTACATTCAGAAAGCTGTGCAAATATTATATGAATATGTGAAGTACCAGTCAGGGGACAGTTTCAGCTAACATAGCAGGCATACATGTCTGGAAATACAGATGAACCCTGCTGTGGTCCATGAATGGTRTATGACTATACAGTTCTTCAGGGATAGAACAATATAGTGCCAGATATGTTCAGGGAAGTCGGATGTCACTGGATAAACACAGGAATGTGTTTCTGGAAGTAATACTTCTCAGACTTTGTTTTCTTACAGGGATAACACCCTTGGTCTTGAATTGCTGCAGGTTCTAGTGAATAGCGGGCTGCAGTATGTCAGTACTTTCCTCTGAAATTATTTGACATGACAACTTTAAAATATGTCAAACATATTCTACTGTTCTGGAGGTACATAAACTAGTGGAACCAAGAAATAAATGTCTTCTAGCACTATATATGCACATACATGCATATATATATATATATACATATACACACACGCACACAGAAAAATGAATATTTAAGTATATACATATACATACATTTTATATATATATAGTATTTCTACAGATTGATGACAAAAACAAACTATTCAGAAAGCAGCAGTTTTATTTATAACAATGATAAAGTATTATAACAATGATAAAATAAAATTTTTATAATTTTATCATTGTGTTTTAACAGTTCTTTTTTAACCCTCTTGCCTGTCTCCTTGAAATGTTCCTTCACATTAGGGTAAAAACTAATCTCATGTTTCTTAGCTGCTGATTGGAAAATGTTATAATACATGGCACTGTTGTATTTCAAAACATACACAATCTGATCTTCTAAGTCATCACAGTGGGAGCTGCAGGTGCTGAGCTCCTTTGGAAATGCATACTTACTACCAAGAAGCCTCAGAAAAGGTATCTCTGTCTTCAGATTTTGACATGGTATCTACACCTGGCTATCAGATTTTGGACAYCTCTGTTTGACAATTTTGACTTGTAATTATTATGATAAATCCTTAAACAAACAGATCATAGTAGACAGTGGAAAACACACTCAAACAAAGTAGAACCTTGTCTGTTGCTAAGGCACGTGTGTATAACTGAAGAAAAAATAACCAGTAATATTTTCTTTTTTTAATACAAATTAGCAATTTGTTCTGCTTTTCTGTCTACTAAAAGTATACAGTAAAAGACATTCGGCACTGCAGTTTTAGATTGTAAATTGTTTGGTAGAGTTACATCTTTGTAAGCCAAAAGATATTGTTACTATTGCTTTTACGATGACGTATTAACTGCAGTACATGCTTGCAAAATGAAGGGCCTGAAGTAATACTCATAACTCCCTATTTAGACAGTCAGACATAAGCAGCCTGAAATTCAAAGCACCAATTTCTCCCCTTTAATTCAATAGGATTTGTGAGGGTGTGACATGTTAAAAAAAATAAGGCTAGCTTTACTTTGATTCCTTAATAAATGGTCTTAGGACCCTAAGTAGAAAGCTATAATGTGCATAGCAAGGGGGTTAAGGTGGCACAGGGTTAAGGTGAGAAGGCATCAGAAGTCTCTTTGCTCTATTTCAACCTTCTGATATTTGATGCCATTCACCAGAGGTCTCCTAAGTGTAAAAAGTTTGTCTCCTCTTGTTAAATTGCCACCTGCTCAGGGAAAAGCTAATCCATTAAGGTCAAGCAGTTCTGAGAAGGTGCTGCAGTGCCTGGGGCAGCCTCTTGAGTTTCACTTCTAGCAGCTGCAGGAAGATGAAGTTGGGATGGTCCTTGTTACTGAAATTAGACAGATCAGGAAGTAAACAGAGCTTGCCTTTCATCTGATCTGGCTTTGAGATGGGAAAGGTTGGGGGGGGAGAGAAAAGAGGGTGAATTCCTCTTCTAATTACTTCACGGGTCAGTTCTCCAGACTTTATGTCAATGTCAGGCACACATAATCTCTTTTATTTTTAAATGGGAGAAAAGGGGAAAAAATGCACAAGCTACTGAAGATTTTAGGTATTATTATTATTTAGTTCTCAATCCCCATGACTTCCATGGGGATTATTATATTTTTCCTCAAGAACAAGTAGCCGACAGAGCTAAGACAGAGAGCCTCTTTTTCCRCATAAATTTACTGTCTCCTTTAAATATTAAAACCTTGGCCTTCTGTGTTCATTACTTGGCTCCTGCCCTCTGAAGTGGATTTAGGGCTTACGAAAGGTGCTGGATTGACAGCACATGTTGGAGTCCTCCGTTTATCCGCACCCAAGGTACTGGGAAAGAAGCCCTACCTTATGAGGCCRTCTCTTCCCTAGGGACCTGACGGGGTGGTTCTCACAGTTGGGAAGAGTCACCCAGCCTCGTCCATGGTGAAGGCTTCCGCTGTCTCCTTCTTCCAAAGCTTGCACCAAACCCAGCTGGGCACCAAACCGGGCCCTCAGGAAGCCCAGCAGCCCTCAGAGGTGCTGCGTGTTACAGAGCTTGCTGGCTCAGGAAAAGTGGCCACAAAAATGAGCAGGAAAAGGTGAAACAGTGGAGAATCACAGAGGAGCAAGGTTTGGGTGCGCTCAGCTGAGCTGTAAMTTGTAATGGCCACTTGGATGCACTGCAGAAAGTGAATGGACAGGGCTCTGCCTTGCTTGGTCCTACTGGAAAGCAGTCTTGTCCAGGATCAGCTGGTGCTCAAGCGGACCTTTCAGCACCTTTTCTTCAGTAACACAGGCCATGATAATATGAATTCCATAGACGCAGGCAGCCTTATTGCTTCAGTCTCTGCTTCTCGCACACCCACTTGGAGTCCTATTTTCACAGGGGTTTTAAGAGCCGCATTAGAGAGCTGTGATAATCCGAGGGATTAGCGAGAGCCAGAGGGGAGCCAGACACATGATGCCCCACAACTGAAACATGCAGATGCTTTGCTTTGATGTGATAAGGCGCAATGCAGCCTTTTAAAACTGAGACGAGGGAGTGTTTTGTGGAGCACTGCAGCATCCTAACTCTACCAGGGTCCTCGGAAGCCAAGATGMTGTGAAGACAGCTGGTCAGCTGCTTTATTATGCTACTTTTCCACCCCYTTGATTCTGCTCAGATGAAACTGCCTCCCTCATTTTACCCACTCTTCTGCCCTCCTCCTTTGTGGGGCAACAGTGGTAAGCAGGCAAGCTGTATTTTGCAGGTGGTCTCCTAGGATGCAAGATGACAAGACACCCTCCCCCACAGCCAGCTCTGCATGCATTTTAGCTAGACTGTTCCCCTAGCCATAAGGAGCCTTTTAACAGCCTAAAAATAGTCTTTTTTGGCAGATTCTAAAATCTTTCTTATTCTGAATTGCAGCAGGCCTTTGAGTTGCTCATAACCAATAGATTTTTTTTGAAAATTCTGTCTCTCCTCAGCTAAGTAAGATACTCAAGCACCCGCCTCTCTCTGTAAATTCTCAGCATGTACCCCAGTAGTGTTGGAGGTATATAGCTATATTTCTTTTTGCATGATCAACTGTCCTTCCAGATATGTACGGAAAATACCCAACTTGCATGCAGGTGCAAATAGATACGTATTTAATCATACATCAGTATATACATGCAATTTACTAGGGATCAGGGTTTTTGCTCAGCAATTTTCACTCATGCAAGAAATTTAAGTGCACAAATTTGGTGTCAGGTATGGTATTGTGTTCTAACGGAGATTACATTATGCTGAGCATTTTGTAGAGATAAAAGGAAAGATGATCTGAACGCCAAACCACAACTTTTATAGTGCAAAACAGAAATAGTGGATAATGTGATGGAAAATAGAAGAAACTTTTTTTCTAGTAAGAGGATACACTTTTCTAAGACTATGCTAAAAATTCTTTTCTTTCCTAGTGTCAAGACAGATCAAACAGATAGTAGCACTTACATTTTTAAGTGAATAGTTTGTAAATTTTTGGATCTTGGGGGTTACCAGCAGCTCTCAAAATTCTGTTTGCATCTCCCAAAATGGAAACCAAAAGGACTGTAAGAAAATATGACTGAATAGCATGAGTCTGTAGATCATAAGTTGAAAAGTGCATTCAAAGTTGCCACCTAGATGGGACCTCAAATTATATAGACTGGGTTTTTAACTAGAGAGTAGACATTTAATTGGAATATTGCTAAAATACTGCCACACACACAGATCCTGAAGTCAGATGTGTTTGTTTAGGCCTTAAAATCTCTTCAGTCTGAATTCTGGACCAAACTCTTTAAAACTAACCCTCGGGTTCATAATGCCAGTGTAGGAGCAGATTTCTTTCAGAAGTCATCACATACTACCAAATGTCAGAGAGTGATGGATAGGATAGAGAGACACACTGCTGTCAGTGAAGTATCATACTACTTCTTTGTGGCACATTTATACTGTTTTCTCCTTCCTTTTTTTTTTTCTTTAACAAGATGAACTCTTTTTGTTTCCCACATCCCATGTGAGAGCTCTAATCAGCATACTGTGGAGTCATTGACTCTGTGTGTGTGTGCATGTGCGTGTTTGTGTGCACGTGTGTGAAAAATTCCTAAAGGTTTTGGTTTCCTTCTGAATTGGAATGAAAAAAAACTTGAAACCTCAAAATTTGTCGTTAAATGGAATTTGTTGGGTTTTGGCCAGCCCAACTTTTCTCCACCATCTGCTTGGCAGACTATCTTGTCTTTGGGATGCAGTTGGAAGAGGCCTATTACGATTAGTAGAAATGCTGCTGGAAAATATACTCTTTATTGGAATTTTTATGTTATTCCATCAGACAAGGAAACTCTTGCTAATTGGATCCTACCCCTCCACTGCCAGTTTCAGTTAAGAAGAAATGTAAGCAGTACACAGCTGGGATTTTGTCATTGTGATTAAATAAGTAGTTATTTAAAAGCAGTCTAGAATAGATACATCATTCAGCACACCACTAGGTATAGTTCTTTCCTTGATCCAAATGTTTGCCTATTGTTAGCTGGCCCAATCTTAAAATGCTTATTTAGTCAAAAATGCCAGCTGAATTCTAAAAGAGCCTGAAGTCAGGACTGGGCCGAATCTGAATTTTTTAAAAATAGTGACAGTAAACCTCCAAATAAACTAGAAGCATTGCTGGAATAGATCAATAACTATAAAAAAACTGGTCCTAACATGAGCCAAGGTCTGTAAAAATGGTGTTTTGTAATAGGCTCAYATCAGCAAATCTCTTCAAGACACTTTTTAATCTGCAATATCTTGGCTTCAAAATCCCTGCAGAATAAGTGATTATCCCTTTCATTTTAATATTCCAAAGGTACCACATATTCTTTCAAAAGTCACTTGACAAAGAGAACAGAAGATGCTAGCCCCCTCGCCAAATGGAGAGCTTTAAAAAGCCCTTATTATTATTCTGAAAAATGCAAACAAAGCTCAGGAGGGGTCCCTGTTCGGAGGTGATTTGCATCTCTTGGAATGATTTAAAACTGACGAAGGCTACGACTTGAGTGACTTACTACCCTCTGTGGATCATGAAGGCTCTGGCAGAAAAGGAAGTTAAATATTGAATTATTTTGCTATTGAAAGACCCAGAAACTGATCTGATGTTTAGGCCTTCCGCCCCTGCTGCCAGGCCTTTGGCACTTTATCATCTGTGACCTTGACTTAGGGAACCACTGATCTTCGTTTTATCAAAAGCCAGTGGCCGCTGATATGGCTTCACATGGTACTATTTAAAAACGGCACCTTCTTGCTTGATAACTCAACTCCTTTTGCAAATTAAGCATTTTATCTATTGGTAGCGTTAAGATCTCTTCTAACAAAGTCCAAAGAGCTCTTGAAGAGCAAGCTGGACTCAGTGATGACTCTCAGTCAGCAACTCAGTTACTGGGTTTTATTTCTAAGGAATTCCAGACAGACTCATTATGTTCCAATTATACCTCCACTGCAATTCTGCGATGGTATTGAAAGTCCRGAGCATGCCTGCTTATATCTAACGGCATTACTGCCATTATCCAGGCCCTCCTGGATGCAACCCTGTCTAACATGCTCTAGGTGACCCTACTGAGCAGAGAGGTTGGACTAGATGATCTCCAGAGGTCCCTTCCAACCTTACTGATTCTATGATTCTACCAGAGGATGGTAAAGTTATACTGATTTTAGAGAGGGGCATCCATTAAAGATCCAACGAATCTTTATTTCAAGCAGAAAGAACCTAGCTTGAGTTTCCAGTGGATTTTGCTGGGCTGGCAACAAAGAAAATATTACTGAAACTACAAACTAATAATACTCACTTTGGATGTCACTGTCACATGATGTGACAGTGGGGGAACTGAAAACAATTGTTCAAAGCTGCTGCTTGAAGATCAGTGGTGTTACTGATATTTTGTATAAAAATACTGTTTTTTTTTTTCAAAATTCAGCAAATGTGGATAAGTAAATTCTAAAGTCTCTGTAGATGGAATATGCTTTATATTGCACATAATTATAGGATCTTCTCTTCCTACAACTCATATGAAGTCTTTGAAGGCTTTTTATTCTCTGTCCCTAATTAATGTAACATATCTTACATTCTACTTAGTGTACAGGATCCTTATTGTAAAAAGAGCTGGAGAGGTCTTTCTTTTAAATCAACTTTAATACTTGGGAAAAAAGCATTGACTTTGAAGAGGGAGAAATTCTGATCATATTACAAAAGGTCATAATTTCAGATATAGCAAAGATGACCTTGGTGTTATGTATGCTAGAAATTGAGAGAATTGCATGAGAGGCAAAGATCAAACTTTAATTTATTTTGGTTTGAATTTAAAGAATTATCAAGCCTGAATATAAATCCATTCCTATATGGGAAGGTAGATAAATAAGTGTTTATGATCAATTGCCTGTGGAGAGTTTAGCACACACTAAGATATTCTCAGGAACTGAAGACTTTCCTGAATTGGAGAAATAATGAATGGGAATTGAAGGCAAATGATGACAAAAAATGCATTCAAAGGTTTATTTTCTTCGTAGAAGGCCAATGTATCAAAGTAACAATTTTAGACAAAATATACTGCATGCCAATAATAAGAGAACTTGTTTTATAGAGAAGCAAATTAGAAGTGCTGAATAAGTATGTGGAGGATCAAAAATACTTAGACCATTAGATCTGATCTGGTAACACACTGGAGATGCAAAATGATAATGAAAATGCCTTAGCAGGAGTTACTCTGAGACTACGGAATCTTTTTGTATAACAAAATCTGACTGAAATGAACCAACAGTTCTAACATATGTTGCTTGCACAGAAGATGGGAGTTTGCCTATGCACTCTGTATAGTGAACAGAAGTTTCACCATTGACTTCAGTAGGAGCAGAAAAAGGCCCAGAAGGAAAAAAAAAAGATATAAAATGGAAGCTGAACCAGTCACATAGATGACAGAGAAACTAAATACATCTAAATTATGACATAAATACCATAGCTTAAAAAGAGGTCAAAATCTCACATTTTTTTCTTGGATGCAGTCATTATTATCATAGAATCATAGACTCAGTAAGGTTGGAAGGGACCTCTGGAAATCATCTCGTCCAACCTCCCTGCTGAGCAGGGTCACCTAGAGCATGTTAGACAGGGTTGCATCCAGGCAGGCCTTGAAGATCTCCAGAGAAGGAGACTCCACAACCTCTCTGGGCAACCTGGTCCAGTGCTCTGTCACTCTCACAGGGAAGAAATTCCCCCTCACGGTCAGGCGGAACTGCCTGTGCTTCAGTGTCTGCCCATTGCCTCTTGTCCTATCACACGGGACAACTGAAAAGAGTTTGTCCCCATCCCCTTGACACCCTCCCTTCAGGTACTTGTACATGTTGATAAGATCCCCCCTCAGTCTTCTCTTCCCCAGGCTGAAGAGGCCCAGCTCTCGCAGCCGTTCCTCACAGGGCAGGTGCTCCAGCCCTCGGGTCATCTTCGTAGCCCTATGCTGGACTCTCTCCAATAGCTCCGTGTCTCTCTTGTACTGGGGAGCCCAGAAAACATTATGACATATGGAGACACAGACCATCCTAAACTAAAAGGATGCTTACCAAAGGAAAAGCTATACTGAGAACGCAGCAGCCAGGCTCTCCGCACACAGCTCCAGTTTTGTCTCCTTTGGGCTCACCACACCCAGCCTGGATCCCTGTCCATCAGCCGCAGACAGTTAGTGCCAGAGCTACACAATAAGCATCAGTGGCGAAATCGTAGTCCACTGAAGTCAATGTCAAGGCTGCCAAAAACTACCACGGGGGCCATATGTCACGCAGTTGCAGTTGTCTACACAAAAATGGAATAGCTTTTTAGGCTGCCTTCTTCACCCGCCCGATTTCTGCCTTCTGCAGCAGTGCATTTTGGGGTAAACTGTGACCAGCAGGAGCCCGTGAGGTATTTTCTAAGACACCCTTTCGGTGAAGTTGCCCTCTTCTGACAGCTGTGTCCAAAGACACAGAAGAAACCTTATTCTAAATAAAGACTCTGTATAGTTGTGGTAAAGGGCCAAAGATAAGGAGTCCTTAATAGGTAAGCTAATAATGTTTGCAAATGAGCAAGATATTACTGCTTCCCCTTACTTAAAATGTGAAGCTTTACTTAACAAGTAAGTAAAGGTCAGTTTTCTTTCAACATGGAATAAATTCTCAATTAGTCTAGGCTTTGGGGAAATACTAAGTAAAAGTCTATCAGTACACAGCACTGTGGCATTATGAACTTGATTGGAGCTTCTAGGTACTGCAGCAATGGGTAGCAAATAGTAATCATAACAACAAGTGGTGCCTTTTGAAAGACTGTATATTCAGAAAACCAAAGAAAAAAAGGAATTATTGAAAAACTGAATTTGATCTCCATAGTATTAGGAGACAAGAAATAACATAGGGAAAATTCAAAATTAAGAGTTGTACTCTAATAATCCAGGTGGACCAGGACGCTGCTTTTCAGCTGCACTGAGAAGCTCAAAATATTTTCAGTTATGCATCTAGCAAATTGGTGGCCAGCTATGACTAGGGAATTGAGAATAAAAGCAGTTTCTTCTTGACAATGAGAATACAATAGCGCTTCTGTTACTACACTAGCTTTTTCTCTTCGTGCAAAGCTTCTTGTGTGTATCTATTTCAAGCTGAAAGGATAAGGATATGCACGAAGACCAGCAAGCTGCAAACAGGAACAAGGATGTTTCTTTTGCAGTGGAATGGCACTGCGTTTAATAAATGTCCTCAGCCTAAATTCATTCAAAAATTTCATAAGAAAACCAGTTGTTTAATCTTCTCTCCTTCCATAGTTAATAATATTCTAATTATAATAATAACAATTTCTTCACATTTACATAACACTTYACATCTTCAAAGCATTCTCTAACCATGAATCATATTGCTCACATGTTAAGCTATAGAACTAGCCAGGATGTCCCTACTAACTTTTTCAAAGCAAACTAGTTTCTGCAATGCTTAATTTTGTGATGTGTAGAAGTACTTTTCCTTTTAGCTCATATTTGAATCTAAGTATCTGGGAGATTTGGTCTAACTGAATAACCTGGTTTCTGAGGGAAAAGACAAGGACCACAACTTGCTAATCTGTGGCGTCCAAGCATTYGAGATATATTCACATGAATATCAAAGTAGGCCAAAACAGAATGTGTAGATTTGATTTAACAAACTGAAACCTTTAGTTGATTATTACTAAAAACTGTCTGATAATTATTAAAAAAAAGATATAAGTCTTTGGCTAAAAAGAAAAGAAAAGGCAGGGATAACCATTCTTAACATTATARTTTCAAACAAAAATACGTTTGGAAGGAAAGGAATTTCCTTTAGGACAAACGCCCAAATATTCATCAGCTCTGTTAAGTCAAGACCCGTGTGACAGATTGTTGTGCTATTTCCCGCTAATCAGTTGCTGTGACTGTGAATCATGATCTCAGAGAGCAATTGAGCAAAACCCTGTCCCCAAGTGCTTCCAGCTGAAGAATGAGCATAAGAATCAATGTTCTTAAATAGGAAAAGGGCAGTGGTGGGATTCATAACTCCTAACTCAGCTGCATACAAATACCTAGTCTGAGCAGGAAGAAAGTTTGTTCATCTGAGCAAATCAATTAATCTAGAAATCTCTCAGAAGGTGTCTATTTCTCTCCACTGACTGCTGAAGGAGCTCTTTTCATTAAGTTGGATCTCTGAGGTGGCTTAAGGTAGATGAATCCCTTGTAGGTGAAGAAAAGTGACTGATACAGTTTCACTCTTCAAGAAATTTCTGTATTGATCTGGAGAACAATTCTTCTCTCTTGCAAATTTGCACTGCTTTTGACCTCCACACAGAAAGCCATGACTTTTCAACTTCTGATGGCCTCTTTGAATGGCAGACAAGCTTGGGTTTGGTCCTTAGACAATACTAAATTATTACATTCGACAACAAACCAGATAATCTGCCAAGAAAATCATCACTACTATGTTTAACTTTCTAAGAGATGATTACTCCTGGACTATGTATATTAATGAGTTTTGAATGAGTGACGTTTAATAAAATATTCACTATCTCTTCAACTTTCTTTCATTTCTTTTCTATCTGGAGCTCTTTCATATTTGAAAATTAATTATGCACACCATATTTAACCAGGCTGAAAATGAGACTTACATGGAACCTTTCCAGCTCTTCATTACATATTTAATTGTTAAAATAATCAAGCTATCCATCATACATCCTGCCACCCAGTCGTCTGTCACCTTGGAACCAGTCAGAGAGATTATAGACAGAGAAGTCTGGAAACAAAAATTTCACATTCCTCTAACTGAACAGCTTACTTGTGAGAGGAATGGTCTCAGTACTAGGTATTTAAACCACATCTGCAAAATCAACGATTAATAGCATCTTCATGGCATCCTCTCCACTTTGGATTTCATCCTGCTGAAGCACTAAAAACTCTGGCCATGTTCTAGCAAAGGTCTTTAGCACATAATAAGTTCAAGGTCCTGGGTCTTCTCATTGATTTTAGATCCAGGTCAATACATAGCATTTTACACAGTACACAATGATTTGGTGTGCATTTAATAATAACTAGCTGTTACATGATGCTTTTTGCATGTTCATGCACTTTACTAAAATGCTAAGTAATGTTATGYTTGTTTTATGGATGGAGAAATAGACGCTCTAGAACAGAATCTGAACTATATTAGGGTATAGCAAAAATCCATCAAACATAACAAGGCACTTCGTAGAGCTGAGCTCTGTGTCCAGGAACACCACCAGGCAAACACAATAAAAGGGATGAAACCTAAATCATCTGAATCTGACTGTAGTGGTTTTTCTACTGAGTCTTCCATATGCAAAGAGCTGCATGGAGGCTGCTCGGATGTTTCATTTAAGTATTTTTTGTTTAAATATGAGCTTCAGTGTATGCACTTGAAAGTCATAACAATGGCATTACTGCACATCCTTTGAAAGATGTAAATTACAAAAAATTCAACCACACGGATTTTGGATCAATGGCTTTTTAGAAAGTACAGGATGATTAAGGATACAAAGAGGATGGACTAGGATTATAAATATCATCAAAGTTGTTTTATCTACATGGACGTCACTACCCAACTATCTGACATAACAAGTTTTCATAATTTCASCAGGGCAACAACATTTTAAGTTGCAGTGAGAAGATATTTCAAGTGTAAGTATATTTCAGTAGTCACGAAAATACCACCCATTTGAATTCACATAGGAATGTGAATTTTTTAACTTTCTGCATTTTACTGAAAGCATATCATCCTCTTCAATGCTAAAGATACAGAGAATGCAAACAATGAATAGAGTTTGGTGGGAACTGAGTATGCCAGTTTGTTTGTTTTTTAATCCTAGTGCCTGTTTCTGCAGGAATGAAGTAAGATTTTAATTTAGTAACTAATTTTCCATAACCAAGAGTAGGCTAAAAACTAGATTATTATTAACAGTGCATATTGTAGCTTTGCATGAGTACTGCCTAATGTTTTAACTAATGTTACTCATTTATTGCCCTGTAGTCTAAAGAGAAAAAAAGCCTTCTCTTATTTCACAGACAAAGGTAAAACCAAAACTAGCTCAAGAGCTTCTAGAGAGTATTAAATAAATCTCAGCTCAGGCAGGCTGTGATGTATTATGATGGTCAAAGCTGGTATGAACAATGAGCTAGCTACTTGCATAGAAATAATGCATTTGGATGAAGAAGTTGTTCCTACCAAATAGAGATGTTAGCTGGAAAAACAAAACAAAACAAACAAACAAAAAAAAAACTCACAGAAGATGCAAGAAGCACAAAACAAAAGTCACCAACACCAGCCACAGCTTGAAAAGTATCAAGGACAGAATCAGTGAAGCAAATGATCTATCTTATAAATTAGACTTCAACTAGTGTAAAAGCAGCCAAAGTGAGGGCCCAATTGTTTTTGTAGCCTGTCGGAAATAATTTCAAACCTGACAGGATACCATGGCTCGTAGTGTGATCTCACAGATTTCAGTGGTCATGCTGAGAGATAAGCAGAGAAGCACAGTAAAAATCCTGAAAGCAAAAGCACTGCTGCCAGCTTTGCTGTACTAAGAAATTATCATTCACTCCAAATAGCAGATCAGGCGAGCGCTGAATGACTCCCCTTTCCTCCCCTCTCCTCCTTCCCTGCCTCCCACTGCCTCTTTGCTACCACCCTCTTTTTTTCCCCTTTCTCCTCCCTGAGAGGACATGAAGTGCTGTGCTTTATGGTATCAAAACCAGCCGATATWTCCAGCAACAACAAACATCAAAAGAAATTACACCATCATCAAACTATCTTACAATATCATTAGTGACCTAAATTAAAGCAAGATAATTGCCCCGGCAGACAGCAAGCAACCATACACGAATACTAATAATGCTGCAAGTAGGTTCTAGCACTGCACCAGAGGAGAAGGTGCCGCACACTCGCTCTGTAATTATGTCAAGGCTCAGCTGGCACAACTATTTCTTCAGTTACGGAAAACTACAAGTCGAGCAGTTAACTTGGCATG
Source organism: Rhea americana (assembly GCF_003343005.1). NCBI lineage: Eukaryota > Metazoa > Chordata > Aves > Rheiformes > Rheidae > Rhea > Rhea americana. The sequence goes on along the minus strand of NW_028186410.1, from coordinate 499,104 downwards.
CATTTCTCAGACGGGATGCCCATCACCCTCTCCTCTTTCCCCAGTTGCTTCTGCCACAAGGCTCTACCAGCCCACAGGCAAGGTTTTGGTGCTCCGGCAAGGTCYGTGCTGAAGCGTGGGGCAGCACGGAGGGGAGCCGCAGGAAGGCTTTCTGCTCCTGTAGAAGTGCCTGCACAAAGTGCAAAGAGAGGAGACCAGCCCACGTGGTGAGGACGAACAGATGGTGGTGAGGGCACGTAGTCAGGAGCACAGAACTGTTAAAGGGGGATACCCTTCACTGCTCAACCCATAAACCTGCACCCTGATGAGCCTTTCTATGCTGACTACCCCTTCCTGGAAACAGAAGTGTTAGCCTGCAGAATGGGAATACCTCTATTTTATGGCTCTAGGAAGATTTGTTTCCTCTGATTTTTGTGTTTGACCTCACATATTTGGACTGGTATCACTACTATTTGCATTTGTGGAATATTATGAGGCCCTGGCCAAAGCACAGTCCCCAAAGATCAATATCTCCCTGGCAGCAACAGTCATTAGCTACAAAAAAAAAAAGTAACGTTTGTACACACCTGAAGTATGTACATGATCTTTAAGCATACAGGAAGGAAAGTGAGTCCCGCGAGAAAGACACTAAGCAAGGATTGCAGGGAACACTGATTTCAGTTCCTAGTGTTGCTGCAATGTGACCATCATCAAATTACTTTAGTCTGAATTCACTGTCCCAGCTGGAAAACAAAGATAATATTTTCTTTGTTCAACACATTTTACTGTAGTTTTTTAGGATAATAGTCATTTAACAAATGACTAGATCTAGAGTCTACCACAATGAGTCCAATATCGATTTGGCTGTCTGGCTGCCATGATGTGAATACTAACAACCGTGCTGGTATGGCTCATGTGCAACTAGAGAACAGGGCACAGATCTTCTCCTCAGTAAAGACACTGAATCAAGGCTTTCCAACTTTACCCCAAGACCTCCACACTGTCCTCTCAGTTTGGTATGAGCCAATCTAGTGATCAAATCCAGGTCAAATCCCGTTTCTTCTTGTAGATCCTGCGAACACTTACACTAACACATCTAAAGGTCTGGAAGAGGAGGAGCAGGAAAGAAGGCACGATTTTCCTTCCGAAATTTTACCTTGCTGCTGAGTAAAGGTACTTGGCAAAGTACCCTTTTAGACAGGTAAAGGCAGTATCATCTCCATTTTATAGTCAGGGAATGAAATCACAGAAGTATTAATTGTTTTGCCCCAGGTCACTTATGATGTCTGTGGCAGGGCCAGAAATTTGACATAGATCTCCCATGTCTCAGATCAGTGCATTAATCACGAAACAATCACCAGAAGGTTGAATACAAAGATTAACTCTAGAAGTATAAGAGTTTTTTGCTGTGGCATATAAAGAGAGAAATGGCAGTAATGTATTTCTAGTTTCTGGAAAGCTTTAAGTTCATTTATATTCCAAGAAGTGACTGGAAAAAATGACTCTGTGGGGTTCTCTGTTTATTCTCTCTCGGTTACTTTCATATGAAATTTGCTCAATTCACAGTTCAAAGGAAGGTATTTGCTCAATGCCAGCACAATGCAAACTCAATCGAGGACTGAAAAATCATGCTGTATTCTTTGACTCATGTATCATCAGGAGTCAGAAAGTATTTTCAAATATGTTCCAGAAATCAAAGGTCCAGATAAAAGAAAAGAAACAAAACAAAACGTAAGGTTTGTTTTGATTTCATGTGCTCTTAGGCAGAACACTATCCAAAATCTGGAGGTCTAATTTCTTCCAAACTTAGTCTGAACTTAAAGAACAAATCTGTCCTTTTCCACTCTAGCAATCTAATTTCCAAGATAACGTTTTTCTCTATAATACATGAATACTATTTTTTGTAATAAAAAAAATATTCCTTCACACTTGGTTTTAACCAAGTATTTTATTTTATTAAATCTGGTAGAGAACGGAGATTTCGTTTGACCATTTTACTTCCTTTTTATGTGACAGATCATCCTRATTGCAAACTTTCAATCACGGTTGCAGTCTCACATAAAACAGACTCATGAGAGGAGCGTATCTCTGCTTGAGCACAGATGTAGCGTGAAGGATGAGGCTTGTAGACACCGTTCACCACAAACAGTTTCATCAAGTAACTGTCTGGCATTCACGGCTGCTCACCTCACTCARCCTCTGGCTCCTGTGCCTGCTGAAACAACAAGCTTCTTCCCTGACAGAGAAGGTAAGGAAGTGYGATGCTCCTGGGAACAGGAGTTTCTTCTGGTGAAATGCTTGGTCAGGTCCGTGTTTAGCAAACACAATGATGGTAGGCCTCAATCYCCTTGAGAAAGGGAATGAGCTTTGGGGGTAAAGCTCTATCTCCCCTAAAGATTTTTAAACAAAGGTCCAATATTTTGTGCCTTAGGCTTAATCTACCCAAAATTTTGTCCCTCTTGAGCCCAGCCACTTACTGTGGTCTTTGTTTTCTGTCCTAAAGACTTTCAGAGAAAGATTTCTCTGCTGCTCTGCTTTCTGTTCCGTGTAYGGGAGTCAAAAAAGAGTGCTGATCTCAAATTACTGACTGGCAGTGTCAATGGCTTGGGATTTTTTAACAGTATCCCAGGATAGACTTTCCTGCGAGCGTTTACACCCAAAACATAGCTGAACTCTCATGTGTGGCACTCTTTGCAGTCTTGTGCTTGCATGAACAGGCAGCACAATAGGACAAACCCCTCCTCATTGCTAGGAGACCTTCACATCTCATGTAAGCCTCACCAAGAAAGGTGCTGTATCTGGCTGGGTTTCACCACAGAGGAGCTTTTATTCTGTAACATTATTTCCTCTTTATTGCTACTTCTGTGGGTTTTTTTTTATATATATATCCATATTTAGAAATAATTCTCAAGCTGGTTTGGGAAATATACTAAGAGAGCAACAAAGTCAAAAGGTTAGGAAGGTATAATAAAATTTAAAAACTGCAATAATGCAGGAGGAATATTGCAGTTGTGTACCATCTTTCAACAGAGCTCTCAGAAGAAAGCATTAATTAAGCTTCAGTCATTTAACCTCTGAGGTAGGTAGTGTTACTGTACCCACTTCACTAATGAGTAAACAGAGGCCTTGGCATGTTACATGCCTTGTCAAAAGTTACCTAATAAGTCAGAAGAAAGGGAAGAGAAATAATGAAATTAAAAGCAGCAGTAGCAGTAAATATTTCTACCACGACACTATGCAAATTCTTTTTTCCATTTCTAGCACCTAGTATTACTGCATTTCCCAAATCATTGTATTTCTCTTTATACATATAATCTATGGGTTAACCTTGTCTCCCTCCACCTTCCTGCAATGATTTAGGAGAAGCTCAGACTGCCTTTACACCTCAGGCAGCTTTTCCCAGGTTTCTCTCTTCCTTCGCTTGCCCCACTGATTCCCCTCTCCCCACACCGCTTTGCTTTCCTCTGTAGCCTCCCTGCTTCTGAGGGGGCAGCGGAGGCTGCAGGCTATCCAAGCAGTCATTTTCAGATCGGGATAGCTTTATTGGAGTGCAGGTTTCTGAGGGGCCTGAAAATATGGCAACAGATTGTCAACCGCCTCTCAGCAAGTTCGTAGCTGTAGCGGCATCTATTGCAAAGAAGCCTCTTTGCGCATTTCACAAGGGGAAAAGCTCAATCTACACAGTCACCTCTTGGGATCACGTCAAATTCAGAGAAGTCACCCCCAGGAGGAGACAAATAAGTGATGGTTCCCAAATAGACTGGCTTCATGTAAAATGCCCTCATCCCCATCCCTGGAGAGAACAGAAGAAACGGGGCTTCATGCAAGTAAGGAAAATTAGAATGGATGACTGTATCTATGGAGAAAATAACACCAACCATCTTAGCTTTACAGACAGGACTTTGGGGGATAAAATATAAATGAATTTGACCTTAAGCGTYTTGCTCAGTCAGACTTCCAGTGGCTCCAACCCACTGTGGGGTAATGGGGGGCAGACAAGTTACGACTTTTACGTTCACCCTGATGCGGAGTTATTTATATCCATGGGCAAGCTGTTGCACTATTATGCTCCGAGTGCAAGATAACGCTTCTTACCTGGGCATGCCATGGAGATGCCAGATTAATTAGCCTTATATACCTTATGAATGCTAGCAGTAATATTAAGGGAGGTAAGTAATGAACAAAAACTGATCAAGGATCTGGGGATCTGGCCCACAATTATTATTATTATTTTTATTTATTTATTTATTTATTTATTTTGCTTCATTTCAGCCCTAGCTGCCGGTGTTAGCTCTCCTCCTCATTTTGTTCAGTAGCCATGACAGACGTCCACAGCTTCCCCTCCTCCCACTTATTCCAAGGCGTAATGTAATAATTATACTTACATTTTTAAAGGTAGGCATTTCTCCATAGGCCCTACCAACCTGTGGCCTCGTGATTATAATTACTTGATCTACACACTGCTAATTTTTTATCTTCCATAGGAATAAAATAGCACAGSAAAAGGACGCAGAGAAAATGTAAACAAGTCGCAGACAACTACTGGAAAATGTTTTTCTAATGACTCCTGTCTATGACAAGAAATATAATTATCATGGGCATCAGAAAAAACATGATTTTGTTCTTTTTTTTTTCTTTTTTAACATTTCCTACTTCTCAACACGTGGACAGAGATTCAGTAAAACATTCAATTTTTTAGGAGCCTTCCTGGGCTACAAGCAACATAGAAACTATTCTTGTAGGTATCTGTTTATTACATTTCCAGTTAAATTTGCATGGCATTGATGCTTGCTCTCAGGAGTCTATTTGCAATATTGGAAAAGGGTGTGAGTGAAATGAGGCCAAGTCCACGACAAGTTTCTGCTTAGCCTACTTCTTCTTCAGTTGCTTATGACATTTCTGTTTTTCCAGCCTGTAAACGAGATGAAAACCAGGAAAAGCAAGACTGGGTAATAACAGTGCTTACTCTGGCTGGAAAAAACTGGTCCAAAACAGCAAGCCTGGCTTTGATTACATCTGGTAATCAAGCTGTGTGACTTGACTTAATGTCTCAGGAAATCTGCACATGGAAAGTTTGGTTCTAGAGACTGTACGATCCATTGACTCGGGTGAGAAGTGCTTCATGTTGTCTTCTCTTGCTTTCTACAGGTCTGCATTGTAGTCCCATGTTTAAGGAGCGCTAACATATAATGGAGAAACTGTTTAATAACTRGGCATTTTTATCTTCTAGTTCAGTACAGGAACAGTATCAAAACAAACAAGCAAACAAACAAACAAAACAAACCACCGGAGTGAGTCAAAGAAGCTGGGGGAACTTCTGTGGGAGTTTTGTATTGTATTAGCTGACAATACACATTTTAGTAGACTTCAGATTTCAGTAGACTAGAAAAATCCTTTACTTGCTAYGCTGTAGTGAAGCATTATTGTAATTTGATATTTTGTAATGATTATAATGTAACAGGTGATTGTTTAGGGTGAACTGCAAGTTTTAAAGTACCATTTCCCTGAGGTCTATAGGAAGACATATGTTAGATCTCAGCACTGTTAACTATGGCACAATGAGTTACACAATTGCACATCACATTCAGAAATGAAATAAGCCATATAGTCTAGAAGCAGTTTGATTGGGAGTGAGAGGTATGGGAAGACCAAAGTAGCTCATGGGATGTGTGCCGCCTTGTTTATATAACAGGTAAATATTGTGGCATTGCACAAACTCTCCCAGTCCCTATCAAGAGTCTGATTTGATTTTTATTGGTTTTCATATGAAATACCAGTTCCTTCTCAGTATCTGTGAGCGCCTTTTCACGCTGCAATTGGCTGACTGCCTCCTATTGCCATCAATTAGATGTGTGCAGAAAGAGCTTGAAAATGAAGTATTTTGAAGAAAATTCATCCTCATTATGCAAAATAAATGAAGTACTAAAGGTTGTACTTGGATAYAACAGAACAACAGCAGTATAGGTAAAAATCTTACTATCTGCGGAACGATTCCATTAAATTGTCAATGATTTTTCTGACTGGTGCTCGAGTACTCATTTTCGAATATTTAAAAAACATGGTGTTGTTTTGTCTTGCTGTCAACAAAGTTTAACATGTTTTCATAGATCCAAATTTCAAATACTTGATGTACATATGGATTTCCTGCTGAGAATGCAGGATTACATTCCGTTGTCAATACATCCTAGGACAACATTTGCCTTTTCCACAGGACCAGTCTGATGGGTCATAGCCATCAATGTGATTGACTAACTATACACCCAGCTCTTTTCTCTCTGAGTTATTTCTWGGTGATGAGCTCTAACAAAATATGCAGAATTGTTGATATTGTTTCCTGAGTGAATGACCAAGCAGTTTGTGCTACTATCATCTCCAGTGGAACATTTTCTCTCCATCRTGTAAGGTTCCAGTTTGGCCTCTCTGGTATCCTATTTCTTCTCAATCTCGACGAGGCTTCCCAAGGTTAGATCCTCAACAAGTCTCATTAGCACTCGCCTGCTTTTTATTACCTGGTCAATMATGAAAATATTAAGTTTAACCTGCCTTAACACTGAGCCTACAGGAACTGATGAGTTCAATACTGCACAAAGTACTCTCACTTTCCCTTTAATCTGCTCTACCCCACCTCAAAGTTCTTGAACCAATCCTTGTTTTATTCCTCAGTAAATTTCCCATCAATGTGATATTAATGCTTCACAAAATCTCARACAGATAGAATCTCTTGCATTACCTCTGTCTAAGAAAATCTTATCAAAGAGTAATATTAGTTAAGTCTGATAACCATCTATGGTAATAAACCTCTGGTGTATTTTTTTCCTATTTTCCATTTGCTTCCAMATTTTGTTATTCCTTTCCCAAACTCCATCAGAGCTATAGTTACCCCGATTCCTTTTTTTAAAACCCTTTCTGAAAAAAGTAACAAATCATGGTCCATTAATTTTTAAAATGAAGATGATAAAGAAACAATTAATAGCATGCAACATGTCCACATTGAGGGTTTACTAGAAACACATAGCATGGAGAACAGTTTCCCAGGGTGTCAATAACTGGTCATAAATGTTAGTGAATTACCATAGTCCATGGTAATTTAAACCAAATCAAATAATACTATTTCTGGAAGTATCTTCCCTATACRTATCCTAGGTGAATAGCATTGTCACAGTCGGAATTACTTGGCAAGAGTTAAAACATGGTGACACCTCATGTAAAAAGCAAATAGAAGGAGAATGCCTGACCCAGATCTCCAAAAACTCTTCATTCATTATAGCCAGCGATTTGAAAAATAAATTAAAAAAAAMCAAACCAGCCCATTACAGGGCTAAGTCATGCATAAATTTTGATCCTCACATATTTCCACCTTGAAAATATCACTGTATTATTTGCTGTTTGGAAAATGCTGATTGGCACAGCTTCCWCAGAGTGACTAATATAGTGACTAATATATCACTGTAATCAAGGACAGCTGGTTTTATTGTGGAGTTACCAAATTCTCTTCAGGAGCCCCAGCTTCTAATTATCTCTAACTAAGAGCAGCCTTCACCTTCCCTTCCCTCCCTAGAAATACAAGAGACCGTAGTGCAGCACCTCCAGCTCTTGTTCGCACACAATGAGATGCAATGTATTAGACATACAATGCATGTTCTAATAAGTGGAGCCAGCAAGAGCTAAAGAGCTGCAGCTGCTGGTACCACCTGTGTCCCTCAGCTTCCAGCCAGAGCAATCTCCTCTCTGCAGTCCCTAGTTGTGATGAGAGATAAAAGAGGCAGAAAGTGAGAGTGACATGTCTGGCTCCTGTCCTACTCTCATCATGAAGGAGCCAGTTGATCTGGAAAGCTTGCTCCCTCCCTCTGCAAACGTGGATGATTATACTTCCTCCCCTACAAGCACACAAACAGAAAGTGACTAAGTACAAATTCCCCATTTATTCCCCATTTCATCTGTAGAATATGCCCCACATACTCGTCATAGTTTACCAAAGTGCAGTTTTATTAGTTATCATTCTTAGCTCTCCTAGGTCATTAGGATTGCTGTGGAACAGTAAACTTGTGCAGAGCAGAGAGATGACCTGGTGTGTAAATGTGACTTTGGCAGACAGAATGGAAATCCATCCTGAGGTCCATTTCATTTTAAGAGACGTTTTTAGAAAGGCTTTTGACAGGGAACTAGGGCATGTTTTTAACCTTTTCCTTTTTTAATATTCTGTTTCTTTTTCCCTCGCCTGACTGCATGGTGATATGGATGCCTTTCAAAGTTTGGAATTATCTGTTGGCTTCTTCAGTGCCTCAGGACAACTGGCGTCCATTCAGGGATCAGAAAGACCATCAGTTGTTTGGATCTTTTCCTTTCACATGGAGTTTTGTTTTGCTTTTTCCCTTTCCATGCATTTCATTTCTGAGTTGACTGGTTTGATTCAATGCCCATTTTGGGCCAGATTGTGCGATTAAAGCACTGGCCAGTATTGTAGTCTGAATGGAAGGCAGGGTTGGCAGAAAGAGATGCTCACATAAATACTCACTAGATTATTACCAATATTACCTATTACCAGTGAGAACTGAAGCTGTTACTCACATAATATCTGCTCCATCCCCAGACTRGACTCTTCTTTCCACACAAGACTTTTCTCCATCTCTTCAGACTTTTCTGCACACAACTAAGCCCCAGCATGAGATCAGGAGAAAATTCCCTCAGTCATATTGCAAGGCCAAGAGCAGTACTCTTATGATCTTGCCCTTTTTTAATTCTTCTCAAATCCAAACTTTTTAACCCTTCCTTTGCATCACCTCAGAATGTTACTACTGGTCTAATAAATGCAGGATGTGACATGCAGAACATAACGTTCCCCCACTAGGCCAATATGGAACTGGCCACTTCTGTTTCAATTTAAGATAAGCTAGTGATCCAAGTTAAAAAAAAGACATTTGAGCTTTGTGGTATTTTCTGTTCTTCTCAAAGCTTAGACTCTTAGAATTATCACGTAGCTCTGGGTCTAATACCTTGGAGTTCCTACAGACGTATCTTCTTTTCCACCTGGAAATAATGCTCAGAAACATTTTGATGATTTCCTGTGCTTGCCCAGGATTTCTGAATCCACCACAACGTTGGCAAGGAGAATTTTCCCAGAATTTTCTGCTCTAACTAGGACCACTCCCTGAATTAAAATRTATTTCTCCTGCAATTTGCAAGAAAAAAAAATGGAGATGAAGCTATGATGCATGTTCCATTCATTATAGCTGTGGTTTTGTTGCTACTTTACAGGGAGTATTCATAATATCCAAATCAATTTACCAAGTACAAGCTGTMCAGTCAGTGCAGAGACTTTGTTAGCTTCTCTGAATTGCTCTGTGGCAGAGCTGTCCTCTCCATTTGCTATACAAAGAGCTTGGGCCTCCTTGCCACCTAGCTCGGTAGCTATGTAGGTGACTAAAGTTGGTGGTATGCTGCGTAACTGCCAATTTACAGTGCTGCCTGTCATTTATTTCGTGTTTATTGTTGCAGGCTTTGTTCTCCTTTGTAAAGCACCCTGTAAAACCTCAGATGTTGTGAGAAAAGACGCTTGCAGTCATTGGACTGATTGATTATGACTGGCCTTAGAACAGAAGGAGCACAAGGGGTAGTACAGGGAATACTTTAGGGGACAATATGATTTGATATTCCTGCTAGTAAATACATCAAGCGAAAAGTGGCCACATTAAACAAACAGCCCACCCTATATCTATACCATTAGTTCTGCTAGTRAAGAGGGAGTAAGTTGCCCCTCCAGCTTTCCATGCTGTCCCACAGCAGCTCCTCGCATTTGATTTTGTGTTTCCACTGCAGCTCATTCCTTTCAATCATTGCAAACTGGCATCAGACCAATTTCCCTTCTCTTGGACCATTTCTTGCTTATCCTCTGTATTCATTGATGGCCCAGTCCTATAACGTGACAGGTGCTGTCCTGGAGCAGGCAAATATTGAACAGCAATGAAGCAGGGCCCTGCACCTTCTGGGAATGGGCCATAAGACAGTTCAGACTTTTCCAAATGGTGCTGAGACAATACTTCTTTTTCTTGTATTTTAGATTAAAAATAAACAAACAAACAAACAAAATTTCAGGCGCTGGAAACATTCAGTTAGCAGCATGTTGAAAATGATATTCAAGTGTCACCAGAAAGTGTTTGTTTTCTTTAGGAACGATTGGGTCTTTGTTTTAATTGTATTCCTTCACTCCTTTCACGTACTTACTTTTTATACAAGCAATTTAGGTAGCCAGATATCCATTCATTCACATTTCTGTAGAAACAGGAGTTGCATGTTCAAATTCAGATGTGTTTATGAGTGCATGAGAGAGAAAATATTAATGTATAAAGTTGGGTGTAACTCAGCAAACCACATTACTACTACTTTGAAAATGTGATCCAGTATTTAAAAATATTGTTGACATATTAAATTAAGAAATGTTTAAAAGTATTTAACATTTCAAATATATCTTTATTCTCCCTTGTTAGCATATGCAATTAAGGATTCAAAACTTAAATTAAAATGTTCACATGGCAATCTCCTACAAAGTATTTGGAAGGGGCAAGTAAAATGGTTCTTACAGTGAACTGCAAGAAAATTATTTTTTAATAGCTTTGTTTCGTARAACTTGACTAAGAAATGGCAATATTGTCATTAGTTACTCACTAAGTGGTGTACAGACAGAATGTTAACATTGTTTTAAAATTTCTCTAGTTTAATTATTTTTCATTGTAATAATTCTAACATTGACATTCCACGGAACTGATGCTTTGATGGTCTAGTTATAAAAGATTTAAATCTTCTTTTTTTTTTTTTTTTTTTTTTTTTGATGAGTGTGCTCTTTAGTCTTCCTGTTCTTCCATATTTCCTCCTAACCATTGAAGTACATACTGTAATGGCCAAGCTAATGGTCAAGCAAATAGGGTCCAATTTTAATTTTAAAAATAAGATTTTTTAAAAAATCATTACTTGTTCAGCTAGTTCTATTTCACATGAAATAGGAGGGACCTGGAGAGCTACAGTCTTGTGAAAGGTTAAATTATGGCTCTAATTGTGCTTCACAGTGATGTTCAGAAAGTGGCAGGTATGTGGAGCAAAAGTTTACTCCGCGGGCGTGTAACTACAGTTATCTTCATTGAAATCACTGATCATTGTTACTTGTCAATTCCCATTTTCCTATCCTCTGCACAAAGACCTCCGAGAGTCTGTCCTCCAAGAGGACGAACTGGGGCAAGCTTTCACATGAGATATGCTGCTTTCCACCTAGGACAGCTGCAGAAATGGAATTATGAAGCTGCTTTAGTGTTACAGTTTATATATAGGATACATGGCAAATAGATTAAAAATCAATGTTTCAGAGCACTTCAGTAATTTAGGAGTGCAAGTCCTGCTGATTTGCCAAGTGTGCAAAAGCCACTCTAAACTTTAGACATCTTGATCAATGTAAAGATTTACATTGTGGATATTGTTTTTGTGAGTTGCTTATAGTAAGTGCAAACAGCATGACGCGAAACAGTATCATTTGTAGGATACTAACACAAAATTCTCCATTCAGCCAAAGTTCTTGTGTTTATTTCTGTATGGATAAATCAGTTTGTATGTATATTTCACCTGAACTTAAAAATATTGAACTGTTTTTTATTTCATTTTATTTTTATATGCATAGGTATATTCATTTTCAGAATGGATTTGCAGCAATCGTTTAAAGATAAAAGAAGCAGAGGTAACTACTGAAAACAGTAAGTTTCTTGTAGTTAGGGTCAGGTATAAGTGCGTGTTAGTAAACAGTTACCACTTATTTAACTGTATTGTGTATGTTCTCAGAATAAAGGGACTAGCAGAGCAACATTTTCATGTCAGTACCAAATGTATGTTACACCAAAACTGTTCAGTAATTATAGCGCATACTGAAATATCTATAATTTTTCTCAATCATTTTACAGTAGTTGTTGTCATAGTATAATGACATAACTAGAAACAGAAAGATTTTCTGGTGTGTTGGAACACTCATTTGTAATAGTAATTTTCAGCTGAACTGATCTTGTGATTTAAAAATGCATTTTTTTTAGTAGAGTTATATGCAAAACACCTGTGAATCAGATAGTTCCGTCCTACTGTAGGAAAATAGATATGGAGAAAAAAAATGAGGAAAGGGAAGCACACAAAAAGAGCATTATATGGATTCTGAGCCTGATTCACTGCAGTAGCATTCCAGTGAAGTAATTCAAAAGATAGTAAGCCAGCATAACATTGGAAGCGATTCACAGTGGCAAATCAAGACTTCTTTTGGCATGCTCATCTATAAAAAAGAAATTTACTCATTGGATTCTCCTCTCATTTTCACATAAATCAGCAGTAATTCCACTGAAACCAGTGGAGTTAAGCCAGGTTAAAATAAGAGCGAGATGAGAATCAGATTCGCAAAGCAGTTTGCTGTGATTTAGCACACAAATGAGAGCCTTATAATCTGTTTACTAACAATAGATGAAATATGCAAATTGTCTTTTTGGAAAGAAACCATGAAAACTGAGTTTCACAAAAGCAAGATGAAGGGTGGGAATGTTCTTTGTCCCAGACATTCACATCCATAATCAGAGGTCTGATACATAAACACAGTCTCAGTGAGAAGAAAACTGCCAAGTGCTCACGACACATGCAGAAATAAGGTAGATTATAATAAAATGTGAGACTATGCTCTGGAACAGTGAACATCCCTCGCCGAGGCACCAATAATCCGTCAGTCAGGTCCCAGGCAATGTTTCTTTGTGCAAACCCAGTTGAATTGACTGTGCCATTTCACAGCACAGGTTGTGTCCTGAACCTACTGTGGCATCACACAAATGTGACAGGGTCCATGTGGTACTGGTGCCTGGTGGTCCAGAGTAGAAAATGTTCATAAAGAACCTTTGTGTTTGCTAAACCACTGAGGATTTAAGTGGCTCCAATTGAGAACCCAAATGTGCAAAGCACCTGAAAAAAAGATGCCAAAATAACAAGGAATTGAAATGCTTTCATGTTCACTTAACCATGGAAGAGACAGGAAGAGTTAATTTTCATTGGCTCTGAGAAAATGCTCATTCTGGGTTTCAGGATGCAGTTGTGTGCAGTCCAGTGAACCTAGGCATCATAATTAGACAGATATTTTCCTTATGTTAAGTCTTAAAGTTACAATTTCCTCCTCTGATTTTTTTTTCATTCTGATTCTGATCCTTTCATTCTGATCTAAGCTTATTGTAGACTTATATGTAGACCCATGAGGAGACAGCTGCCTATTGCTGCATTATGGCATTCAGGATCAGATTTATTATGCAGGACACACAACACATTGAAAGCTTAGGATTTTCATTAGCCATGTCCAAAGTATTTCTGGAGGAGCACCTCAAATACCACAGGAGCAGGCAATGAAGAAGGGCAGAGAATATCTTTTACTAGCAAGCTGAAGACCTGATGACTTCATACATCTCTTCAGTTGCTGGCTTCTGTGATCATGTACATTTGGGAACGATATCCACAGGGCCTTGGGGCAAAGAGGACGGAAAGGAGGAGGTGGTAGTGTTTGTGGTTGGCAGTACCCATGATTACTTGACAGCTACTTAGTGGTCCTCAAGTATTACTCAGTTCAGGGTAGCACTGTATGAAGGAAATCGAATACCTGCTGCCACAGCAAGCTCTGGAGCCCTGTTGCCCAGAAGAGGGCAGGCCTACAGTATTTTTCCTTAAACAGAAGCWTTCTAGCAGATCTACTTCTGTTCCTTTTAATTGTCTAGTCTGATACATGGACCGGAGAAATTAAATACAGTTCACAAACACAAACAACCCCAGCTTTAGAAAAGTTCAGGCTGTTGTCTTAGTCAAGAGGCTCAGTTCCTTACTGTTTATTTCAGGAAAAGTTTTCAAACACATGTTTCTGTCTGCCTAATGATCATTTTGCTCAAGTAAGAGTTTTGAACTAGGTCCATTTCACTGCTTGAGATCAAAACAAATGACAAAGTACCAGGCCCCAAAATTAAAACCAAACCTTAAGACATAAAATGTTAATTTTACTGAAGTTCCATTTTCCCCTTCAATTAAAATGAAAGCAATCACCTGGCTTTCAGCATCTGATTATTTTTCTCTTTTATTTTCCTCCACTCTGCTCCTCCCAAAAAAGAAAATTATTTAAAAAAGAAGATCTGAATACATGACGGTTCATGTATTATTTGTTGAAGAATATCTAATATTTGAACTGATGTTTCTTTTTCATAGAAAATGTGTAAGAGAAAATAAAGTGAATTCTTGATCAGCTGGAACTAGAAATAGCAATGTCAATGTTAGCTATTGATGCTACATAATGTAAAACTAAGGAATAACATCCCATGAATCTAGTTCTTATAAACAGCTCCTTAAGGAGAAGCACTTCTCCAACTTTCTTAGCTTCCAAGCATTTCCATCGTTCGTCTACCTCTGCAGACAAATTATTACCAACTGTAATAAAAAGACACTATATTTTGTTTTAACACAAACTGAAATTCTGCTATGATCTAGGCTTCACTGGAATTCAAATTGGTGTTTGTCAAGTCTTTCTTCTATTTCCTTTTATTAGCAGATGTTCTTGCTGTTGAAATCTCCTGCTTGTCACTCTGCTCTTGCCTGCTTTTGCGGACTACTTAACACAAACTGTTAGAGGTGGCACAGCACACCGGGAGCGCGTCACTGGAAGTAGGGTACTCCAGCAGGGAGCCAGACCCAAATGGACCTCAGATCAAGCCCTTACACACTAAAATGTGACACAATGAGAGCTCCTTGAGGTTCTCAGTGATCCTCTGACATCTATCTACCTCTCCTTTCACATACCTTTACTCAGACTTAAAGCAAAGCAGCATCTGGCATAAAATATGCAATATGAACCTACACTCGCTTATGTACACTCTCCTCAGACTAGATTATTGCAGTTTGCTCATCCTCAGGATTCCCTTGAAGTTGGCTAGAAAGCTGCTGTGGTTGCAGAACGTAGCTACTCTCTCACTGTTCAGACAGGTGTATGTGAATCAGACCTCCATTCTTTTTCTGACAACCACAAATATTCTCCACCACTAATGCATTTAAACTTAAAAGCCCAGGAGTAATAACATGCAGAATTATCCTTATTCCCATATCCCATCAAAGCACTGGAAATCAGATAAGATGATTTTGCTCTCCATTCCCAAGTTTAACATGGACCACCACAATGCAACTATCTTGTTAATGAACTTCACCGTGGCATTTTCTCTCCAAAAAAGAGAGGGACAATGTCACTAATCAGCAATACAATAGAGCTTCTCTGCAAGGACAGATTAAATAGAGCAGGACTGCACAGCTTCAGAAAGATATACATGAGGATATTAGAAAGGTCAAACATATCGCAAATGGCATGGAGAGAATGAATAGGGAACAATTATCATTTCTTCTCATTACATAAGAATGTGAAATTATTATGGCCAGTTTAAAGCAAACAGAAGGGAATACTTTTTCATGAAACATGTAATTACACTATGGAGCTTATTGCTACAGGAAATTTTGGAGCTCAAAAGTATAAATGGGTTAAAAGAGCAATTAGATGGGTACTTGGAAGGGAAGTTCATTAGGACTATTAAACACAGAGATGTGCTATCTTCTCTAGTTGAGGAAGGCTTTCCTCATGCACTCAAGGAGCTTAAGTTGTCAGGTTCTAATGTAGATATTCAGAGTAAAGTTCTAGAATAGTTTCCCAAAAAGGAAACAATATTTTTCAACTTAATCAACCCAGCCACTATCTCCCAAAATTTGCTTATGAAAACTATCTGTGATAATGCTCAAAGCTAAACCTAACCCCCAGAGCGAGGTTCAAGTAAGGAAATGTTTGCCAAATAGCACTAATTTCTAGTCTTCAAACATTTTCAAGAAAAAAAAAAAATCAAACCCCAAACTACGTAAGTAAAATTATGCCTCTAAAGTTTTTGACAGAAACTGTTAAATGATTGTACTTACAGTCAACTATGTTTCCAAAGCAACAAAATGTTACAAGAATGAAAGTTGATGAGTATTGTTTTTAAAACATAAAATCACCTSGATATAGGTGATTCAGCTCCAGATATAGTGGCCATTGCCTCAGAAGCAAAATTAGCAGTTGGTARTTCTAGTACCATGCAAGTCAGGCTCCACAGTCTGAATCTTCCTTGAGTTTAAAGATGTGGACAGTCCACCTTATCCCTTGAGTTTACAGACATGGACAGACCACCACTTCCCCAGCTGAGGGCTCCTCATGCATGAGGACTCTCCCTCTTGGTAGAGCGGCGCCGCTTGCACTGCCTGTCAGAGGGCAGAAGTAGTAAGACCAATGTGTGACGTTTCCAAAAGCAATAGTTAAACATCTATGAAGTTCAGCAAAGCAAATGAGAACACTTTGGAGATATTTTCTTAAAACACTCTCTTACACTTAACTTTATTACGAAGGGGGAGCTTGCAGAAAGACTCATTCCTTATTGAGAAACGTTGGTCTGCATGGAAAAATGAAGACACTTGACCTCAGACTACACACCTGCTCCTTCACTTGTCTTCCCAGATGATCTTTGGATACAGCGTAATCAATTTGCCTGAAACACTGGTCTCTTCCCGCCTCAAAATTGTCTGAGCTGTTCTCAAGCCATTGCTTTAGTCTACCCATGGTGAATCAAAAAACACCTCATAAGTTTTCAAAAAGTGTGTCCAGCAGAACTGGGACATCTTTTTATCTGCATGCCAGGAACCTGATTTTGTCAATTATATGCTGTATATAAAAAGCCTCTGCTWTCTGCTCCCCCAGGACTCTGGGGAATGGCGTGTGCATATGAATGATTTTAAACTAGGAAAATGCTGCTGGGAGCATTGTTTTATTTGAGAATTCTAAACTGACAATCATCTACAAAGAATACTGTATTTCATTTTGTGTATTATTTTTATGCATATATGTATGTTAGATTAAAAGCAATAAACCAGAGAAATGTTTCAAAATCACATATAAATTATTGTGAACATGGAAAAACGGGTTGAAGTGCTCTAAAAGAAATAACTTTAGACCACTTTTAAAGGTAGCAAGCACAGGAATTTCTCTGATGTCCTCGGTGCGAGCCCACAGGATGAATTAATGTATTATCTGTGGCACAGAGTTATTCCAATCATCAACTGTGTGCTTGCCCTGTGACATGATAGTTACATAACAGGAATGCATTTGGAAAATTACTTGACATATGCCAATACTTGCAGAATTTCCACTTGGGTTTTTAGAGTCAGGAAAAATCCGATAAGTTTTAAAGAAAAAAAAAGAAATGCTGACATTGCATTATGAGAGTTAGTTTTGGATGAGTTATCTGTGATTGTACAGATGATCATTTTAACCTTTGCAGTCTTCTGGGCCTTTTTGTTGCCACCTCATCATTACAATAACCTATTTTATTCTCTCTTTTGAACTCTGGTCTCTTAGAATCATTCATCTCAGAAACCTTACAGTGAAGTCTTAGAGACAGCTGATATAAGACTATTATTCCTACTATTGTTAGCCACTTCTTTTATGTTTCAGGCTATTCTTTTCAGTGTTTTTTTAATGCATCAACCAAAATGAATTCATCTTGAAGAATAAATTATAAGCTAGGAGTTTTCTGAGCTGTCCACAAAATATTGATTTCATCTCCCAACATATATTCCAAGTATATCACTGGGATTGCCATTAAGAAAGTAGGTGTTTGCCACCTGTGACCACAGAGTCATTTCTGAACTGATGTTATTGCTGGATCTCAAGTGCTGTTGCACAGAAATCATTACCAAAAGCTGACCTTCTAAAAACAGTCAATACATATTAATGATTAGATAATACTCTCTGAGACATTTTTCATGCGAGCTGCTGTTCTAAACAGATTTTTTAGTAATGAAGCAACCTCAGATGAAGTCTTTTTATTTTATAAATCTCAGCAAACTTATCCACTATCTCTTCTTCAGTAATGGAAACAAAATACTTAATGTTAACCCAAATTTTTAATATTCACACATAATAACTGACTTTATTGCAGTTCTCTGCACTACAAGATAATTTTTGTCTTTCACTAGCCTTAGATTTTTTTTTTTATCCGTCTACTAAGAAATTCTGCAAAACATCTTAAAACAATGTTACACTGGTACTTATGTTACAAGGTTAGAGTTCAGAATTCTTAGACTTCCCAAAGGTCCCCAACACATTAAATTATACTCTTTTATTCATCAGCAGTTGGCTAATGGATTTTACTTTCTAGCAAACACAAGATTTTGTGATAAGTAGCACATAGTTTTTCAGGTATTTTTCCACTTATGTTAACATACTTTTAGCGTTTAATTTATAGTAAATATATATACTTCCCTCCTCTCCCCTCAGAAAACCCAAGCCCCTAAGCCGCCATCCTCAAAACATCTTAAAATCAAAACATTGCGACAAAAACTCAACATTTTGGGGAGAGAGGTAGAYTATAGGTTAGGCAGACCAAAGTTASTGTTTGGTCTCTAACKTCATGAAAAACAAAATCACAAAATTCAATGCTCTAAAATATTAA
This sequence comes from Rhea americana, assembly GCF_003343005.1. Taxonomy (NCBI): domain Eukaryota; kingdom Metazoa; phylum Chordata; class Aves; order Rheiformes; family Rheidae; genus Rhea; species Rhea americana. Next base: position 480,577 of record NW_028186410.1, on the reverse strand, counting down.
TGGATTTATACTAGATACGACCATATCTTCTTRACTCATCATCAGCAGAGGTCAATGAACWTACCCTTTACATGTCCTGATAAAAGTGCTTAATCTTGCTAAATCATAAAAGAAAAGGAATAGTAAAAATCCGTTTCACTAAGGGCCATAATACAATATCGTATTTTTGTGAACAGCCAGGTGCCTATGGTGTYCCATATCGAGGGAGATATTCATATAACCTACTACTCAGAAGGGAAAATGTACTGCTGTGATATAGCCTAGCATTTTCAAACAGAACATACATGGATATTCTATGCATACTCACACAGAGAGGAAAATACAGTTAAACCAAAGTAACTTGCATTAATACTCAGGACATCTGTGGTGAATTACTGTARCTCAAGATATGTAAACAAACACATTAAATCATACAAAGTGAGGGACAGAAAGTTTTCATAAAATCATTTCTTAATAACATGAAACCCGGCAATGGATTCTGCCATTAAATATATCTTCCTTCAAGATACGACATTCCTACACATGAAAAAATGAGGTTATTATATGAAGTATTATGTAAGAAAGTGAGAATACCAGGATATCATGGGTTAGAAGAGACAGAGAGATTATGGATCTTACCCCTTCAAGTATGAGTAGAGACTGTGAGTTCTTTCACAGCTCCACATTTATTGTCCAGCTTCAGCTAGCTGAAAACACCAAACCCTCAGAGACTTGGTGAACCYGGCGTCTTTCAGGTGTCTCGTCATGTGCATGTGCAGTCATGACTCACTTTTTGAAAACATGCTGGGGTGRGATGACATTCAAAACTCACCCTAAACTGTGGAGTACTGACAGAAGCTCCATTGTCTTTCTGAAATCACCTTGGAGAAAGAAGTCAAAAAATTGCCTTCAGACTCTGGTGGTACTGGCTTGCTTAAGAGCTTGAAAAATCCTACCTGTCACTTGGACAGGTCTCTCCACGCTGTTCGAGCTGGGTAAACCTCCCCAGGTTGCCGCAGGACTGCCTGGGTTTTTGGCATCCCTGCACACGGTGGGCTTGCCCGGGGAACCCGGCTTCCGACCCTGGCCCTCCTTTCACGTGACCTCTGTGCCAAGACTTGCGCAGGGAACTTTTACCCAAGGAAATCCATTGTAGCTGGACATGAAGTATGACTCTTTTACCTCCCATTAGGGAGTCAGGGTGGATTAAAAACCAYTCCTTAGAAGCAGGAAAATATGTATGTCTTCAATGAAAATAATTGGTCAAAAATACCAGCTACCTCAAGGAGTATAAAAAAATAAATGTGTCTCCTTAGTCTTTCTTACTGACCTCTGATAAGTTTAGCTTAACTCTTGTAAGACAAAAACTCCCAAGACCTCCAACTTTGTCACCAGGTAAGATTTCGAAGACCTTCTAATACCTCAACCATTTAAATATATGGAAACAATTATCATGTTAGCACATATAATTCACAGCATATATGTTTGCAAATAACTTATATGTTGTTATAACTGTTTATTCCATATGGAATTTGAAATTCCAAACTGTCTCAGCATTTGAAAAGGATTAAAATAAATAATAGGGAAAACACATGTTCATTCATTTCAGTTTGCATGTTGATTCACCCATAAAAAATAGAAAATTATAGCTAAGTAGAGTGAATAGTTCTGCACAAAATATTATTCTGTCACAGTAAACTTCCTGAGACAAAGATGTAAATATTCAGGCTGCTAAGTTTAGCAATGCTAGGTAGAAGTGCTTGGCAGAAAATAAATAGCCTTGTTGCTGATTTTTAAAATCAGTGCAACTTCAGTTGCATCAGACCTTCAATTGGTGCAATGGATGCAGTCCCATAAAAGCATATAGTTCAAAGCCAGATGAGAAATTGTATCAGACAATTCATACTATTATAGATAATCTTGTATTCGGGTGCAAACAAAAATTTAGAACAGTCACATTTTTAAGCCAAAATTCACCATAATTTTTTTCTTTTTTGGGCTAGCTAGTCTCCTTTCTTTTACCAGCAACATAAGGAAAAAAAAGATCATTTAAACTTCTTAGCTTAACTGAAGAAGTTTTTATAGTGCTTATTTTCATCCAAAGGTTAGGTATTTCATAATACTCTACCACTGTGTACAAGTCTTTTTGCAATCTAGCTTTTTTAGGCTTTTTTCTCTCATTAGAAATGACAGACTAATGTAAAGTAAATGGAATTTACTCCAAGTTTTAGGCTTAGGGATCACAACTTTTCTGCCTTGAAAAGACTGACATAAAACTGTAAGCAAGGGGAAATATTTGCAATATACTCCTGTAAAATTTTTGTGTAAGCTTTTTTAACCAACCAATACTATCTGCAAATAATACAGATTTAACTGGTGTGTTTTGCAGATAGGAAAAAAAATATTAATATATTTGGCAGAGTGACATTATCATTAACTTTCATGTTGCATCAGATAAATTAGTCAGCAATTAAGCATTTGGAGAGGCTTCATAATCAGGGTAGAATTCTTTTGCAAATAGGCTTTTCATGCCCAGAAGTTATATAGGATCGATTGCATTAGTATCGGAGTGCCTCACAAATATTATCCTAACAAAACATCTCTGAGGGAAGAGGTATTACTATTCCTTTTTTACAGTCATGAAACAGAGGTACAGAGAAACTATGATTTGCACAAGCTTGCACCAAAAGCTGTGGCAGAGAAAAAAAAAATGAACTAGCCTCAAGTCTGAAACATGAGCACAACCCTCGGCCTCCAGTGAGAATCAAGTTCTTATTTCCTGATTATTTCCACTGAATCCTTCATATTAATTAAGTTTATAGAGCTAGCCAAGCAAAAGCTGCATATATCTCATGCATCCTCACCACAGTGGTAGAGACTCTTTCTCATAGCTAGTTCTACATCTCCTTCCTTTTTGGAAGGAACTTGCAGAAATTAATACTAATTTTCTCCAGTTACACACTTAGTGTGGTAAAGTAGGAGACTAAATATCCGTCTCACTAAACACTGGCTTTCAACTCATGATCTGTTGCTTATGCCTAAGGTGTCCACAAAAGGCAACTAAGAAAAGCAAGTTAATGATGTCATCCACGTGCATGAAATTTCTAAAGGGTCTGCACTGCTGCTGTAAAATGTTATCTGCCCATGAACAGAAAAGAAAAGGAGTTGAACCATTCCTGGGTGCCTTTTCACTGTCTGAGGATGATCTAAGGCATCTCCCCAGCCTGGACTGTGCAGGGTTGGAGAGAGTCAGCCACTGTGCTCAGCGAGTGCGGAGCCCCCCTAGGAGATCTCCGGGCCGTCATCCTCCGGCTTTGGCAACCGGTTCTCACTCGGAGGCTCTGCAGGCCCTTACGCRCCACGCGCTTAGAAAAAAGAATTGTAATTTTAAACTCACATTCTTGACTCATGATTTTTAAAATCTTTTATCAACARTCTAGCTGCAAAACAAACAGTGGTGGGTGAACTGAAAACAGAGAAACTCCTCACTAAATATGAAGCTGGCTGGAGAGAACAGAGTGAGAGTTTCCTCTCTAACTCTTCACTAATTTTAGTCTCAGGGACCTCCTTATCATCTGGATGAAYGAACCAGAATGGCAACTATCGTTTCAGGAACAGAGGTATTAAAAAGCGCATAGGTTTTAAAAAAGGAAAGAAAATCAAATTCCTACTCTGATAGTGACTGTACTTTTACTCTTGACTGCTGTATCAGGAATTTTCAGTAGTGAGAACCCATATTTCTTCCCATTCTATGAAGTAGAAAGGGCTTACAATTTTGTGAAATGTAATGTACAGGTTTAATAGGATTGTACTCTTGCCTAATGTCACAGTAACAAATAAATGCAATAGAGAATTGCTGACACAATAGAAAACTGCTAGTTCAACACAAATGAGTCTCTGTAAATAAATCTGAGTAATTTCTCTATACATCTTGGCTACTGCTTTAAGCTCTGCTCACAGTCAGGAGGTGGTATGGCACTAACAGGAGAAAAGATCTTATAGTTACCCCTTCAGTGTGTTACAGCATATTGCAGCATGATGAAAGAGTGACTTGATGGTTCTACTCCAAAACACCTTGTTCAGGCACAAATTCCCCTTGCAGCCTGCACATGAAAAAGTGAAGAATRATGCACCACAAACAGGAAGAGATGGGACTGTAAGTGATACAGTGACACTACTCTGCACCTGGCAATGGTCATATATTCAGATTCAGAGTTGCAGCATGGTTGCCACCAGCCTGGGTGCAAGGAATGAAGGAGCTCCTCGCCTTCCCAGCAGCAGCTCTTGCCTCTTTCTGTCACCATTTCCTTGCTTGCACAGATTTTCTTCTGAATACAACATCCTGCAACAACTGTACTGATGAGCACACATTAGCTCTACCCCAGACATTTTTCTTCCTGCTCATACTGAGACTTTCTGGTGTAAAAGTTAGGACTGTTCATTTCCACTACTTGTTTTAACATGGCAACCTGTCTGCCAGAAAGACCACTGAAGGAGACAAACATAACATGCAGCTGGCAGGCTTTTTTGCTTAATATTATGTCTAAATGCAGACCATGAGAACCGTATCTTGAATAAAAATAAGGCATAAAATACCAAAAATTGACAGCGAACAGAGTGGCTGTTGCTAGTAAGAAATTGTAATAGGTAAAACAGCTATCCTTCATATCACCATTTGTCCTTATCTTTATCTCTATTGGTATTCTCCTTAATCTCAATTTCCCTTTATTCCCACCTAGTATACAGTTTTAAGTAACATACCACATTGAGCATATAACATACTACAATATTTTTGATTTCAGGAGATCAGCCTTCTGTCCACTACAGCCACTCAAAATATCATGCTAAYAGCGCAGGGATAGAAATCACCTTATCTTTTTCAAAATGCACAAGCACTTGTTAGATAAGATGGTAGATAACTTTTTAATTGATATGTAGGTATGCCTTGAAGAGTTACTGCATTYGGTTTAGCACAAATCAATAGTTGGCACACACACTGGTTAGCTTGTTCCAGTTATTTTATGAGTTCTCCTATAGACACAGATTGCCTCCTGCCATTCAAAAATATTCTTAAAAAATGTTTTTCAATAAAATCCTTTTATTTCCTTCTATCATGTCTATATTTATCTTTAGCAGCAAAAGTCTTAGTGCAATTGAACAGGGAGACTATAAGGTGTTTGCCTTGTTACAGATACATTTCTTTTTTCAGGGCGGGGATAGCAACTGTCCTTCTTCTGAGACAGATCAGCAGCTGGTGTAAATGAGTCCAGCTCTCTCCTTACCTGGAGTAAACGGGTATTACTTCAGTTATTTCAAAGGGGTTATACTYATTTACATTGACTTCAGGTCTGGTCCAAATCATCTTAATTGGAAGACTAAGCTATGTGACACTCAAAAGCAACACTAGGGCTTGTACCAATCAGAGCTGAAGAACATTTTTTAGATATTTCAGATGATCTGCTTGTAGTTAAAGTCCGTTAGGCAATGTGACATGTAAGGAATAAGAAGCAGCACAAGGACCTGGTAGTTGTAGTGTTTATGGACAATCTCCCTGGGTGGTTTGATTAACTCCGGAGCAGATACTGTTTTTTACCCCTTTCTTGAACTACTTTTATTTGGAACATTTGACGCTGATTACACATATGCTTAAAGTTTAGGCATGCAGACTTGGAAAAATCTAAACAAGTAAATGCATTTTGTGAATATTACCAAGTAGGCACCAAATATTTATTCTAACCCTTGGATTTGTGTGCATGGATGTTTAGCTGATGCAAACAAAAGGACTCAATTGGTCAAATCTTCTTTAGGTTGTAAAAGGAGCTTCTCTCTCTCTCTCTCTCTCTCTGCCCTGATTTAATTATCATCCTTGGTTCAGATGCCTCCACTGAGCTGCATCTGCAAAATGTCTCTCAGCTAAGATATGAGTAAATTCTTCCTATGATTTGACCATATGCCCAAGAATGAGAGAAGCAGAATATCCACACCTTTCTTAATGTAGTAAGGATTGTAAGTACCCGAAACCATTTAACAGAGATTTGCAAAATTTCTCTACAGAAGGCACTGCTTATGAACTGCTCCCCAGCACATATGCATACAGATGCATGAGGTGAGACCAGAAAGTCAAGTTGACTTTAATGCTCCTTGCAAAAATGGAGGAGTAAGAGGAAGGGAGTTTAGGCTAAGGCATCTGGGTCTCAGCTAGTGTGGTCATGGTAATCAGACTGATCAAGGACTCTCTCCTTTCTCCAAAAGTCAGAAAACAGGAGGTAGCCTTGTTATAAGGAGAGTCAGAGAGCACCCAAGAGCTCACTACCTTCTGGTGAGCCCAAAGGAATTGTTTCTGATTGCATCTACCCTTTCTAGAGGCCAGAGATTATGCCCTCATGACACAACGTGAAGTGCAGTTAAGGATCACAAACCACAATGAAAGCTTCACAGCTGGCTCRTCAGAGAGCCTCTCAAGTTCATTTCACTTCACTTCTGAGTCACTGGTTAGTGAGAACTCAAGGAATATAATTTCCATTGAAATGCACAGGTGCATTTCAATTATGAAAAACGTGGGTGCATAAAACCCATGTTTTCATGCCTGGAATCAACTGCTTTTCCCCCATAAGAGTCTTTTTCTTTGCAGGAGAAGGATGGATAAGCAATAACTTTTCATCAGCACTTTTAATTAAATGAATCATTCTGCTATGAAAGTGTTAACAATGCATTTTTGTATATTTTTAACAATCCGCTGGGGAATAGAAAGATATATATTTTCCTGTGCTAAAAATGGAAAAGGAATCTGTTATGCAGCTGCTAACCCGATCTCAGACCTCGGGTATTGCAGCTGGGTCACAGTACTCATGTGACCATCAGAAGAGAACAGAGGTGAGCTCTGTAGGCCAGTTTGTACAACAGCATTGGCATCAGTTAGGTACAATGATTTCTAGGACTCATTATGAGGCCCTAGAAGATGTCTTATTTTTAAAAATGGGATAGAATAACCAAAGTATATTTTAAAACCTGGGCCTGAAAATATCCCTGGCTTAGCTCAATAAATAGTTTTCAAAAATGTTTTGGTGGTGTTTCAGYACACATGCACACTATTACTGCCCTCTGTATAAACTTCTATGTAAGGTTTTACTCTAGTRTACTCCTAATCAGCCATGTGGAATGAGCTACATTTTCTGTCTTCTTGTGCTCARTACACTGGTCTGAGTGTGCACCTTTTTTCAGCTCTATCTGTGCTGGAGTTTGCACTGAGGAACTGACTTTATTGGTAGCAGTCTCATCTTTAAGGCTAGTATAAGTAACCTATGTACAGAAATAAATTATACCACAAGAGAATAATTATTAAATGAGAACCTTCAAGGAGATGACTGCAAATAAGAGTAAAAAAATTCTTAGCAAAACAAACAGAATTTCAACAAAACTGAATATTTTCATTTGAAAAATCAATTTTCATGACATATTTTCTCRGGGAAGGTCTAAACAAAAAGTGGATTTATGGTCATCCACAATACCTCTTTCTTTCAGTGTCACTTCTTTTCCTAGTGACAACTGTAGGCTTTAATGAGTGTCCACTGACTTTTCATCCCAGACATACTATGTGCCATGATGTACCACATCCCTCCATGGTCTGTTCACCACGGTCCATTGCCTGTTTGTCAAACAAGTGTTTCAAAATAAAAGTAGTCTTTAATTTGGGCAGGTCAATTAAGCTTTTATTTTCAGTGAATATTTCACACTTTTTCTCTCAACCTTCAGGGGAAAAAATGCCAAAATGGCAGTTGGAAATTCTGTAGTTCAGTCTGTTTTAGAACAAGCAACTGACTAACAGCAAGAAACTCTCAATAGATATGTCCAAACTATGGGTATAATGAGATGCATTTCAGTCGATACTAATGGGTGTCCATTTATGTAGACTTTTAATAAGACTAAATATAATCATGGCATMCACAGTGTCTTTAATAGTCACAAGCATCATCTAGAGACTTTCTCAGTAGATGAGGAGGGAATCCCTTTAAGAACTCAGAAAGAGYGTTTCCAGGGTTTCCAGCTGTCTACGTGGCTGAGATCTGCTGACTGAATTACATGAAGTGACTATGATGGTAGTTCCCCAGAAACTCTGTACCAGACAAGCATTATGATTTGAGAAAAGGAAGTTTGTTTACATTAACCTGTGCAGAGCCAACCATTTTCTGGTCATCCACTGGCCAGCACTGGTGGATATTTTTGCTTTCATGTCCCTAACTTCTTTTTTCTTCCTCAAAATATATCCTTACAGAAAAATCTACTTTTTTGCCTAACATTTTTGAAAGCAGTTTACTATGGCCAGGATGGCATTGTACAGTTTACCTAGACAGCCTAAATGAATAATACTGAATGATTTCAGCCAGTCTAATTGCATAGAGTTTTGTTGTAGATGTTGTTCTGTCGAAAAAAAGAAAGTAGCTCATGCCACTGATTTTTYTTTTYCTTTTCAGAACTAAATTTAATAAGATTTGGGACAGGAATTTGAATAGCAAATAGTAAATATGAGCATGATACCACAAATAAGCTAAAAASGAGGTATCCTTGGAGATTCCACTCCCCTAAAGGCATCCTGATTGGGCAGACTTCTGAAATCACAGCTTAAGATGGTCAGACACAAATTGAATGKTTTTAAATTATTGTTTATGTGCAAGAATATATTAAATAGCTACCGAATGTGCTTTCCCTATGCTCTATATTACACATATGTATGGAGTTACTAAAAAAAGACTCAATTTTTTCAATACACAATTGAAAGTCTGCTATACCTAAAAGATTTCTTGCAAAAGGTACCTTTTTTACATTTGTTACTTTTTAAAAAATAAGATTTCAATTTGGAAATATTGTGCCAGTTTCTGGGATACTGATATTTCAGACTTCATTTCCCAGGGGAAAATAACAGATTCCCATAGTTCACTGCAGCAGCTCAGCAAGAGGTGAAAACTATATGCAATGTAATCGGTTCAGGGAGTATCACACAGCAAGAACAATGGTGGGATAAAAATCCAAATTATAACTCCCATGAGCACCGTGGAAGTATTTTTCAAATAAAAATGTTCAGTTTTCAATTTTTGGTGAAAATTCATCATATTTGAAAGACTAGCTGCCTACTTCCACCCAGTCTAGTTAACTTTTGTATAGCAGTGACAGTAGATCTAGACATAAGCTCATTTATCTGTGTCATGTCTGCATATACTGACACGATTTGTATTTTCTTCTGCWGGCTTGTAGCAAATTATGGCACTTACAAAAGACGTATCTTGTTATCTGATGTGAAACACTGCAGGAGAGACATAAAACTCCACTAAAGTATCCAACCTACTACTGTATCATTGGTAGCTTAATAGTAGTAAACAGAGGTCAGCATTAAAGTCGATCTGATTTCATTTTCCACTTACCACATATTCTTCACATCCATCATAGACTATGAGACTCCACGGCCCCTTCCACAGAAGGAAGGATGACTTCATAGCTAGGGTATTAGACTTGAGTTTAAGAGATTTGGGTTCAATTTCCAGCTCTCCTATGGAATCTCGGGCAAATTATTTAATCCACCTGTTCCTATCTCCCAGCTGGGAAAACAATAAAGCTTCTTTTCTTCTTCTTGTGGTTTATTCACTTAAAAATCACTTCAGGGCAGGAACTGCCCAGCAGTGGATGTCTGTGTGCATGGCTGAGCGCTGTAGAAATCCAGCCCTGGTTGAGAAATCACTGCAAGACCATAATAACAGCAACAATAATATATATTTTAGCTGTATAGACAAACATGCAGGTCAGCTTGAGCATGCACTTAAGCCTCTGTAGAAGACAGGCCTGCAAGTGGAAGAGGTGTACACAGTACCTTTGATGGACTTGCAAGCCAGCCATAGCTGTGAGATGAGACATGCACCCCTTCAGCCTCTTGCAGCAGTCATCAGAGCAGCAACAGGGTGATGCTACCTGGCACCTGCAGGCCTGTGAAGCCTCACTGCCCGATATCTTCACCCCTTATTCAGAGAGCACTTGACTGACAGGAGCCGAGCAGCGCTTCATCCTGTGGGGCTTGCAACAGCCACCGTGTCTGTCAACGCGTTCCATCACTCGCTGCTTATGCAGACGATTTTTTTTTCTTTTTCCTTTTCTGTTTTTTTTTTCCTGATGTATTCATCTTGAGGCTGCAGACACCTAGTTAATCCATTTAGAACCTATCAGCTCTGTTCATCGGCTCATAAACCCATTACCTCGGAGGCGCCGTGCTCAGGGACACAGGTGCCAGACCAGTGCACAAAACCCAATTGAGTTATGTAGCAGGCGGCAAGGCCCTCGGATTCATGATTCTGCCTGCATGGGGAATTGCACGCGTTATGTGGCAGCAGCCACTTTATTAAATATCGATTTAAATCACAGCCTTTAATCAAATCCGATAGAAGACCTTTCTCACCTCTCGTCTCTCCTCCTCCCGATCCCTTCCYGCGCTCCCCTCTCTCCTGGGTCCCCTCCCGTCTCTGGTCTCTGCCTGATGACAGCRACGCTCAGGAATGAATAGTTAGCAAGTAGTTCAACAGCAACCCCTTATCAACAGTAATGAGGCATTTGTGATAATCGAGTGATGAAATGTAAATGGGCAGTAATGAGCACAATTACRTCCGCTGGGGAACCATCAAAGCCGCTTCTTTCCTCGCAGATAGAGAAGCTCCCTCGCCTCCACTGCTGCCCTGGCGTGCCCTGAGCGYGGTGGGGACCGCTGGGGAGAGAGGTGGCACCAGGACCCGCAGGACACAGCAGTGCTTCGGCGAAGGAGCCAGGTAGCAGCCAGGCTGCCTCCGCTGCTCTGCCTTCGGTGCTCATCCCTCGCCTCCCTCGCAGTCCGTAGGGATGATTTGATTTGCGGCAATGTTTGAAAACCGCCTCATTGTGCTMACAAGATTAAGTTGAGCCTATGACTGTTTGATGCACTGGAAATGTGCAGGGTGACTCGAAGTGGCTCGCAGCTGGAGCCGGAGCCAAGAAATTGGACCGTTGCCAGGGAACAGGCCCGACGACCGCTTATGTCATCCTCATCGGCAAGGAATCAGCAGGGAAAAATACTGACACGTTCAGGAAATGGGGAAAGTCAGCACTTCCGTAATCTGCCTGGCAAACATTAACAAAACCCCAAAATCGCCCATTGAGAAATAAACATATCAAACTGCACAACCTGGCCCAGTTACTCAGTTTATCCTGGACGATTTGTGTGAGTAAATAGTGCTAGAGAAAAGTTAAAGACCCAGGTTAAAAAGTTGGGTTATAGAGAACGTCACGTGGAAAATACAGCTGTGTTTGCAGTGTGTTACCATACCATTCTGTATTTCCTGCCTCTYGCAAGATTTAACCTTAGCTTACAACCTAATTGTCTTATTTCCCTGTTTTAAAATCATTTTATCAATGCAGAATTACTGCAGGAGTTAACTTAAGAAGTTTAAGGAAATGTAATTCTTAAATTCTTTGTAATTCTTGTAATTCTTGTAAACTGTAATCCTTTAAAAAGAAGTCACCAAAAGACTACACCTAAGTCCCCAACTGATGGTCAAACTAAGTTTTGTTCCTGATATTCCTTTACATTGAAATCCTCTTTAATTATGCATTCAGTGTATCACGTGAAGAAGTCCTACACAGGCAAATCTCCTCCCTGCTGGATCCCACACTTGAAACTGAGAGCAGCGCAGACAGCTGCGCTGCAGGACTGACCGTGACGGCCGCACTGCAGGACCTGACCCTCGCCAGAGCTAACCAGAGAGCTGGCTTAGGGGCATGACAAAAACAATGTTTAGGAGACTTCAAATACTCRCTACATGTTTTGGACAAAGTCTGGGTAGTAAACACAGGCTGAGCCTAACCCAGCTAACAGAATGAAGCAATTTTCAAATACCCCTGAGTTACTTTTCACTTCTAGCAATTTAGCTCTCAAAACGTGCCATCCTGTGGCAGTAGGTTCCACAGGTTCCCCCTAGAGCCAAGCACAAAATATTCCCTTTCATCCCATTTTAATCTACCACCTTTAAATTTTACAGCACCTCCCCTGGTTTTTGAGTCAGGCATGGACAGAGGTGACCAATCACTGCAGAAACAGCATGAGCAGAAGCAACCCATCTCCTAGCAAACTGATCACATCAGCCCATCTGGGCATTAACGACATCAGTGCTGCCTCTGGAGGCAGATGACCAATACATTGGTTAAGGTAAAATCCCACAGATTGTCTGGCTCGGTGTGGTAGTTCACCCGCCCGCTCTCATGCCAGGAAACAGCTCTGCCCTGGATGATTGCSTGGAGTAAGACAGTCAACTCCACTGACTGTCATGGAAGGTGTTCATGGCAACCTAACGAGGCACATATCTTTTCACCCCCAGTATCTGAGTGTTTGCAACATCACTGTTTTCAATACGCATTGTATTTAGAAATACACCAGGATATTTTACTTATTATAAATGTAATAGCTATTAAATTGTATTAGTTATTGACCTTAGCAGCAATAAACTGCAACAAGGGTTGTCACTGTAAACACTGCTAAATCATAATCAGCTGGCACAATGTGGGTATTTCTGACCATTTGCACTATGCTCTGTAAAATGTATTTGAYCACAATATATAAAAATATGAGTGCATTGTATATGATTTTGAAATGTACTGAGTTTAAAGACATATTCAACCAATTTATCATTTAACTTATGGCTTTGCAAAAGCTATTAAACAGCACTGTGAGCCTGGAGGCCACACATATGTTAAAGCCCTGGAAATGTAAAGAAGTTCACTTGAATCCCTTAATAATGACCTTGACCTGTTGAACAAGGTGTATGTATTGTCAACAATTCATCTCACTCTTGACCCTGGCAAAAYGCCTAACCCTCGAATACTTACAGTGGGGGAGGAAAGGCTTGGGATTTTTTTTTCTTTCTTCTGGTGAAATGGGCCATTTTTTTTCCCTGTTTAGCAAAATCTGGAACACAGATCATTAGAATGCTTTTGGCAGCTAATTTGAACATCAGTGACTCAACTTTGAGAAGGAAGCCTTTTTCTGCCCTAAAGAATCTCAGAGAGTTTTCAGACTACAGTAATTGAAAAATCCCCAAACACTCACTCACAGAGGAGATACACATTACTGCAGGAACAGTCTACAAATTGTAAAGTATTCAATTTACATTCTCAGTACCTCAGGGCAGTTGTGAAGAATTTATATCTTCAGAAACCTTTGAACTAACAAAAGATAACATTTCACAGCAAAGTCTACTTGCATAAAAGTTTTTTAACTCCCTTCATTCTTATTCTGAAGGAAGTCTCTCTTGCACTTCTAGAACCAAGGCTCAGCACGCATATCTGTGATGCTGAAAAAGGGATGAAGAATGGAAATAGAGGTATTAAAAAAAATTTAAATGGACATACTGCATCTCATTTGGATCACGAGTTCATTATTCACCAGTCCACACACAATATATTCTTACTCTGAATTTGATATATTTTAAAATGATAAGTGGATTTGGTCATGTGCAAAGATTCTCAGCTACATTAAGGTCTTTTATGCAAAGGGCCTTTTAACAATAGTGCCAACAGGCACAGCTACACTGGGGATGACAGCAAGGAGACCTTTTTCTTTCCTGTGAGCATCGGCTGGGGCAGTACGTATTGTCACATCTCCTAATGTGGTCACCTGGCTATGTGACCCGTCCATTTACACTGTGGCTTTATCTGCTTGGAGACCATTRTCTTTAATCTGAATAGTGGTAAGACTCAGACCTGACACTTTCTGAAACTAAAACAAGAATCCTTCTCTTTAAGAGGAATTTTTTTTTTAATGGGGTAACTTCATAGATTATGTCACTCAGATTTTCATCAACAAACCAACAATTTCAGAGGTTTGATTGCAACTCCTACAAAAAGCCATGTATTTATTTAGGATCAAAGAACCTTAAAGGATTCATGGAATAGTAAGAAACTTCAGGGAATTCAGCTTCATGCTTAAGTCATACAGAAGTCAAAGTTAATGTTTGTCTAAACTTCAAGAACACTGAGGAGAAGACAGAGAACACTGATTGATTAGGGCTCAAGCTCGCAGAATCAGGCCTCGTTTTTGTGAAGTAAATTGGTAATAGGCACCGCATTTGCTAGCTAGGAAATGATCTTCCTCTTCCTCTTCTTCTTGATCAAAGAGCACTCAATATAATTACTAATCTAATGACATCCTTTTGCTTTAACTGCTTTTTTTAAACATTTCTACAGAMAAAAAAAGAGTTTGGAGGAATTACAAAAAAAACTGCTTTGAGCCAACCCTAAATCTGTGATTACCATATTCATGTCCAACACTAAGCGTTATGTGAAACCATTAATGAAAGTTTTCAAATGCAATCGTTGTTTAAAGTTATTTCCCCCCTTCTCTATAAAGAAATTGATAAATGTTTCTATTAACTAATAACCCAGGAATCAACAGTCTTATAAAACCAGTTTATTCAGCCCAGAAAATTAGGCAATCCATCATGACTGATTTGCTCACATTTTCCCCTGCAAATAAGTGAGATGAAAACTTTAAAACCAATAAGATAATGCACTTAACAAATTCAGCTGAGAGAGATGGATAAACTAAGATGCCACTGGCATCAGTTAAGGAAAATCTGTCGTGTTTCCAATTATTTGAGCAGATTTTGTATCCCAATTTGCTGCCAGACTGGCTGCATCCCCCACTTCCCTCTTTCAAACCAAATCATCTGATCTTAAATCAGAACAAGCTCATCATATCACACTATGAAAGGCCAACAGGGGATAAATGACACCAGATGTTATATGAGTTTTCTTTTAGGCTTTCATTTCAGACTTACTGCATTCCCCATGCTGCTTTTTACTTGTCAAAAACTAAAATGTGCTTTGATAGATAACAACCCTATTTTCTTCCCTGCCTGAGCTTAGAGAATACCATTAAGTATTGATATTGATGGTGCCTAACTAGGGAATGCAACCTGGGATTGCAGAAAGCAGGATCCTGGGATCTGGAGGTATTTTTCAATCCCACAGATACATTTTCTGCTGGTCCCAGGGTTTTTCTGTCATATCTTTTTTTTTGGAGGGGTACATGCTGTGTGATTTTTACAACACAAAATATGAGTGCACAAACAGACAGGAAGAGCAAAGAGGGGCAAGCATGCTCAGAAATATAACTATTCGGCCCATCTGCTGCTGCTGTCTGAGTTGCTGAGGGAGGCGATACCRCATTGAAAGACTAACGATGAACTCTGGAGGCTGAACTGAGGCTCACTGGTGCAAAATCTAAGGCACCTCATTTGAATTTGCTCTGCCAACGGTCTTCTGGAGTGCCTGCGTGGGCAGGAAAAGCCTAGAAAAGGGCAGAAACAGAGCAGTAGGTGCTGCCTGCCAGCAGTGGGAGAACCACACGTGCGCGGGCGGTAGCACACGTGGCAACGTGTGCCTGCAGCCTACAGCTACTGCAGCCCCAGCAGCTCAGGGGTGCAGGGCCAGGGAGAACCTGTTCAGTAAGGGAGAAATCCAACGAGCCCACCCAGGTGTGGGCAGTTTTTAAAACGCAGCTTGGCCATGTGCGATGCACTGACTGCTGCATTCACAAGCTTTTAAAATGGCTGGCTGGAGCCACAAAGAAGCTGGTATAAAGAAAATGAGAACCTCAATGGTAAGGGGCAGAGAAATACATTATTAATTAATTAATCTCAATCTTGAAGGAAAATAAACACTTCTTTTTACACTGTTTTTAAAGTCTAATTTTAAGTGTATTTAGAAAGCCATGCTAACCTTTTKTAATTGCCACAAATATTTTATTAAAATACCCAAACAGCAAATGCTCTTTAACTGCTAACCCTGTGGTGACTGGTGACATCACCTCGTAGTGGTGTATCGTATCAAGATGATATAATCCCTTTCCAGCTGCTCTGGTGTATGTTTGTATGGAGCACAGAGGTGCAACCATGGCATCACATACTTCAGTCTACTGCACAGGAGTGGCTTGCTTGTCTCACGGGTAACTGTGGGAGATGGTAGCGTAACTTCCTTCTGACTTTCCTTCTGATATATCCCTCCAAATGCAGTGAGGGACGATATTCCCCAATACTCTGACTACAGCTGCCTGCAAGAGGCTTGCGCCAGAGTGCACTGAGGTCTGCGAGGCTGTGCCTCCAGAGGCGAGGCAAAGATAATAGTATAGTTAATATGAGCGAGGGCAGGACACTCTCTCCTTCACAGATCAGAAATGCATATTCTGAAGCAGAATTCAGGCCCATTTAAGCACAACAACTCCTCCACTCTAACCATTTCTACCGTCCCAGTACTTGCTGCTGTCTATGCATTTCTGCCCGCCCTTGTGATTCTGCATCCTTCCGCTGATAGAGTCACTGCTGCAACTCACACAAAATACACTCAGTGAACAAAATACACCAGTAAGCCAGRAGCTGTCAGAAACCATGACTTATAGCATTAAAGAGCATCAGTTTGATTTGGCTGACGCTGACACTCTGCAATATCTACATAGCACAGCATCACTTGATACCAAAGACGAGCTAGCTTCAGCTCCCATCCGAGTAAACATCTACAGGAAAGTGGAAATCCTCAGTAACCAACTTGTGCAATCAAGTGATAATGCAGAATACCCAGGTACAGGGAGGGAGCCTTGCAGTAGTTACACGCAAGCATTTAGCCACACCAGGATAGCGATCCATGCCCTTCTGAATCTGCTTAAAAAAAAAAAAAAAAAAAAAAAGGACTAAACACAGTGAATGATGAAAGGAGCCAAAAATAACCCTTAAACAACAGAGGGGAGGCAAAAGAAACATCACTGAGCATCCCACTGAATATTACTCTTTCAAGAGTAGGAGTAGTTAGTCACTTTAATATAAAAGAATAACAAAGATGTGCCAGATTTGCCTCACATTTAGCTGCAGTACTACTATATCACGTCTGTTACTTCCAGGAGAGGTAAGCAACAGCTTGGGTTAGTGTCTTATGCTCCACCTTTACATAGGAATAAATTTCATATGACTTACTTGTCCACCACCCTTGTGTATTTTGTCTTTCAAGGAAAACAAACAGAATAGGTCTTAAGGTGATAAGCAGCTTACTAAACCATAACCAACAAATTATGATAGTTAATTAGGTAAAATGACAACAAAATCCACTGTCTATTCAAACTATTGCCCCTCAAAAGTAATGGAATAAACCATTTTAAAATGCCTGCTTATTACAGACGCAGTCAGATATGCTAGCTAGCAGAAAGATCTCTAGTCCTCTTATGTTCTCTTTCAATGGTAATTTATCTTCTTGCGTCCAACTAGGCATSTGTTTACATGCTTTGTAGGAAAGGACTCGATTGCCACCTTTGGGTGTGTAGGCACAAGAGAAAAAGTCTGTCACTCAGTGATCCTCTGGCATTGTCAGAAGRGGTCCTCCCTACACTCATCAGAAATATGAAACCCATGGTCTGCCTGTAGCCAAGCTAAGTGTGGATCCAGCTGGGCCGTGGTGGGGAGAGGTATCCGGGATACCACCACTGCTCCCCTTTCATGCCACAGCAGAGCCATGTGGGTTTGGAAAGGTATCATCCTGCAAGCTCATGCTCAGCATTTTCAGTCTATTTGAGTTGGATGTCTTGGCACTTCAGGGCAACCTTCCTGTAAGGATTTTAGTAAGTGAGTTTCTCAGATAGAAACTTTTCCCCAAGCTGAATATTTCAAGTGAAATTGTAAAAACAGCTTTGGAAAGTGTTTCTGG
Source organism: Rhea americana (assembly GCF_003343005.1). Classification (NCBI taxonomy): domain Eukaryota; kingdom Metazoa; phylum Chordata; class Aves; order Rheiformes; family Rheidae; genus Rhea; species Rhea americana. The sequence goes on along the minus strand of NW_028186410.1, from coordinate 462,847 downwards.
AATCTCYGTTCATGGACCGCCATCCTAGAAAGCTTGTTTATCAAATCAAGGACGGAAAATGGCACACATGGCAGTGTGGAATCAGAGCAGTGCAAACTGCGATAGCAAATGCTGACAACAATGCTCTCAACTAAACTATARGCCAAATATTACAAATAGAAATTGCTTCGCTAATACATTCATTGGCAAAACCAGTTTAAGAAAATCAACACTCTGCACATATAYAAATCATAGAACAGGAGCAAAATTAATCAAGTCAATGACTTCTCCCACAGTCTTCAGTGCGACTAAAACCCATCACTTGTTTAGGCCACCAGTGCAGTAAAAAGGGCATATTCYGTCATTGGACTGCCTGTAGAAGCAGACTTGTAATTTAATTATAGCATACCCTCTGCTCTTACTGCAGGGCTATTTCCTTTTACATTTGCTCTAATCTAAGACATATCATTTCTTGAACTGAAGCTAAAAGAAACAACATTGAAATATCCTGAGCAATAGCCCTCTTAAAAGGGCTGGGAAGTAACAATAGCCACACAGGTATGTTTGGAGCTCAGAAGAGCAATTCTGAATTTCCCGACATACAAATACATGATTATTTGCCTTCTCATATCTTTCCAGTTGAGAATGAGGCAGCCAAGTAACGGGATTTGAATGCATATTGGCTTGCTGCCTCTTCTGTTTTGATTTGCAGACTGGCCAAGCAGAACGCAATTAGTGGTTATTGACACCTTTGCAGGAAGCACTCATAAGGGAAATAGGAAATTGAAAATGTCCTTTAAAAGATAGAAGCAAAATACTGTATCAAAGCTTACTGGTAAATAAGACGAGCCCAGAAAAGTGCTCAGTCAGAATATTTGTATTTCTGTATCATTTAGGAAAATCCTATTATGGCTTTAGCCACAGAGACATCCCTGGTGTGCAAGATAGAGGCAGTTCATAAAATACATAGCATTTTCAGCTTGAAAATAGGGCAACCTATTGCTTTCTGTACATGGCTGTGTTACACCCCAGTTCCCATCAATAGAACATAATCTCATTGCAGCAGGCAATACTCAATATCAATGAAACACTGGTATTGTAGGTATTTTCAGACTGCCAGTACCTAAAGGACAGAAAGACTTTGTGTTTTTACAAGCGCCAATATCTCTAGAACATATTTATGAAACAAGGCAGCTCACCAAGGAGGCATACTAGTTGTATGCATGCGTCCACAGAGCTGTCTGCAGGCATTTGTTCTGTCTCGCTTGCTTTCTCTTTTCCACTCTTTTTCTRATACTTTGTAACATCCCCACCTTCTACTTTGCAAGTTACACTAGCAATGTCAGTTATGCAATTAGTCCCCTGCCAATTAATGCCAAATTAGATGCCTGCTGTCAGCGTTCCCRAGCACTGACGGAGTGTGCGGTAATAATCTGTAACCAGGATAACTCCTAATGCTCTAAGGAGTCTGCATTGTTCTCTGGGGAAGAAGAGGGGAAAAAAGGAAAAGAAAAAGAAAAGTATGCTGCACGTTCACTTATGCCATCTGCAGTCAGTGCAAAAATAAAATAAGTTTTGTTGTGCAGTTATCCCAATGATTAAAATATAATAGGCTAATGAGATTACAAAGCTGATTGTGAACAAGACCAATTGTGTTAATTGGAGACTCCTGAATGGCAATTTGAGCTGCTGCCGCTGCTGAGTTTTGAAATATAATCAGTTTTACTAATTTTATCTGATTTCTTAATGAAGCTTGCCTTGAGCAATTGTTCTATGTGTTCTTTAGCAAACAGCGTGTGTCATAACTGCTGACATTAATCTTGATTAGTTTAGTTAAAATAAATAGTTATACTTGGGCGGCTTTCAGAAAATATATCAGAGCAAATGTAATGTTAAGAAGAGATGGAGCTTTAGTTATTGTATTTGTTGTTTTTTCTGTATTGTATTTTCAAAGTTCCAGCAGTGAAACATCTTTCTTGCATGATCYGATCTCCTTCAGACTCCCATATCTTTTACGCATGTTGCTGGCTTTCCCTACAGAAGGCATTTTTGATTTCTACAGAAAGAGGGATAAAGACAGAAGAGTTACTCCATTACAGAAGAGTAACAAACAAAGAAAAAAAAATCCCCCAACAAAGCCCATCTCAGAAAAAATATGACAAAGAGCTTTTTCATGCATGAATCTCAAAGTTGGCACACACATTCTCACCACCTCGTGCTCCAGCTGCCAGCACTAACACTCAAGCCTTATAGAAATGCTCTCTCTCTCATATAGCTTATTTATTTTTGTGGTGGATTAATATACTTAGGATGGCTCTCTGGAGCTTTCATAGTGCATTTGATGGGATGCTGTACCGTATTGCTGCTTACAAAGGGATACATAAACATTAASAAAAATAAACACTAGAAAAGGAGAAATGGGAATATAAGTGCAGTCTGAATTAATGGTAAACATAGCTAGAGATCATTCATATTTTGAATTCCTATTATATTATAGCCTTGCCTTTATAAGAACAATCCTTTTATAATTAAGATAATGGCTAACTGGTCTGATAGGTATTATACATCTTTTTACAGCCAGAATACTTCTATGACAACATAATTTGCATGTACTTATTACTGCACTATAAAATCTGTGGATTTTATATGTCATTGCATTGATTAGGTACTTGGATGATAAATAGGAACCATTTTGGGAAAGATGATACAAGGTATATTAAACATTTTTTTCATCCTCTCTTTATAGTGAGCACTGGTACAGTAAATTAGAAGTGTTTAGTCTGGCCTGGATAGTAATCTATGTCTAATTAGGATCAAAATATGTATAATAAACAATCTAGCTTTTAATCCATATGTGTGTAGCAATTTCTTTAGTCATGAGGTTTTAGAAAGAATTATGAAGCTTTTCCTCTAAGACGTTCTATTCTGAAATATCAGAGGGTTCCCAGGCAGCAGCTCAAGCACAGACAGTAACTTAATGCAGAACTCCAGAGGGCTGCACCAGCCGCCCAGTAGTGGCATTGTCTGGATTTTCTGCCCAAACCAGTGTTTTCTCAATGTTTAAGGGTACTACTCCTCAAAACACTGCAATTAGAAAAGGTGTCAGCTTTTTATGAGTAACTCTGACTTTTATGGAGAAGTCGACATCTCTCCTCTGTTTTTTGTCCTATCACTCCCTGTCCCTGACGCTATTGACTTTTATTTAAAATATATTTATTTCCTATCCTGCTTAAAAATTGAGCTATGAATCTTGGGCGAGGTGGAGAGGAAGATGTTTCTACAACCACCTTTTTCTGAAATAATCATAATTCATACCCATAATTCATACTCTCAGTCAGAGCTGAATTGTCCCTATCACCCTGAGTCCCTAAAACTCCTAATAGCCTTTGTCAGACATGTGTAAGTCTCCAAGTGAATAGACTCACGGCTTCTTTATAAGGCTAGCTTCACTTGGTGAGTAAAAAAATACATGTAAAATTGAATTTGTATATTCTCACTTCCATTTATTAAATAGGAAAATTTATACTTAATGAGAATCTACTTTTACCCCTCTCTGCCTTCCTTAATGAGAGCTAATTGAATAGAACTACCTTCATTTGGCAGGACACATCACGAGGGCTTGTCTATACTTAGAAACTTACTGAGATAACTAATCTAAAATGGTTGAAAAATATCCCTACAGCTTTCTGCCCAAATAGCTGTTCCAGAGCAATTATTTCAAATGAGCTATTTTTGTAAATTTTCAAGTGTATACAAGTCTCAAATCTAATATCTGGCTGGCAGTACATACCCAACTGCTTTTTATGGATCAGCCTATTTGAATAAGTCGTGTGGTAGTAACAAACAGCACGCATTAGCGTTGGCTCTGGTTTACCTTATGTGAATGTATGATGCTACACAGAAGCTTCAGTGTCATTGATAATCTTGCTATATATGATCTGGAAATCAATTTCAAAATACAAGGTGAAAATTCCTAGCCCCAGATACATTTAAAGGTGCCACCCAGACCACTTTGTAATAAAATTTTTCACCTTTTCGCTTTCCATTAGGACTGAATAATTTATTTCTCAAGTGCTTTCCCTGCAATTTAGAGACAGCCAGACTGCTGTAACTTTAAAGGTGTATTAGTGTGTGATAAGCCCTATTTTAGGTCCTTGATGTGCTCAGTGCAAGAATGGCTACCAAGTTTCAAAGCTCACACACATTTCTTTGGGGTCTGGCAGCATACCAAAACAGCAGCTTCCACTAAAACAGCCTGGATTTAGCAGACATGGATCGATCCTTTCTTGTTTTGTGTGAGAACCATTTCCCACAGCATGACCACTGCTTTAATCATGTATTTTAAACATAAACAGAATGACAGATTTTACAGTATAATCTGGTAGGCACAGCAGCCTTTTAGAAGAATGAGTCATTAACGCAGAAGCTATGTTTAAGTAAAAAGGAGAGACAACAAGAAAGGGGAAGGGAGAGACAGAGAAAGAAGGAGAGAGAGAGAGGTTGGTTTTGTTCATGATTTAACCTGCAACTGTGATCCACTCGCCTCTAAAATGTATTGCCGTAGCAGAAATAAACCTCACTATAAGCAGAGTAGAAAAAAGTGGCAATGCAGAAGAGCTTGAGGACCATGGTGGGGGGAGGCAGGAGGGAAGGAAATATGAATTTAAAAATTTTCTCTTCTCTCCAGCTGCTTTTCTGAAATGGAATACATACTTTTATTGTAGTAATGTTCTTGTTGCTGTGCTGGTGTAAAGAGACAGAAGAGAGGGAAGGCATGTTGAGAAAGGCAATGCCTCTCATTAGACCAACTAATACAGGAGGAGAAAAACAGACAAGAGGAAATAAAGATGTGTAATCTTTTCCCTGTTTTCAAGTCAAGCAGTTTAAAAGGAACTTCCCTTCTTTTAAAACACTAGGTCATTTTTGTTTAGAGGTTGCAGCTAACATTGCTATATTAATTCATTTGCAGAGTGAGAGTTTCTGAGACAGTTTCTCATTTACACTACTGCTGCTTTTATATCAAGCTGGGCAGGTTAAATGTAGTTTATATCATTGCTTTAAGTTTATTTTACATCTCTATGTTATTAGTGTAAATGAGAATCAGATCGTCTGCTCTCAAACTACTCCTTAGGGAAGCTTAAGTAATAGAGACCCAATGTGAAACTGATCTTAGTCGCTGTCTCCTTTCTATTAATAAGAAAAACTCTCCTCTTCCTTATATGAATATAAATACATGTGTAACACTATAGAGATCACAGGTACACAGGTGGAACAGGAGAAACTGTTAGCTTTGTTATAATTCGAGTATTTATGTTCGTTCATCAAGCTACATGTGCACCTCCGATTCCTTCTCCTGCTCCTTGATTAGAACAAGGAGGATGTTAGATTGACCTATTATTATCTTTAATGTTTTGTTTATGAGCTGCATTTTTAAGTTTGACCTCCTAGCCAGAGCGTTTGATAAAAATAAATCTGTAAGCTTGCAATTAGTGGTGGTATGATCTTCGGAAATTTGTTTTCCAATGTATGGTTTATAACTTTTGTGCAACTGAATGTGAAGGACCTGTGCTGCCCGATTGTTCATTGCAACTGGTATTCCCAAAGGTGTATGCAGATTTGCCAGCCATCTCAGGGGAATTGCTTTATACACCTGAGTCACCAGGAGTGATTAAACTGGTTCAAAGTAGAGTAAGTGTGAGGCCAGGCAGTTAGGTGGCTGCAGTCACATGTCCCAGTGTCATCTGGTGATGCAGTGATAGACCGTACTACCGTGACAGGATGCAGCAAAAGGTAGTAAGATGGATCTGAAGGGAGCTTGTGACTCCAGAAAAGCTAACGGACAGCCTAGTGCATGTGTGTACATGGGGCTGTCTGAAGAGACAACCACAGTGTTTGCTAAACCCCTGTTTATAAACGGCATCATGCTGACCTGCCTAGGATGGAAGACCATCACCAGCTGGGTTTTCCATTTGCTCCAGGGAATGAGTAATAACTCTTTTTTCTATTCTTCGTTCAAACTATGGCATTTGTAAACAAGAAGCAAACTCATACCAGATGGGATTTTATTTTTCAAAATGCAAAGACCAAGTCGTTATTTAATCCTTCCAATCTGATTTACTATGTCAGGCATCTCTTCTGTTGTTAATCTTTGAACTGCTCTTGGAGACGGTAAGAATTCAAGAATTTGGGCTATTTCCCTCTTCATCTCAGAAAGTAGAGTGACATATTTCCTAGTTCTTATGACTTCTCTGTCACCTACAAAGCTTAAATAACAGATGAATCRATCATATCGTAGACTTTAGAAGTCTTTCACAAAATGCATGCAAGCCTCTCCTGCTCTCCTCCTTCAAGTATCTCCACATATAAGAAAAAACGTGAAATTATAATCTCTTCCTTTAATTCTTAACCAGATTTTTTTTTTATGCTAGGTCACACCTGTACTTTTGAGACACTTTACTAATCTTGYTCTTTTTCCCTCATTTTCTCAAGTGGATCTGCTGAAAACATAGAAGGTTGTTATATTTCCAGGCAACGTTTATTTGTAAGTAAGAAACCTTTGATATAATYAAATCTTTTTGTAGTCAGGATTTACATCTTTACATATTGTTTTTATACTGCCGTTTCTTTACATTAGAGTCATTTTAATGTATTTTGTCACACATAACTGTGGCTTTCTCTGAAAATCTGTAAAATATAAGGAAAGCTTTTAATACAACAAATGAGAACTATCTAATTTCACAAAACAAAAGGAAAAAAAAAACCCAAAAGATTAAAGTGGGGTTAAAAGATAAAATTTGCCTGTAATTGCAGCCTAGCACTTAAACGGGCACGTACTTTTAACTATATGAATATTCCCGCTGAAATCTAGGACAGGGAACTGTATTTAGAACAGTTTTTAAACACTCTTCTGACCAACTGGGGTTGGAACAAATTTTGCGTTCAAGCAAACAGGATTAACAACCATAGGGAAAAAAGGAAAAAAAAAAAAAAAGAAAAAAAAAGTAGACTAAAGATTTATCCTGGGTTGCCTGTAGAGAGATTTTATTCTTGATGCCTTTCGTCAGTTGGATAAGCAGTACTACAAGTGTGCTGACTAACCCCGCAGACACCTGCTGCGGAGCTGCTTGCGGGGCAGCCGGAGTTTGAGGGGGCCTGAATTGCCAGCCGTTTCCGAATGCTCGGGCAAARGCCGATCTGCTTTTGCTTCCAGCACAGACAAGACCTGAAGGGTTGGAAAAGGAAGGCTAGATCTTAGTACTAGCTGTTTGCAGGAGAGCACGGTCAGCCTCAGCCTGGCTGCTTTCTTACCTCCCTTTTCCTYTCAAATTAAATCAGAACTGACTGAATAAGAAAAGTTTAACACTTTTGGAGTTTGGAAGCAGAAAGACTGACTCATTCTTGTTTATGATGCTTGCCTGATTTGTGATTTGGAACAAAAGAATATCCAACTAGATTTTGTTCAAGTACGTGCCAAGCATGAAGGCGTGCCAGGCTTAGACCTTCCTCATGATGTCATCTGTGAACAGCTCTGCAACATCCCCTGCAGCAAAATGTCCACAGAAGTCACCGCAGCCTGCTTAAGCAGCTGAAATCTGTGTGCTGTCCTCTATACATTGGCATTTGGAGGAGGCCTTATGATAATTATCCAGCTTGGAATATGAAAAATTTCACAGATTAACACATGGGGGTCTTCATAATTGAACAATGAAGAGAGCTGGATAGAGAGATTAAAACAAAGGTGTGATCTGATGGCCAACTAAAAAGGAAGAATGATCTTTCTTTAGATTGTAGAGCAGAATGTTTCCTTTAGTGTTATCTTCCTTCCAGAAGAACTTATGATCTCACCAAAAATCACCAAAAATCAAGCAGATCTCTTTAACTCCTCTTAATATCCTATATTCTAAACCATCTGTCAAAAATAGCAGCTTCATGCTTCGCATATCTGTTTGACCCTCACATGTTCTCTCTCACTATATATACATATACAGCCACTGCTAAAGCAGTTCAGCTAGCTTGTGGAACAACAGCTTGATTATTTTCATCTTGAGAAACAACAGAATTGTTTAACTCCAATTCAAATTTTTATCATGCTGCTAGTGCATATGCCTGGGAGTGCCCCTTTTAGCTTTCAGACATCAAGCCRAATGTAATGACTGATATGTTTTCTTGAGAGTAAAAAGTTGAATCCAGAACTTCCAGCTTTGGAAAGAACCTTATATTTTCATCAACCGTGCCTTGCCCTTCCTCCTCTTTTTAGCTTTCCAATGCCATATGGTTTAAACTGTGGCACGACAGTGTACTAGTATTGTTTTTATACTGAGGTCTTAAAAACAAATCAAAGCTTGTGGAATCACCAGTTAAGAATTATAAACTAAAGTTTTCTTGAGTACTATCAGAATTTTTCACTGTAGTAATTTTGCTTTCAGGAACAAAGAATTTTTTTCTTTATTTCAATGTATTCAGTTAGTTTAGTTCCAAGTATATGTCAATCAAAACTGAGAAACCATTTGGGGGTTGAAAAAAAATGAAAAAGAGCTTGTTTTTGTCTTTCAATTGCAGTGTAAGTAGTGTGTTAAAGAGATTGAGATCAACCAGTTTGGAGGGATTGATGGACATTCTGAACAGAGATGATTGGTTTAACTATGCCATTAATTTATTTCCTGTACTTAATATAATATGTTTTCATGCTATATATAATATATACATTGTATATAATATATATGAATATATTATGAAATTTTTATATATATATAATGAAATTTTTAATGAAAAAAATGTTTAGATATCTTTTTCCCTTCTACACATCCATCAAATTTAACATATATTTATTTAGTTAATGAGAACTATTTTAAAATATTATTTTTCTGCTGTTTTGAAGATATTGCAAGTTCTGTACAAATAGGCTTTAACACAAATATCAAACAAAAATGGTAGTCACCTGAAAAAGGGCAGTCCAGAACTCATCATATTCTGACATAATAATAAGGTAAAAATGAAGAAGATAAATTATATGAAATTAAAAATCTACCTAAGTACATGTACAATGTATCCTTCTGACTGATGACAAACAAAATGAAGTTGGCAGCTTACTTTGAATAAGTAAGCTTATGTATTTAGCCATATATTGAGCTTACCAACAAATACAAGTCAAGCACTCTAGAGTAAGAAAAGGGACAAATGCAAAGAACATCAACAGATAATTTAAATCAAGCTATTTTCTCTGATGATTTAAATCATGATTAAAATGAGCAATTTAAATCCTTAAGTATTAAATCAAATCAATGAAAGCTTTGGGTTTGTACCCGCTTATCACATGTATCACAGCAAGACCTTGGCACATGACTGCAATTTCATTAATAACTAATCACCTACATTCTTAATTTGGATCCCCCTCCTGGTAAGCAAGCTTGTTAGGTACCCATACTCCGTGGTTTAGCTCTTCCCAGCTATAGGTATGGTTTTACCCGTAATATTTAAGGAATTTGCAACTCTAGTTAGTGAACTGTGACGTACAGAAGTGCCAGCCAAGCTGCCCTTAGTAGCTGGTGAAGCCCCTCAGAGCTGCACATGACACAAGGCTGGAGCTGCGCTATCGCTGCTGGTACCCAACAGGATGCCCACCCCAGTCGCTCATAGGATCATAGCTGGTCTACAAGGGTATCCTGCAATACCTGTGCCCTGCAGCTGGGTTACCCTCGGAGCAGAACAAGGCCCTCTCCAGGTCCGCAGTGACCAGTCCCTCCAAGAGGAAGGCAAAGATGAGAGTTGGAGCTGCCAGCTGGATCTTTCACCCTCATTGCCATGAGGAGGTCCTTGGTATCTCCCCATAACTCTGTTCTGCTGGTTGACTCTCTCTGGTATAGACTGTGTAATGAAGTTGAACACATGGTAGGTCTTGAGATAAACAGGCAGCTTCTTCAACAGTCTGAATGTGCAAGCTGCAATGTGGAGATGGTGAGTCATTTGACATTTCCTTTTTACTGGATCCCACCAGTTCTGACTTTTAACTCATGTCTGTCTTGCTGAAATTGAAATCTGATTGAGTGAAACAGAGTCCAGATCTCATGAAAACCTCCAGTTAAAGAAGTAGACTTGATACTTGGTCTCACAAGAGAAGATACCTGGTTTTATTTGTGGCAAAATGCACTTTCTGAGAAACTAGATCTATAAAATTGCAGGGCACAAGATAATGATAAAAAATGTGTAGAAGTTTTGGTATTTATTAATTGTACATATTGGTAGAAACTGATCACAGTACTTTTCTAAAACGGGATGAAGCAGCAAGTCTTTTATCATATAAAACTCGGTAGAGACTCAGTCTCAGTAGAGACTGTGAACTGCAGTAGTATCTGAGATAAGTTAACACAGACCATAATGATAATGAGAAGTGCAAAGCTCTTTACAATCACCTTGYTCATATGTCCCAAATTGGATATTTAAAAACCAAAACAACAAAAACAACAAAAAAACAAAAACAAAACAAAAAATAATATTTTCTTAAAGTCTCATCCCAAAGCAGTCAGTAAATTCACTTCTGCAGATCCCCTTCTCACAAATTATTTACATGTTTCTATCTAGCGATCTGAAACATTAATGGTAAACGGCAAGAAGCTGCTCTTCTGTTTAGCTTAGAAAGCAGAAACTCAGGTACAGAAAAGTTTATGTAGTTTCTCCAGAACTTGCAAAGGGCTTGGGAATGCTCCTGTCATTAGCCTCAAAATCCTCCATCCAATCTACGGAGATGGGAGATGTTGCTGTAATAACTACATTGTTTTCCTTAGAGCAGGAGGGGGATAAGTCTCTCCCCCTAATTTCTTGATATCATGTCTTTGATCTTTCTTGTCAAATAACTTCTTGCTGCTGATGAGAGGGCATTTAAAAAATGGTATGTGTAAAGGAAAGTTATGCAATCTGGCAAGCATAAAAAACAACAGTTCTCAGGATTCATGCAAATATTAAAACATACCTTGTACATTTTACTCGGTATTGTTGATGTTTTCCTGTTACATTTCCCAGTGGTATTTCATTGCTTCATACAAAATTATAAATAAATATTTTCATTTTTTCTTTTTTTCTGCRGTATTTAGTCATGAATAATATTTAGACACATTCAGAATGAGATATTCCTACACATTTTCTTTTGCCGTTGCTTGAATTAGGCTCAGTGCTAAAAGAAAGGGTTGTCCTTCACTCCTTCCCTATATGTTTTAATGAATGTCATCCACATGGCATCGGCATGAATATACTGCAGTGAAACTCGTTGTATACTCATAGCACAGTGTGGAAATCTCTAAAATTGTCCCCCGTAGGTTCAAATTCAGCCCCTGAAGGTTTGCTTGTGTTTAATTTCACTAATCACGCAGGGACAGATATTTTTTGCTCTCGTTTAGCTTCTCTTTCACATACTCACACACACACACGCACGTGCGGTCTCTCTCTCGTTCTGTTACACTTAAGTCCAGATTAGCTCTGACCGTTCCTGCACGCAAGCTGAGAGCGGCTCACCACCGCACTGCGTCTAAGACCTTAGGTGGGTCGTTTGCTTCAAGCCAATTTATCCACATTTGCAATGGTAAGATTGATTTTTATCCTGCATTTCTGAGTTTGTTTAACTGATTTCAGTAACTGCCACAGAGGTGGGGGCAGAGAACGTCTTCAAGGTTGCTGTCATCCGGAATTTTATGTCCTTCATTTTCTTTCTCTCTGTATGCCTGTCACATCGGCTTAACTGTGAGTAGCATACTAGCCAGTACCTCTGGCATACTGTATATTAATAGAATATTGATATAGCCCAAATACTGTTGTGGGATTCATCATTTGGTAAATCCTCTGCCGTCTGCAGTTTTACAGAGCCGTTTAATTAGCAATTTTACAGCCTCCTATTCTCTCATTAAATTAATTAATAATTAAGTTCAAATATAGGCATCTTTAATGTCATAATTATATTTCAGTTTTATGGTCACCAGAGTTTAGCTCATTAGGCAAGGTAGTCATAAACCATAGCTCTATTTAGGGGCTGAGGCACTAACGCGCAGGTAGTCTGCGCTTCTCTTCGGTGTTTTATCCTTCTCCCTTTCTCCTCTCCCTCCCCCTCCACATCTCCCCCTCCTCTCTTTGCTCCATGCTAGCCCCGGCGTTTCCCAGTGACAGGTCTTTCTCATTCATATGTAAGTTAAAAAAAAAAAAAATTCCCAGGCAATTGCCCCGACACGCAGCATCCTCGTAGGCCCCCCCATTGCTGCCCCCGGGGCAGTGCAGTGACACCAGCCTGCTGCAGCTCCGGCTCCCTCGCGAGCCGCAGGGACTACAGGGACMGCCACCTTCACCACTTGGCACCCAGCGGTGACAAATTTTCTGTAGCGCAGTGTCTGTGACATTGCACTCTTGTTTGACTGCATGATTTACCAAGGCGCAGGACTTAGTAATGGCATTTCACACAGTATGCTACGTTGTGCATTGCTTTATGTGTAGTGGATTTATTTCAGTCATTATCACTGATTAAACCAGCTTAGTTGAAAAGGCAAAGCAAAACTTGGCTTTGAAATTGTTCTTATTTAATTTTGTTTGCGCTCGCATAACCCAGGACAGCACTAATTATCTCTTTAGTGTAGCTCATATTTCTAATGTAATTCATATGTAAATTGTAATTTAATTCATATGGGAATGTTTGTGTTCCTTGCATATTCTCAGTAAAGAGCACAAACAGTGAATTAAAACTGTTTGGAAATGAAAACTTTATGTTGCCTTTTTTGAACTGTCTTTGATTTGTTTTGGCTTGTTGTTTCTCTAATGAATCTCAATTCAGTTGGATGGTTAAGGCCAACATATTCAACCTCCTCTCACCACACATAGGCACCTTGCTTGCTGGCCTGCTTTTTCTTCCGAATTTGGGAGGTGGAGGGGGGAGACGCTCTCTGCACGCTCACTGCCTCCAAAAAAAAACAACAAATGACAATTGTTATTAATAACGGATAATTACAGGGTGCATCTGTACTACTACAGTGCCTAGAAGTGCAGCACGGCACTCCTTGTGCCGCTTTGCTACCAAAGCACAGCACCAAAACACAGCATGACGAGGCCTTGGGAGTGTTACTTCTGGCTTCACATACCTGACAGCATTAGGTTAAAATCCGAATCCCGACCCAAATTTTCCATCTAATAACGCTTACATTTTTTGATGCCTTTTTCAAACCACCAAACTGCAGTAATGAAATCTCGCTGCCCTTTGTAAAATCTTTGGCTCCCCACACCAAAATGGTCTTCTGACGGGCCAAGYCAAAACTTGCTATTTGTTTGGGTAAGGTGCGGGGAAGGGAGAAGCTGTTCCCCGGTGCTGAATTTTCGGGACACSTCTGCTTGCAGTGCGAAGGAGTAATGCTGTGCAATGCTCTAACAACAAAAGCAGAACTGAAAGTCAGCAAGAGCAGACGCAGCAAGCCGGGCATCACCGGCAAGGTGAGCTCGGAAGCTGCATTAGGCACAGAAACACCTACCGGCTAATGTAGCAAGTGAGAGAAAGCAAAAGGGTGTGAAGGAAACAGGAAGGGAATGAAACCCAAATGAAGGCGCAATTTAAACCGAGGAGTCGGCAAGTCATTAAAAATGATGTAAGTTCCTCTTTTCCGCAGCTCTTTCCCCTTYGCATTTCAGAGGAAAAAGTTGCACTCACAACATTAAGGAAATAATAGACACCCGTTTCTTATCCCAATAAAAATAACGCTTTTTTTTTTGCCACTCCACAGAAGTTGTCAGGACTGAAGTGAGGCCGCTTGGCCCGCCGCGATCCCCCGCGACGGGGTGCCGGGGCCGTGCGGAGCCGTGCAGACGGTGCCGGCGCGGGCTGGGAAGCTTTAAAGGCGACGGTCGGGGAAACCGTTCCTGCCAGGGGAGCTGCGCGGAGGGCGGACGGAGCCCGCGATTTGGGGGCGAGCAGCCCCGCGTGCCCTCCGGAGGGGCCACGGCCGCGGCGCCCGCACCCGGGCTGGCCGAAACTCTTCTCAATAATTGATTTGCTGTTTAATTGAACATCAGGACTGACTAACATAGCTCATTACTTTACTCATTAGTTAATTATCGAAGAAAGTAGGACAAGTCAATAAAATGGAAGGCTGTAAATTCCAATACTAATTAGCACCATTTCCTCAGAGACATATTTAAGGGCAGATTGGCTACCCGAATGTCCCCGGACCTTGCAGATGAAGGGAAAGGGTAGACTTACCATAAATCTAGACTACAGGCAAGCAAGGCTCGTCRATGGTAAGTCGTCAAGTAAASAGGTGCTGAGCTACTGCTAARCACCCTGCCTGAGCGGGAGCGCTGCGAGGGAGGCAGCACAGGAGCTCCAATTTAAAAAAGAAGGGAAAAAAAGTGAGAGGGAGGGAGGAGGAGAGGGAGGGAGTGCTCACGCAAGAGAGAGGATCCATATTTAAACTAAATTATGCAAACTGAACTACTTCTGCAGCACACCTTTGCCCTTCTTAAGCTCTCTCCTTCGCAGCCTCTCTCTCACACGCTCACTCCATCCTCTCTCTCTTTTTTTTTTTRGTCCAAGTCCTAGTCAAAATCCTTACTAGAGCGATCATATTTTTAATGTGTGGATTCTGATTTATGTGTGTTATTTTATGTTAAAAAAAAAAAAAAAAAGATTAACTAATCCAGTCATGGCAGTTACAGTCCACTTTTATTTCTCTTATTTTTTATATTATCTTCAATTCAAAGTAAATCTGAAATACCATCTAAGGCAGAATTTAATGGGTCAGGCAGAGCTTTAATTAAGTCATAATGTTATTTAAAACAAACAAATGTAAGGACAGTTTCAAGGAAGGTTGGGAGGAAAGATGGGAAGGGAAGGGTACATTTGCGGGTATATATATATAATTATATGCAGGTACAAACGTACTTCCCTACATACGTGCCTACCTACCTGTGACTGTACAGGGTGAGGGCTAGTCTAGAGAGATTTTTGTTGCTCTGTAGGGAAAATCAGCAAATTCCTTGAGTTCTGTAGCTTGAAAGGCCCCAAGTCTTACAAGCTGCTTTTTAAAAATCAACAAGAGGACTATGAAAGGTTCTGTTCGTATACTGACACACTCTCGAAACGTTGTGTAAATTAATTGCAACCAGCTTCCTATCACTGAGGGATGGAGGCAGGCACGTTTTTTGAATTTCTTTTATTTGGAGATAAATCTTGTGGGTCTTCCTCTCAACAAGGATCCACTTTTGAAATACAAATTTGCACTTAGGTGAATGAAAATGGAGATCAAAAGCATTACCTGAACTTAACTTAGACGAAAAAAAAAAATCATCCTAAAAAATAGCTTTCAGTCTGGAGCTTTAAATATTTAGCATTTATAAAAATGTATTACTCTGTTCCTGGTAGAAAAAAAAAAATCTAAGAAACACCTGTTATTTGACCTACTGCATTTTGTGTCTGCAGTTCTGATTTTTAAGCCACAAGCTGTTATTTATCTTGAAGTGTTTTTWAAAAGTACTTCACCAAAGTATTCTAAAGATTGCATGGATTTTTTAATCAGCAGTTTTGAGAAACTGGCCTCTGGTGCTAATAAAGTAAGACTGAAATTTAGGGCAGAAGGGGGAAATGTGGTTGTTTTGCTTAATGGAAAGCYCCTGGTAGAAATAATAAAAGGAAAATTCTCTAAAGATTTCTGCAAAACTTAAAAAAAAAAATCCCACGATATTTTATTATTCATGTTTGAGAGGAGGTATTTGTTTGTGATACTCTCTTTATGCTAGCKAAGCAATATCCACCATGTAAAATTGAGCTGGGACAGAAGCGAGAGATTTCTGCAACTGGAAGTTCGCTCAGCACAGGGGTAGGCGCAGGGCATTGGGGCTCCCTGCGAAATGATCACCGCTGCAAAGGCAAGATATCCAAGCACAAGACTCCAGAGACAACAGTAACCTGCAACAAATTCTTGCTGGGAATTGGAAGTTACATACGAAAACATTCAGAAAAGGAGATGTTGTGCTTTCTGTCTGATTTCCAGGCAGTGCCAAGCATCCCTTCTTAGCTCCTGGAATCTTTTAAATGATTCTAGTCAGTTCTTCAAGCAAAACCGAGGCACGTTCTATCACTCGTTACATTTGAGAGCCTTGATCCTGCCTACAGCAACCAAGTAAGAACTCCAAAACTGAATGGCCTGTGTGCTGAGTTTGCGAGTGCTCAATCTACAGGCTCAGTCATATAGCATCTAAGACAACCCTCCCCAAGAGGGACTTTGCAAAAGCCTGAATGCTTTGCATTGCCTGAAACCCCAGCCGGGGTACAGCTATCCACTGCTGTCCGGRTTAGTCCTGGGCATTTAGCAGCCAAACTGTGATGGGAGCAGGAGGGAACTGCGCAGGCAGGACAGGCTACTGCTGAATACGCCCTTGCAGGCTGTACGAGCAGGGTAACACAGAGGCTCCCAGCCACAGCTGCATTTACATCCACCTTCCTTCATCGTAATATGCAGCGTAATGGGATTATTACGGTATAAATGGCTATGGAAATGGGGAGAGGACCAACCTCAAGCTTGAAGCCACGCTTTGGTATCACAAACAGCTCTAAAACTTACATTGAGATTTAACTCCAACAATACTTTCTTTATGCTGCTGTCTGTCATATTTTATATCTGTTGCACTGAAAGACTTCCTTTTCTGCAGTTTTCATTTGCATTTTTAACTTCTTTTCTGCATCTGTTATCAAAAATCCAATCCTTCCAAATTAGATGCAGAAGTTGATTACCTCGTGCAATACMTAGCATGCTCCCTGCCAGCCCCTGTAACACATGCAGACTGCAAGTGCTCCGGCAATGTGCAGCGGTCCTCTTTTAGAGATGGGGCCCCCAGGCCTCTGCAGCTTTTAATCAGTTGTAACAGGAGTGAAGCTGTCAGCTCCTGCTTGTAGTCTGTCAGCTTTAGTACCACTTAGAGCATCCCTGACAAATGTGCAGTGCACATTTAACAGTCTGTGAAAGAGCTTTTGATTTTGGAGGAAACTTTTCTAGAATTCCACTTTCTACAGTGGAAAATGTGGAAATTCTTAGGGAGAAAAATGGAGCAAAACAACCTTCAATCACACTCTTTGGGGTTTTCTTTTGTTTCATGAAGAAATACAGTTGTTATTTTTTCTGTGGCAGAATGACAGATTGGCTCAGGTTAAGGTGAAATCCCAGGCAGTGCAAGGGTGRGCAAGGGCTATCACATGGCAATGACACCTCTCTAGGTCTATCAGCCAAACTGTGCTAGCCATATCATGAATCACAGCAGCCTACGATWATTGTTATTATTGTCATATAAATTATTCACACTGAAATATTTGCTCAGCTCTTGTGTGTTCATAAGTTCCCCATTAAGAATTCAGATTTAAAGATCTTTTCCAGCTGCACAAACTTCCCTGAATACCTTTCTCACACTCACCTCCCTCTGGTGTTGTTTCAATAACATATAGGTGTAAGTGTGGCTGCTTGCAATGAGTGAACTTGAGCAAAGCTTGTTCCTGTGTTTTTTAAATACTGAATGCATTTTTAAAAAGTGACCCCTTCCCAACCCTGAGAATTTGTTCTTATGGGTAAACTATTTGAAGCCTTCTAATTTACCCATTTCCTTTCTGCTGCAGGGCTTTTCTTCTTCTTCTTCTTTCTCTTCTTCTTCCTCTTCTCCTTGTTTTAAATTAATAGTTCATGGTCTAGGCCTATTTTTGACAGTGAAACTTCCTCCTTCTTCCTCACAGAAGTTTAAAAATATCAGTAGTCCTTCTTCTCAAAATTTACTGACCCAACATCCCTGCTGTAAATGCATCTGAATCATGTCTTAGAGTGACAAAAGAAAGGCCATGGCATGTCTGAACATATGGGGAGGATACTAGGGGAGGATGAGTCAAGCAGAGCTTCTTCACAAGTCAAAGCAGTCTCTAGCATTCAGTTTCCCCACACTCCCTAGGGAAGTGTCATTGCGGGAGGGAAATTATTGTAACATCAGAACGCTGAGCTCCAGTAACCACACTGACTCTCAGGGACTTTGCCGTTGCTGTCCCACAACACTGGAAGGTCCCTGAATAGACTCCTTCCCTAACCCCATTAAAAACACAGTTTTCCCAAGGAGAGGACAGAAACTTCCTTGAGGTTGCTGTAGGAGTTCAAGTTCTCATACAGCAGTGTTTTGAGCCCTTCTATGCCATTCCTGTGAAATGGGAATGAAAACTCCTCTACTCTCTTTAAGGTGGCACATGAAGACTGTGGCACATCCAAATAAAAATTAGGGAAWTAATTCTAAATTAATTAGAAATTAAATTAAGCATTAGAATAATTAATACTCATATGGCACCCATATGTAACTGTTTATTACTACTAGTATGATCAATGACCACATTTATGGAAGCAGCTTTGGTCCCAACGTTACAGTGAGTCATGTAGTGAAATCTGCAAGATTATTTAAAGAAGAAAGAACCTAACTCTTATTGATTTCAGTGGGAGTTAGGTGCCTAACATGCATTAAAACCCAGGCCTGATTAAGGCAATCACAGTTAATGACAAAGAACATCTGCTGGCAAACTCAATAAATTGAAGTGCAAGCCACAGCTTTAGAAAAAAGCAGATTTCTACAGACTTTAATGTGGGAATGTTTCCAGTCATATTTAAAAAGAGAAAGTGTTGCACACAAACCTAGGCCTGCTCGTCTTGCATAAGTCCAAGGAAATAGTAGAGCGCCAAAAGGAGCCAGAATGGAGCAACCCATCTCCATTACAGATTGAGTAAAGGTAGATAATTGAGGAAATAAATAAATATTTGTGTATACATTTGAAAAACACTTATTTCTTGCAGTTAACATCCATCAGATTCTCCCTACCTCTCCCAGTCAATTCTCTCTCTCATTTAACCAATAAGTGCCTCCTTCCCCATCAGAAAAAATCCCCCTCTCAGCAAAAAATGTAGCACATCACTATTAGATCAATTTACCTTTCCTTCTTGCTATCAAATCAATACACTCCTCCCTGTATCAATTCAACARGAAGATCAGTAGAAAGAAACCTTCCTAGAAAGCATCTCTTCTTTTAATTGGCTTGCTACTTAGGCATGGGTGACGAGGCAGGTACTTCCTGAGCATGCAAGCATGGCAGCCACTCCGGAGAGTACTATAGAGAATCAGATTTTAAAACAAAGATCTGAACTAAGCTTTTATTTCTAATAACATTGCAGCTGTTCTCCTACTCACTGGAATAATTTGTTACACCAGAAAGTCATGCAATTTTTCAGTGTATAAAAACTAAAGGAAAATTGAGGATGTAATGACAAACTTCAATATTTTTTGGGCAGTATACAGATTGTACAAACTGTTCTATTTCACTCAACAGTTCRGATTTAGTTAGATGAAAATAACAAGAAATACCCATATACAATCCTTAAATACAGGAAAAAAAAAAGAGCATTCAAATAACAAATTACTGGAGTAAACCAGAGTCTTTTCATTTCAGATCACCAGAAACCATCACTAAAATTCAGGAAATTCAAGACATCTTTTCAAATCAAAAATATAATGAAATTTGCTATTAGAAAAAGCACAAGCTTGTCTGAGAGGTTGCACCTTCAATTCAAAACACAGGTAAAACCCAGAGACTGGAATATAGTTACCATTTAACTTGAAAAAGTGACAGTGTTCAGTAAATTAGGGCACAAAGTGAGAAATCTCTTTGCCTTTTGAAACATCTGAGGGTTTTAGATTATATAAAGTAATTAAATTACTTAAACTGTTCAGGACCCTGAAATCAGCACCCACAGCAAAGAAATGAGAAGAAGGAAAGAGTTGACTTCCAGTGGAAACTATAAGCAAACTGCAGTAAGTACTTCACATGGCAACCAGGAAATAAGTTTTGTAAGATTATATTTTGGGGGTTTTATCCACCATTTAAAGGTGTAAAGACACAAAAGTTGAATTGCTAAAAGCGACGGCCTCTCCACTTAACTTTTTTAAAAAATTCCACCGAGTGTCTTTCACGTCAGGTATTTTTTCCTGCTTCAATCATTTGCTTTCTGTGGCAATGTACCAGTTTACCTCCTAACTGCATGACCAAGATTCATACCAAGTGTATATAGAACCAGAAGTGAAAGCTACATTTTGCTCTTTGTGACGCATGCAAGAAACCTTAAGATTTTCAAATATTTTCATAATTAGAGCACTATTTGATTATTTATGAAAAATAATCCACAGAAAGAATGAGTTTCACTTTGACATTCACCAGGCTCTTAACCTGTTCTGCCATTAATTGATAATCTCAGCGTAGTAGTACAAGTGAATATTGGACAAAAAGTTTTGGCCGAATATTTTATTTAGTGAAAAATGCAAATTTGGGCTAAGCCAAATTATTCATAAGCGTGTGCTGAATTTTGTTAGTAGGTCACCTGGAAATAAAAAGAAGGAGAGAAAATCACAAAAGTCAGACTGCCCTTTTCCCCTCATTTTGAAACCACATTTCCAGTTATTGCCTCAGATTGATTCTTTTCTGTTCCGACGAGAATCAGGTCTCAGTTTAACCCACTTAAACGCTTTTTGAATGTCTGCAACTTTAGGCACCAAAATCTCCCAAAAAACACCCAGGGAGCTGTAGTTTCCTCCACGACCCCAAGCATTTTGATTCCTGTGTGACCGGGCTCGTTGCTTGCATCAAAGAGCTCACGGCATCAGGCCTCCTCCCTGCAAGGATGCTGCATCCCAGGTCGTGCGCTGACGGTAGCAATCGTGCTGGGGCTCTGTGCGGACTGTCGCAGAGCGCCTCTGATTCAACTCTCCGCAGGATGGAAGAGCTGAGGGTTGACATTCAAACAGATTCTACAACACGTGCAAACATTAGAAACATTCTCCTTTGAAAGACTAGAATAATATATGCCTTCTTGAGACAAAAAAAAAAGTCTTCACTTTCGAGATAGCTTAAATCTATATGTATAACATATCATACATATGTATTTCACATTATGTATTTCATGCTGTGAGCACATACACATGCATTGCTGATTGCTTCTGATACAGCTTCTTTTGAAATCATCACAGAGAATCTCACACTTTGATGGTATTCAATTTATCATTGGTTTTCTGGGCATAGCAAACAAGAGACATTTTTAAGACAGAAAACTCTGAGGCAGCTGAAGGCACAATCTCTCCAGCCATAAAAATATACACGTATTTATTTTGGATCACAGATGATTATAGGCACCTGACAATTACAGTATAGGGAAATAACCTCTGCTTGCTCTGCTGAGCTGCACTGAGACGGATAAAGAGCATTTCCACTCTTTTACCCCAGTGCCATAAGAACTGCAAGGGGGTGGAGAGAGGGGAGAGCTAATCTGTCTGCAAGGAGATTACGGAGAGGAGAGAAGACCGCAAGACATGCTCTGCATGTACCACACTCTTAGTGACCATGACTGAAGGGGTCTGCCACAACTTGGGAGGGCAGAGGAAAGAAAGGAGAGGAGATGAGATCGCTTTCAGACCAAGCAATTTAATTCTACGTTGTGTGGTCACAGGGAACAATACTGATATGTAAGATGACTAGATAGACGTTTTCACACTGTTACCCTTGAAATCCTTATTCTTGTTAACCACAGCATTTACAGCTAAACTCCCCTTCCTCTCCACCCCCTTTTCTTTCCCAGTGGGAAGGGCTCTGGGCACCGTGGTCCTCAGGCCCCGGGGAGGAAGTGGCAGAAGGCTCGCCTTATTTACCTTAGCCATTTCCCCGTGTAATCTGGTTAATCATGTGGCTAATCGGCGACACGGAGGAGCCCCCCGTGCTGCGATTCACAATGCCGACCCATTCATATTTCATACAATGGAGTATTTAAGTCGTTCCACGCTCTGCCAGGACAAGTGGGCTTTCTTTGTTCCAGCGTTTTGGGAGGGGTCTCCTGACCTACCCCCTCTTTCATACCGGCATATGTTCTAGCTCTTGCCTGCTGCAGCTGGACAAGAGCTGTTGTTTTTGTTTTGTTCCTCAAAACCAATGAATCGATTACTAGGGTGTGAAATGTGGGTTAAAACAGTCCCCACATGTATGCATACATTAGCCATTTGCTACCTTACAACTTCACAGCAAGGAGACCTAGGAGGCAACAGCGTTCACGCTCTTCCATTTTGAATGGACAATCTGCTGAGCACAAAAGGCAATAATAAATAAAAGAGTCACTGCATATATTGTTTCAAAAGTGGCTCACTGTTTCACATCAAAAGGAAATAAAAATGCCCTTACCCCAAGCTACAGCAACCAGAAAGAAAGCTCAAACCTATTCCATAACAGAAAATTACATGGAGCTAAAATCTGTTTAAATGTATAGATATTGACTATAAAATTTAGACTACATTCCTGCAATAAGGATGGGTCAATCATAGCATATTTGTTATGACTTGTCCATGCTTGGCCTTGCTGCCCCTCTCACATTCAGGATGTACCAAACTCAACAATGTTACGGGCATGATATGATCTGATCTTGTCTTTGCACAAATCAAAAGCAAAACATCCCGAGCAAACATCAGTGGTTCAGGATTTACCCACCACGTGTGTTGACCCGTGCCCTGGAGTTGGCATGGAGTTAGTGTCWTCAGCAACTAGACTGGCAGTTCTCTTGCAGCCTCGGCTGGCACAGACAAAAATCACTTCTCTCCAAAGACTCTTCTGTAGCTTGTGCAAAATACGTCTTGTGGTTCCAGTCTAATGTAGGTATAAAGAAATGATACATCACAGTAATTCCCTCAGAATTAATATTATAAGTCAATCTTAAGGCCTGGAATAAAAATGCCTTTTTTTTTTTTTTTTTTTTGTAGGTATAAAGAAATGATACATCACAGTAATTCCCTCAGAATTAATATTATAAGTCAATCTTAAGGCCTGGAATAAAAATGCCTTTTTTTTTTTTTTTTTTTTAATAAACTTGAATGCTTTATAATGTAATTCAGGTGATTAAAAAGGTATGTTTAATAACAAGCTAGAAAATGTCATTCACTACCGGTTCAAGTTCATGCCAGTCCCTGGACATACTGCTGTTGCTCAAACATATGTCACTAATGACTTTTTTATAGAAATGGTTATGTCTTGTTCTTTGGCTTGAATCCAGCCTTTGGAGGTTCACACCTGTGCTGTGTATTACAATCAATTTTCATTTTTGCTTCTAAAATTAAAAAAAAAAAAAAAAAAAAA
>NW_028186410.1:395622-438794 GCF_003343005.1 Rhea americana | reverse complement strand
TATATATATATATATATATATATATATATATATATATATATATATACACACATACATATATAAAACAATGGTGATCAAGAAGATGCTATTGTTTTTCTACTGAATGTGTCTATGACATTTTATTCTAATTACATACTGTTTCTCAGCTCTTAAAACAATCAGTGCATGAGAAAGCACTTACGTACATTCTACTCAAAATATTGAATTTCCCTAAAATTAATTGCATAAATTTAAAACGACATAAGCAATTAATGTCTGAAAAACACATGTTCCAGAGAGAAGATAATTATACAATATAAAATAGTAAACTTAACTAACTAAATCATATCTACTGCTATCAGGAAGTAGATACTACTGTCAGGAAATACGGAGTTGTCACAGTTACATGTTTCTGATCTAACTAAAAAATGAAAAGCCCTAATTAATTACACTAAGGTCCTGATCCTGACTGAATGTGGAAGTCAATGAGACTTTACCCATGTGAACCTCAGTGCTGCAGTGGGACTGAATACTCTATTTTGCTGTCTATCAAGGATGAAACTCATCTTGTAATCCCACCACTTCATTAGCACCTTTCCAGCACATTATCTTCGCCCTAATCCTCCTGTCACTTTAGGGATTCAGGGTCATTAGAGCACTTGAAGGGTCGATGTCATTGTCGTGGAGGTGTGAATTGATCACTAAGATGACAACTGGTGACAAKCGTACTTTATTAGTCTGCTACTTTGCCTCTTAATTGCTACTGATTAGCCTGTCTATTAGAAAGGAAATTTGGGCTCCTTGGCATTGCCAAAGATTACAATGTTTTCTATAAGACCATCTAATAACTTTTTTTCTCCTGAAATGAGCCCATTTAGACATTTTCACCCAACTCAAAAGAACTACTAATGTGAAAAGGAAGAAGAAGGTAGGGTCCTTTTATCCCTTGCTTTATATTTTGTCTAGCTTTTGTTAGAGGATTTTCTCTGATAAAAAAATCAAATATTTCTGATTGTTTCTTCTCCTCCTAAAGGCATGAATAGGATCTTTTTTTTTTCCCTTCAAAAATCCCATTTCAGTCATGGCTGTTCTTGAAYGGATTTCCCAGAGGATGTACTGGCTCTCCAAATACCGCATTGCATTTAAACTAAACATTGAAACAACAACAACAAAATTAAGCTTGTGTGTCTTGCCAGAATTCACATGTTTCAAGACTTAATTGCTGTTGACCACAAGAATGGGGYGTTGAGTCATACAAAACATGTCTGCCAGCAGTGAAGAAGTACTTTTTATTTTGTATTAYAGAAGTCCTTGTTGAAAAAAAATCAACCCCTCCAAAACAGAAAAAAAAAAAACAACTTAAAAATAGCTAGCTAATACGGTAGAAAAATCTTAGTTCAACAAAAATGTAATATTGTACTTGCTTGACAGTGACAATCTTTGCATTGCTGGCATTTTTTTTCATATCAGATTAAACATTTCTGTAAGAGAACTTGCTCAGCAGTAAGATAATATGACTATAGATCTCACTGTAAGCTGTCCATTCATTTTTGACTCCTGAAGCAAAAAATTACAAAGACAACAAAAAGAAATTCCTAGCTCTCTTCTTCCAGCTCCAAAATTCACATAAGAGTTAGTATCTTGTTTATATTTCATTCCAAAATCAAGTGTTCAACCTAAATCAGCAAAAATTAGCAACTTTTAATAAATGTCTAATCTTCAATTGTGTACTGGAGACATCATGATAGGAATATAGCAGCTTAGGATGAATATTTGACCTTCCTGAAGTCACATGAAGTGACTTCAAAATAACTTCAGGGTTATTTTACAAAATCAGTACTTCAGACCCTAATTTTCAAAGATAACAAATTTCCCATGAAGAGAAGCTGCTGCATAAAATTCAGTGATTGTCTCTTTGATTTTAACATTAGTCAAAAAGAGAAATCYCAATAGCTTGTGCAATATTCTGATCCCTCCCTTCCTCTTTTAATCATGCCTGTGTAGAACTTTTGCATAGATGTTTTTCTTCTTTATTAGAAAAGCTTGAAGATAAAGGGAGACTCTAATTATTCTTTTAGTTGCATTAATTAGATGATGGTATTAGTTGCCCAAATACATAAGTGCTCTTTATAGCATACTTGTACRTGCATAGTCCTATTCAAGGAAAACTAAGATTCTTTTGCTTTACTTCTTGCAGGTTAATACAAAGCATGTCTACTTCTGCCTAGAGTGTTATTTTTGTCTTCTGATCCCCTGTTTTCTGCAAAATGAGATTCTGCTCAGTGTTTAGATGGAAGTCTCTGCAGGCTCTATCTATTTTAAATTTTACTACTGTTTAAATACCTGTACTAAGGCAAAACCCCAGTGTGGTCAATGTAATTTCAGTAGAAGTGTTAATCGCTTTAGTTTAGATTATCCAGTACCTAAACAGTTTGGCTCACCTGAAACAGATTGGCCTACATGAAAATAAGAATATCCATACCAACTGCAAGAGGTATGCTGCTGGTCAAAATAGTTAAAGTTGGTATCCCATATAGTTATCACAATTAGTTGTTACAGCTGAAGGTGGGAAGCTGCAYGTAATACCTACAGGCCTAATTTGAGCTGCATCATACGAACTGCAAGACAGAACATTCCTAGGAAATAGGAGCAACTGAACACTATCAAAGTCACCTCTAAAAGTGACCTAACTGTCTATAGTTACTTTCTATGGTCTGTTCTAGCAAACACAGCCTTAGCAAAGAACCGTATCTGGGAATAATTCTGGAGACAATCATATCTAGACATCCACTTCAGAAGATGGGTACCAAGAAACAGAAAATGCTGCAAAGGCATCGAGGCAAACCGTTACAATGAGAGCTGGTTAGAGAGGTTTCCTTCCTGTTGCCACTCTGATTGTTCTGAATTCAATTTCCACGGAATAAAATTGCTTTCCTACTACAGAAAACTAATGAGTGGCACTTCCTGGAATGAGACTGGCTATCATAATCTCCCCATTATCTATTTACTGTGATTTAGGTAAATCATAAGGTAAATTAAGTTTTTCAGTAAAAAAGGATTTAAGGTAAATCAACTCTACTTGCCTGGACAGCCTTCCCAATAATGATTTGATGTCACTCTGTTTTACATCAGAAACCATGAACCCTCATGTTGGATGTCCCTTAAATTCCAGTAGTAGTAAATGTCATACAGCAATTCCTAAGGTTGAGTAGTTGGATAGCGCAGTTCAGCCATTTGCTTCAGGACTACTCACTGATCAGACAGGGATTGTTTCCACTCCATCAAAATTTAAAAAGTACTAGTGATCTTGCAATATATATTTATATATGTATATACACACATATACATATACATATACATATAGGTAGGTAGGTCCCAAAATAAACTAGGACAGCTTGCAGGACATTCATATGTCTATCAAAGAATGTAGGCCTTACATAAGACAGTAAACAGTAGTTCAGAAGAAAGGATAGTGAAAGACTTGGCAGGGAGGGACCCAGTGTAATGCAATGGTTAACTTGGCTATCTTAATGGCACAGACAGGACGATATCCTGGGGGAGCAAATAGGTCATATTATCTCTGCATCTAGTAATGAGAAAACTGCTACTGGAATGTACTGTCCAGTGTTGATGTCCATGCTTAATGGATGGTTCAAATCATTTGAAATTTTTTAAGAAAAGAATTACAAACTTAAAGAACTGACAAATACGATTAAAATGAGAGAAACTTCTAAACTTCTCCTGGAAGAAAAGATCTAGTATCAAAGTGGGAAATACGACCTACTGKCAAAAAACTGGGAAAAGTCAAATTCTGAGCTGAAGGAGGGCATGAGGACACCTAACAGAGGATACGTAACTCCTTTGCAACAACGGAACAGAGATGTTCAATAACTGATCCAGCTATACAGAGAGAGCCACTTGGTTTTCTGAAAGATCTACTCTTTTCAAGTATAACATCAGCAAGTCATAAGGCACCAGAATCAGCAACAGGACTGCTGTGCCAGATGCTGTATTTGATGATTGCAGTGACAGGTCCTAGACTTGGCATCTCTATAGGAGCTATGCCTGACTCTACTATTTCCTCCCACTGCCTGATTAACAYGATGGTTTTCTCCCCTCCCAGAGCTGTGCTCATTACTCTAGTGTATAATCCCCAGGCATGATGCAGCTATTTTGCACACCATGTCCCCTCACAAATTGCCCCAGTAAACTAGCCTGAGGAGACAACAGCCAATGACCATAAAAGAATGAAAGTCTTCTTTTCCCCCAAAATATGTTGATCTTCTGCATTGGTGTTAGCAGAGCACAGGCTTCCAGTTCAGGAGATAGCTGTTTGGATAGGCAAAGCTCAGGAAGTTCTGGTCAGATTGATAGCTTATCCCAGAACTCTGGCATTTGGATTAAAGAAGTATAGAAATGAATCTTATATTTGACATTTAAAACACTTTCAAAGGGAACCTTTTCCACTGCCTGTAGTTTCCTAAATCATAGCAGAAAAAAATGCCATGGCAGAATGGTGTGAGAAATTACTCTCCAACTGCTTCTCTGTTTTCCCACATTATGACTGAAGACATTAGTCCCTGAATCATTTTACATCCTGGCATTATGTGCAACAACACTGTGTCTAATAAACAGACGATGTAACAGAAAAAAAAATGAAAATTCATTTCTCCTYTCTTTTGGGCAACACCTAGAATATAAATGTGGTTTGTAGCAGCTCCAGCTGAGAGAAAAGAAAGGGCTGCTTTCAGAAAGGATAGAGTGACTAAAAACTTTGGATTTATACAGCCTGAATCCCATTTCCTAAGTGACCTTGGCAAAGTCACTTATGGTAACATTTTCCAGGATGGACACTATTTCCTCAGGCTTTCATTCTACTTATCTTCTCCAGAGTATCTGACTGTTTTGCATGTATAACCAATAGCAAATATAAATGTCTCAGTGGACTTTATAGAATCTGCGGTTCTTGACCCTTTCATGGCTCCAGAGCTATTTGAAGTACGGTATATATGACGTGTGAGCTCATTCCAGGACCTCCCAAAAAACTTGGGTTTTACAGAAAGTCATTAGGGACTACTAGAGTTTTGCAAGTCCAGCTGAAGATAGGTAAGCCTTCCAGATGAGGTCAATGAGAGATACAACAATTATGAAATATCAGATCTTTTTCCAAATGCATTTCTCCACACACACATTAAATGATGCATTTAAAAACAGAAGGACACAAAATGGAACTGTGAGTGTTTCATCTCTGTCTCATTTCTCAGCTCTCAAACTGGGAGTTTAGCTATTCAGGAATGATGTGAGGCAGAAGAAGTTAGAACAAAATCTGTGAACAAGTTCAGACCCTTACACTTGGAAGAGCTGAAGTAGCTGGAGTTTAGACTGAGCAGTGATTAAAATGTGCTACCACCTGATTACTTGCTCATGTCAGATATAATCCGTGGTCCTAGTTGAATTCTCAGCAAGCATCTGTCTAA
Source organism: Rhea americana (assembly GCF_003343005.1). NCBI lineage: Eukaryota > Metazoa > Chordata > Aves > Rheiformes > Rheidae > Rhea > Rhea americana. Next base: position 433,338 of record NW_028186410.1, on the reverse strand, counting down.
ACTGCTCAAAAATTACACTGAATGGTACAGTTGGCAAAAACTTCTTTGAATCAGGAATGGACTGAATGGTGGTGGAAATCAATATAAACCCACAAATGGTTCCATTCAGAGTTGAGTATGAGTAGACAGTACAGTAAAACTTGCACTTTTTTTCTGAATTACTGTTTGGCATAAACAAGGCTAATTAGGAGATTAAAAAGATGTTGAGTTACTTACTTTACAGAACTCATATATTAGCTTATCAAGATTAGTCTGTGGGTTAGCCTTCTTTTATAGGCCAAAGACTGGAAACTTCCTATAAGAAAAATATGTTAGCTTCGTCATATATCTATTCAAAATGTGATAAACATACACAAAACAACAACTAAGAGCAAAACGCAAGCCATTTGGGTTGGAAACTGATTCAATGCAAAAATCTGCTTTGTACATCCACTAGAAACTTGCACTGATCTATAAAAAAGTACTCTTAAATCCAGATATTCAGGTTAAATTATTAATTGTAATCTTATTCTGCTGCACTGTTAGATAAATACTACATAATTTATAACTGCAAGAATCAATCCAGCAAGGAATGACTACATCTTCTATAAATATGAACAAACCCAAGCCTCACTCATATGTCAAATTAACCATTGTAGGAGGTTCAAATACACTCTGTACTGCCTCTTAATGTTCACCAACTTCTCCTCTGCCAGCATTCAGACTGAGGTGGGCTACAAACCTACACAATCATAGGAAACCATATGGTGAATCTTCAGGCAAGTCTGGCAGAGCATAGAAATTCAAAGTGCTCTACTGGGCTTGGAAAAACATCACACTCTCTATTGGTGTTTACYCCATCAGCCTCAGATACTCATTAATTTTTACCTCAGGATTATTTTGATGATGCCATTTTACGGTTTTCACTGAATTTTTCCCTATATGTACTGTACATTTTACTGTGCCCACAAGAAATATAATTTCTCACTGCCATGGCTTGAACTTCCATTTTAACTCTCCTCCTTTCAGCTGCAGGCATATGAAGCTTTCATGGGCTCCTATTCTTCCTTCTCTCACTCTGTCTTTTTTCCAGAACATATGTGGGCATATCACCATTTCAATGTTCTGCGGAGCTCTTAATGGAGCTTCTGTTAAGTTTTATGTCAGAACTATACCAAGATGAAAATTTTCCTTGCTTTACACRCCAGATCATAACATAGCTTGGCTTGTCTTAAAATTCTGGACAGAAGGTTTGCTCATAAAAAGCTGAGAACAGTAAGCAACTTCTAACAAACCTACTCTTTAGTTCCTTTCAGGAGCTCTAGCAGCCAGCAGCAGGACTGCGGACAACGACATCTGCTGCTCTTACCACCAAAACTACACAGTGACAGTAACCAGAAAGGAAAGGAAAGTGCATCAATTTTTCCAGTAGTTAAACAAAAATTAAGCCTTCTGTACAGGTGACCATCATACTGTGTACCTGTTAGTGAAATATTGACAGAAAACTGAATCAGTCRCTGCACTTGCATTGGCTGGTAAAACCCAATTCTACTTAGGTTGGTCGATCAAAGCACTGAAAGCCGATGGGCAAACCATGACACAGGATTGAAAAGCATAAAATAAATTGAACTGTCTAAAAAACAAAGAAAGAAAAAGAAATGACAACACTCAAAAAACAACAGGAACCTGCAAAACCAAGATCTGAACAGAATCAGATGAATTAGATGTGGCGTTTGCTTCGCAGCCTTTCAAAAATAATGAAAGATATCATTGTTTGGAGGAAAAAAAAAAAAAAGACTTGGCTCCAGAAGTGTTCTTAACTGCCACTTTCTAGTATTTGGGCAACAAAGAACTCATTTGAGCTGAATGGGAACACAAACTTCTTAACACCTCAGTAAATACTTGAAAGAGAGCATTACTCTAATATCTGTAAATCAGGCCTTTCAAATTAAGCCCATGTTCATTAGAAAGGTTGCTGATTTTATGGTGGATGTTTTAGTTATCATTTTGAAATAAGTCTGAGAACAAAAGTGCTTAACAATTCCAGTCAAATAGGATAAGGGCAGTAATTCTTGTTTGGATGCAAGAGAAACATAAATCATCTGTTCCAAGCTAACACTTTAAAGAGTGCACAGCACGTCATGTTAAATAAAGTATTAACACTGAGTTAAGAACACCTATTAAGGGACTTTGAGAGTTCTGGCTCACATTACCTTACGCTGTTTTTGAAATAACCTTATCCCAGCTTTTTAATCCCATAATTATTCCACAACCATATTGTCAGAAAACTCCACTGCTTCTAACAATTTATAGCTGTAAGACATTATGCTAACCACTCCAGTTAAATTCTTATACTTAATCATATTATCAGCCTGGCCCACATTAGTGACTTATCTTTTAAGCTTTAAGATATATAACTTCGTAATTGCAAAATGATTAAATAAAGTGTACTTGATAATCTAAATTTCCATATTAGTTCTTTGAAAAACTGAAGTAACAATGAAGAAAAAAAGTAAAATTTTATGAATGTGGATACAAAAACATATGTATAATGCATATATTTAATTGTAATTGGCCTTCGCTCCGTCATTTAGTAGAATRCTTTCTTCCAGTCACTTTCAAAGTTTATAGGTCTGCTATCTGAGGSTATTCTCTCAAGACATCAGTTTTCTTTGAGATGTTTTGCTCGAGATGTTTTCTGCTGGCCTACTCCCAATTTTAATGGAGGTACAAGATTCACCACTGTGCAGATACTCCTGTTAGACACTCTCAGCTTGCCACAGGCTTTCTTACTCTAAGTGCAAGAGGTGTCTGAGATGCTGAGTGCAAAAGTTCCTTAGCGATGAGGCTGGTTGGGCAGCAAAATTAAATGTTAGATAGTGCATTTGCGAAATTATRTATTGAGTTGGATATTCAGTCAGAGAGGTTGTATCTATCACTCATTTGGAAGACAGAAATTGCTACTTAATTACCTTGTACCAAGACATTCTTATTTCTCAGATCCTTTAAATGAATTATGTTTTGCCTAATGACAGTTGTGATCTTCTTGACTCAAAATGGACTGTGCATGTGTGAAACAGCCAGCATGGATGGATGGACATATGTGGCASCTATTCAACTGTGTATACAGATAAATACACAAGAAAGAGCTCTAGATATTTTTTAATGGCAAAAAGACAATGGTTTGTGGTCAGTGCTAGGAAACAAACCCAGCAACAATATTTGTGTGTTCCTGTAGTTCCTGGAGCTAGTGATTACTGACCTTAGAAAAGCAGGCTTCTTACTGTGTCTAGTTTTTGGTCCTTCAGTACAAGAGAGACTGGGACAAACTGGAGAGAAACGAGTTGAGGACCACTTAGATAGCCAGGGGCTGATGCACCTGATATCTTTGAGAGTTAGACTAGACAACTTCTTCAGGCCTGCGTTGTTCTGATCCTATTAGTCTGCCTGGTACCTCTGTTCACTAGCTATTATTCAGCATATAGCTAAAATAATGCAAAAATGAAAGAGGATTCTAAGGACCATCCTGGCCTGTTACATTTCTACYTTTTCCTTGGCCAGATTCTCCATTTGACATAATTCAGCACAGCTCCTCTGACTTCCCTAAAGCTTTAAGCTAGCTAAGACTCTAGCATCCAACTGTATTGGATTTAAATACATTACTCACAAAAATTGATTGGGACAATTAACTGAATAAATAGACATRGCATATCTTTAAGTGCCATAAATGTGACATGACTGCAGGTAAATCATATGAATAATTACAACCAGGAGTCAGGTTTTCAAATCACTCTGTGCGTACTTTGAATTGCAGGACCTTCTGGTGACTAATTTGCCACAATTTACAGAGACATTAAAGAATAGATTTGCACCAATGGACAAGGTACAAGGTACTAGTAGATGAACAGTGAAAAACTAATCAAAAATCACTTTTAAGAAACACTGAATTTTGCTTCATCTTTTTCCGTACTTTTCACAAATGTGAATGTGACCACAGTAACAAGAGAGAGTGAATTTTAATGGCTGGAGCAGAGATTAATYTATTCATGAAATGGAAAAAATGTTGTGAAACAAATAAACCTTATTTTAGGCAGAAGTGAAAGTAGTTTATAAATCCTTTGCCAATCAGAGAAAATAAGAAAACTACATGATTTAGATAACCAATCTTACAGTATGAACTACTTAATTCTCAAAGGAACATTCCAAGCAGAGAATCTGTGGACAAATCAGATGGATACTGTTTGCATGACATGTAATTGAAATTTTCTCATTTGACATTTTAGTTGAAAATTTCATTTTGACAAAAAAGTCTGTTTCTATTTAAAAAAATGGGTCATTGCCAATTTAAATTAAAAGTGATAAGGGTCATGAAAAATAAGCAGAACAACCACAAAGTAAATTTTCCCTTGTTTTAGCAAATAGCTCAGCTGTCTTTTGAAGTGGGAAGATGCTGAAAAGCTCTAGATATACGTTTGAATACTTCTAAAGCCAGTTATTTTCAGTGTAATTTTTCAGCCAGCTCTACTTTGCTCAGAGATATATGTTTTCAAAAATTAATAAAATTTGCACTGAAAATACTATTTATTACTGAGAAAAGTGGACTAAATTTACTGTAAATAATAAGTTGCTGTTATAAGTTGCAATTGGTTATCTAGCTCAAGAGCTTGTCAAAGAGTATCTGACATCCTGCAATAATTAACTTTGGATTTTGAATTGCATCTTAAAATTTTTCCTCTGTATTCATATGCTTATATAAATACATATACACACACACTGAAACACACACTTACACATACACCCACACATGCACATACACATATGTATATAAAAACTGGATGAATAAAGTTGAGATAAATTCCAATAGATAAGAAATTTGAATTTTGAAAATATTGGTTTATATTATCGGGGGGGGGGAAGTTGCAGTTGCTCATTTTAGCTGGATAAGATTGCTGTGAGATGTAGCTGAACCCATACTTTGACATGTCCAAAGGAGAACATGAATCTTTTATATTTCAGAAATGAGTCCTAACTTGGCCAAGAAATCCAGGAACATGCCCCACCACTATTGTTTTTCAGACCTTCTGAATATTACCTTCTCCTAGTTCCGTTCACAGTTCCAACTGTGAGCAAACCCCCATGTGGAAATGCCAGGGGATCAAAAAGACAGAAAGGCTTTTCATTTTAAATACATTTGTTAGGTCATTGTTACTTGAGGAAACCGGGCTATAAACTAATGTTAGTGATTCATAATGCATTCAGAGATTCAGTTTATATAAACATGCAAAATTTGKAGGGTTACCCAACAATTGTCAGCCTGGAAATCTGGTGAGAATTCACTTACTGGGTCACTAGCTCTAACTTCTAACCACATTCATGTCAGGCCCTCAGCTTCTGGATGAAACCAGAATGAGTTGCCAACAATAACAGAAAAGAGATAACTAAATGTTTTCCAGCCTCGGGAAAAATCTAGTTCAGATGGGTACACCCTGAAATTTGGACTAATTTTTTCTTATTTTATATGGGCTCTGCCTGCATGAGGGACATGAAGCATTCAGCTTCTTATTTAAACTTGCCAAAGCAGTGCTAATATCAGGTCATTGAACAAAACAATTTAAAATAAACATCACTGAATCTTTGCCTAAACTGGAAAGAGAAAAAATTGTAAAAAACCCAGCAAGGCTAGCAATAAAGCAGATGACTGCAGTTACTCAGTCAGTGTAATATTACTGATACCGGTACTTATAACACTACACAGAAAGGTTATGGAGCTCCTTAGGCTCGCAGAGTTTATTCATTATGTCCACCTGTTCTTTTTATTTTCATACATCAAATGCTAGCTCTTTGAGACAGGGACCTTATTTTCCACACGCAGGTTTTCATTTCCTAACGTAGTGAAGTCCTAGGTCTCAGCTGGATCCTGCACATTCTTTCAAAAAAGATCAAAATACTCTTACATGTATTCCAGTCTGATTTTTCTCTTGAGTAGCAGCATCAACAGATTTGAGTGAAACAGTGTTAACAACCATGAGGAGGAAGAAAGTAACACCAATTTTTGCCAAGTTTTGTTTTTTCCAAACACTTATAGTTCTGCCAATTGACTGATGCCAGTTACTTTCCACGTCCAGCAATGCTCCGCAGTGTGCTTGGTTCAGGTCAGATGCTCAAACAAGAGGGGAAGGGCTTGGGGCCTTCCTAAGAGCGTGTTCATTTGAAAACGCATCTATTCAGTGTATTAAATCAGTTTTCCACTCAGGATGTTTTTGTTTTCAGTGTTCCTCTCACTTAACCGATTTGGAATCAATGCCTGATCTTATGCGTCTCTTGCAGCTCGCCTTCAGAGTCTTCTCCTTAAGGAAATTATGCATGGAAATTCCTTTTTATGAGCTTTTACTGAAACCACAAGTCTGTATCTGAAATATATACTACTGCAAAATTTTGCCCAAAGCTTTGTCTTGGCTATATAAAGAAATTATAGGTGTGGACCAATTTTTGAATTAGCATGAAAACTGCTTTTATGTGCATATGAGAAATGCCTTTGAAACATCTTGCCAGGGGCCTTTTTTGTCTTCTGGTTGTTATAAGAAAACATGGTTGCCCAAAAGAAAAAACCTGATCATGGTTCCACCTTAATCAGATTCACAATCGTGTCCTAATGCAATTTGTCCTAATCCATTTCTAAGGAAGACAACCATTTATGATTTGGAAAGACGTGTGGGAATAAACATGGCTATATGGAAATCCCCTGAGTCTTTAATGCACTATATTTTACCAGTTCATAATAAAAAAAAAAAANAAAAAAAAAAAAAAAAAAAAAAAAAAAAAAAAAGAAAAAAGCTAATTACATTTTAGAGAAGAAGGTATTATAGATGCAATGTATATTCTAATACAAAAATCCTCTACGCGGGTGTCCTAAAATCAAACTGTGCTCAGTTTGCAATATCACAGTACGTGTTACATCTCTGTGGCTGGTTTTAGAATAATGATGCCATGTTTAACACATTTTAATACTGATCACACATTTCAGCACATGGCTGAAAATGCTGCTGTGCTTGTTTTGTTTGGTAAAAGAATGCCTTCTGCTTAGCATGGCAGCAAATTGCCCTTGCAGCAAAACAGATAATTACACAGTGCCCATGGAATAACTTAATTAATACTTGTGCAAACATCTGTATATTCATCTATACACACAACCCTATATATTTTTATCATTAAAATGACATGTTAAGGAGAATGAAGAGAGAGTTCAGCATTTTCAGGAGTCTGTTTAGACGTATCTATCCCATTCCATGCACATGCACAGTGGGAAGTGAAGGGTGGGGTAGAAAGGGGCACAAGTAAATGCTTAGCTTTATACGTATGAGTAGTCTCATTGGAATTGTGTGAATAAAGTTAACCATAAGTGTTTTGAGGACTGGGGGCCTAAAATAATACAGCAAAGTTCCAAATGTAAAAAGGTCTAGGTTTATTTGCGCTGAAATTCTTTCATGTGCAATTTCCATCCATACACACACGTTAAATTATTATAAATGTTTTTGTTAGGAAAAATTTTGCTATAAACATCATTGACTATAATGAATAGCATACAACCGGGACAGGTCAGCAGTGTAAATAATCACAGTCTTTCTATTTATCCATTTGTAATAATTAGGAGATCATGTAACTCATGAAATCATAATTATCTAACATTTCATCATTTGTTTTTTACTTGAAATGTTTGGGAGGGAATGTTTTCTTTTGGCATGCTCGCATCTGTGGATGATCATTTGTTCTTTAGCTGCTGAAAATTGAGGGCCTAATTCAAAGCTTATCATCTCCTTGTCCTTTTTATCAGCTGATTGGTTTCGCATACTAGAAAAGTTGGTGTTGATGAAGAAATGGTGTTTTGCATACAGAGAGTAAGAGAATTTTAATTTGTTTGCCTGACGAAAAGTGAAAAATAGAAGGCTGCTGCAGTCAAAGTTTGGTTTTGTACCAAATTGCAGGGCTGAAAATCTGGCTCTGTTCCAAATCGGAGCAAACTCTAAAATTGTGGAGTCGCCTCTGAAGAAAAATTCTGCTATTTTGTTCAAAGCATGTTGATCTCAATGTTCATATYTTGTGTAAAATAACACAAATGGGAAGACTATAAAACGAAAATCTGTTGAAAAATGTAAAATGTTTCAATTTCAAAGATATCAAAGCAATGTTTCATTATCATCAGAAGTGGTTTTTAAGATTTCTTTTGAATAAATGTGATTTGCAAGGTGTTTCAATTTTAAAAAACCTGTACACTTAAAAAAAAGTTTCCATAAAGTTTCTTAAAACATCTAAAAATATCAGTATAAAATTAAATACGGCTTCATAAAAAAAAAGTTACAAAAATTGKTTTTTTTTCTTTCTTTTTTCCTTTCTTTTTTAAAAATCGATTTACTCCTTGTAACCTCGTAGTCACTATGAGGAAGAATTTTGGTATTCAGAAAATTTCGTGCCTGGGCAACAATACTGACAATCAAAGATTCATACCAAAATTGGAGGGGAAAAGTGCGTTGCAGGAAGAACTTTATCGGTTTCTTCTAGCAAGAAAGATCACGAGTAGAGACCTTCTGGTGGATAAGTAAAACCTAAAGTAATTCATAATAAGTGACTGAAGTTTAGATTCCAAGAAAATATAAAGTCTTCAATACATTTACAAGTGAATAGAAAGTGCAACCTCATGACTTTTTTTTCTGCGTGTGGTATGACTACCTCTCCAAACTGAAGTCACAGGTAACATTAACCGACCCTTGCTGCAACTGAAATAAACCATCTCATCATAGGTTATCATGTGTACACATAGTATGGTACTGTTCTCCTTTGACTGATTGTTTCTGTTATGATGAATCTTATTTTTATTTGACTGTCATTCATCCCCATGGGTKTGATTTCAGTGTTTGGCATATGCTCCTCACGCACTCACCACAAACAGGTGGGACTGTTGAAGATTCGTTAGAACAAATTTGGAATTTGTGTGTTCTGAGTTGATAGAGAGCAACCATTCAGAAATGACAAATCGAACCATGAATGAGAATAAACAAGTGCTCAATTTAAAATGTATTGGAGAGGACAGGTGGCCAAAAATGGGCATTCAGCAATTTCTGAAATTTTGTCTTCTTTTAAACTTCATGTCCAAAATAAAAGTATCCAGAACCATTATTTTTAATTTCATTTTATGAAATCTGAAAGTTGTAGGCATAGTTTTTTTGCAAGTTCAGCATGCTCAATGTGTTACTTTGAGTACCTTTAACAAGACAAGACTGATTTTCCTATTGGGAAGATTAATTTCTCATTGCTGTTGTTGTAGAAGTACAGGCCTGTTTTCCTTTGTAATAAATAAAGCTGAAGTCAACACATGTAACCACCGGGATAAAACGTGCATGTTGTGAAACTTGCATTGATTCAAATCCACTTAATGGTTTTCCACTGAAAATTCAACATCTGCCAACACCACACAAATCTTGATAACTGATGTCATCATGAACCCATTAAGCCTTAGTTTTTAACATGTTAAGAAAACAAAAGGTTTATGGAAGACTGCTAACAGAGGACTAAATCCTGGAGCCCTTTTGCAACAATAGGAATTGTTCCTTAGGTAAGGTGCGAGTAAGAACATCTTAGGCCTGGCATAATGTAAGCAAGTTTTTGTTCCACRTTAAACTTAATTAGCCAAATCATTCATGAAAATGACACAATAAGATAGGAAACCTGTCACCGCAAATCACCTGTGTTTGGGCCTTTCCTCACAGGGTGGGGGCTGAGTTGGGAATGCATGTCCTGCCACACCAGCTACCGGCTTTGATGTGTCACAGCTGTGATACGGCAGCAAGGAAAAGCTATTTAAACGAAGGGGGAGCTCTGGAGGAGTTAGTTAGGCATTTCCCCTTAGGGATCTGAAACTTCTCAGCAGAGGCCTTCCAGAGATACAGATTGGATAAAAAGGTCCTCATACTAAAATCTCATAACAAGCCTGCAGGGTCTCTGTTGCTGTAGCTAGGGGAGAAGCTGAAACAGTAAGGAACATCCATCCAGATAAAGGAGGAATCCCATGTTATCTCTAACATCCATACACCTGCAAAACTGATAACGCCTATCTAGCAGTTAGCTTCCTGGGCACAGAAGTGGTTAATCAAAGTTACAGCATAAGACCTGTGGGGGAGGAAAGTCACTTAATTAATGTGCCAGATATCCTTGCCAAAGCTTTTGCCAAGATTAGSTTCAGATTGTAAAGAAATCTCCAAGAGAAGGATAATTCTCAACACCTGCGGGTGCTTTTATTAGCTGCTTGCACAGAATAGAAAACCTTATGTTAAAGTATTTATCTCTGCTCTACCAAACTGACCTCACATGCTTTTATCTGGCCATAACCATAAGCAGATTTTAAAGCAGGCTCCAGAAGAGATTGCTAATGGGCAAGTGCTCTATGGCAAATCCACTTGAATAAAAGTAACCTGTGGATGGAAGCAATTGTACAAAAGACTGTTCAAAGGGGACACCATCAAAATTCACTGTCAAGAGTAGATTCAGGTGCACAGAGGAAGAAAAAAAAAGTGAGAGATCAGTAGTATCTTCAACACACCCTGAAGAGGCAGTCACTTAATCTTGCATTATGCTAGATCCACATCCAGGCCACGAGGGCAGATTGCCTGCCTTCGGAAAGGGGAACAGCAAAATTCCCCTTAAATCTCTAAACTTTTTCTCCTACACAAACTGAGCTGAATTTCTGTATTCAGAGGCAACTTTTAATTTTGATTCTACAACACTGTGCAGAAAAAGTTGAATGCATAACCAGAGTGCTTTTTAAGCAAACAAAACTTCAGTAAACACCTGCTACGTTTAAAAACAGATTACAAGAAATAGATTACAAATCACGAGTTCTCATATGTTCATCCTCTACAGACCTTAAACAGAGTCTCTCTTTCATCTGTTTTATCCATTTAAATTACAATTCTCTAGGGTTCAGAAAACTTCTTCCTTTTTCTAGCTATAAAAGGGTTATGATTTCCATTTCCCTTGTGCCAACAAAATAAAACTATTAGTAATCATCAGTACTATTAACAATCATCTGTGGCTCTAGAAAATAGAGTAAAAATCTTTAGATTTTTCAAGAAATATTCTGGAAACTTTGCCCAAAGCTTTAGTGTTCTTATTGTTCTGTTCCTTTTATTTTTTTTCTTTTTTGCTTCAGTCGCACAAGAATCCTTTTAAATAAAATACTAATGACTACTCAGAGTAGTAATTCCAGATTTCTTCCTTCTTCATTCGGTCCCACTTCCCACTTAACTAGTCCCTCGATCTGTAAGAGCATAAGTCACTTAAATGAGCGATGGTGATAAGGAATGAATGACCAAGAACATCAAAAAAGCCGCAATGAATTTAAATCTTAACGCATCTGTCCTCCAAAGCATCACAGAAACAGTGAATCATCCTAAATATTGATTAATTCGTAAGCCTTTAGATCAGGTAGTATAACTTAAGGCACTCAGCACTTACTGTGCTGGCAGTGTTGCATCCTGTAAAGTGCTGCACGAGGTAACAAAAACCGCAGCGTGACAGAGCACCGCCTTTCGCAGAATAATTGGAGATGCAGATCCTGATGCCGTGGCCCTCACGTTGTGGAGGGAAGGCCCTCCCGTAGCCTCTGAGGACGGATACGACTGCTGACATTATAGCTCACACCCCTCGGCCACCYCTGAGCATATATCTGAGTTTCAGTTCAGAGCTGACATCGTCTCCTAGTCTTCAGAAAGTTGAATATAGCATTATTTGCAAATAACTTTGCACGCTTCATACGCTATAAGCTGTAAATCTGTACATATGATTAGCTTTTTACAAGGCAGATCACTGAAAACAAGCARGCATGTTAGGATATTCACCATCGGAACCGGCTTCTGTTTTGGGAAAGAAAAGTGAAAATTATCTTTATCTGCTTTATCTGGATAAGAAAATACCTGATCAACCTCCTGCCAGCAACGAAATAAGAAACAATGCAAAATTCTGTAAAACATAGCACACTTTTAGYCCGTGGAATTTACTCAGGCTCCAGCCCTACAGATGTACACACATCCGAGTTTTACACCTGACTAGTTCCACTCCTTGAGAGAGGGTTACTCATGTGTGTCACGCTAAAAGTGAAAATAAGTGCCTGCAGGATGATAAGGAGGAACAGAGGCACTGAAAAGACAGCATAATCTTGATGGGCAAATAACTAACATGTTCCTCCATGGAAAAACAAAACAAAACAGACCAAAACAAAAAAAAAAAAGCCTGCCATAATAGCTTCATCACGGCAAATTTGGCAAACATGGCATGGTGGAGGGTGACTGTAATTTTTCCACTGTAATTCATGCTATCATTGAAATAATATTCACCTTAAATTTAGTTCTTCCAATCACTCAGATGAAAAAAAAATCAAAAAATCTGGAATGGATTTATAATCCCCTCCCCGGAAAAAGAGTATGCCATATTTGTAAAATTTCATGAACACCAGAAAAAGACTATAAAGGAATCTAAGACTGACCTACCAAAGCACTTAGAAAAGCTTCAGTGTTTTTTTTTTTTTCATGTTAATGTCATTAAACTGTGACTCTTCTTTGATATTGCATACTGTCAGATGAAAAATAAACAAACCTTCCTTAACATCAAGATTGCAAAGGTCCAAAACTGATGATAAAACAGCTTGTTTATTTCCCTGGGTACTTGCCACCTGCCCCATGGCTAACACTGTACTCTACAATGCTTGTGAGTATTTCTGCAAAACCCACACTGCCGCCAAAATGACTTCTAAGTCTTTTCCTAGAATCTGAGGTCGTGAATGACTATTAGTTTAGGAAGTATTAATGGGAGCCATTTGACCAAATACTGACGTTGTTTTCTCTTTCATGGGATTCTGCAGAATTTAAGACAACCTAAAACTGATCCCACAGGTTGTTTTCTTTGTATGGGTATATCAGAGTCTCTCTAATTGAAGGCAGGTCTGTAAATAAAAAGTCAGGGCATTTTTCTGTTATTATCCTCATTAGGGTAAGATTAAATCACACAAAGTCATAGTATGAAAAAGATTGTGAAGCATTAGAYTAGGCCATTTTATTTGGAGTAAAACCAATACTTCCCAAACTCATTCAGGRAACTCAGATGGGGAGCTCACTTGGAAATTTCCAGGCAGCTCTTTAAAGAATTTCACTCGAGCTCCTTAGAAGAAGAATAAGCTGTGATTTGTTGAGTAGTTTTAGGGTGATCTCCTTCCTTTACTTTTTACATAAACCTTCTAACTAAATCATTGCAACTTCTRGATAAAGGAATGTGGGTCCTCGCAATCTTGGAAATTGTTTTTACTTTCTTTGATAAAAATGTATTTTTTCCTATCTTGAATCCCCCTATTAGTCTCATTATTTACTTTTCTTTTAAGGTGAGTGACACCTGAATTTTCCAGTAGCCACTTAACTGTAGCAAAACTTGGCAATAAGCAATCAGTGCCTGCAGATTAGCCAATCTACCACCTCTCCCTTGCTCTCAAAGTTGTCTAGTTAACAYGTCACTGAACTCAGACATCCCCTGCCTGTGCTTGGTGTTTTCTGCTTCTGTTCTAGRTCAAAGAAGACTCCATTTGTCTTAAATCTTGCATGATTTCTTGCAACTRTATTGGCTGAGCTGAATAAAGAAGCTACCATTTCCTATAGCCCTGAACAGTATTCTGGAAGGCAGTTTGGAGATGGAAAACACTTTGGAGAACTCTAGGTGGGATCTTTCTTTTGTTTTTATTTCTTCCTAGCAATGTCACTACTATTACACAAACACAGGTGTGCACAACTCTTACAAGTGACTATTTTTCAGAACGGACGCATAAAAATGCAGTAAATCGTGTTTTTTCTTTTTTTAAGCTGAGCAACAGATGCTGGTCAGCACTGTGGCCATGGTCAAGAGGCTGCATTTATATAAGCTAATTCGAATCCTGGAAGAATAGCAAGACCAAAATCTTGATTCCTGGAGGATTTTCTCTGCTACCAAATTTGATTCTATAAAATACAACCTTCAAATAGAGAGCAGGCCTAATCCTATTCTGAGTCACGCATGCATAATCTCAAAGYTTCGTGCTTTCGTTCTGTCCTCATTAAGACACATACTACCATTTGCTCACTCTTCCTCCTCTTCCCATAGTTCCTTATCCTTAAGATGCAGTTCTACAAAATAGCTTTAGGAATAGCAGTTTGAGAGAATGTTACATTACAAACCGTATGATTTCTTTTTTCTTTCCTCCTCTTAGAAATGTTGGTTTATAATGGGTTAAAACTCTGCTGCTAAGCGCTGACCATTTTAAGGTGTATTCTTCTCCCCTGCTGATTTGCCCTCTGACCTTTTGGGGGCCAGGGCAGTTGCAGACTTCATTTTTACTCTATTTCCTGGCTGTGCACTCAATGTTTCCACAGCAGATTAATGACAGCTAATAATATCTGATATATCTGGACATTGCCACATAATGAGTTGCAGTCCCACTGGGTGCCCAAAGTGTCACTACTAACAAATTCACCAGAGCTGCACATAATTAGCATGTAAAGGGAGTGATCATGCAGTAAATCTGTAGGGGAAGATGGATAGCCCAGGAGGAAAAAATAAGGAAAAAAAACTATTCTTAACACTCATTGGTAAATGTATGTTTCTTGGCATGAATATTTCCTTGATAACAAACTGTGGACAGGTTACCTTTACAGTAACATTATTCCTTCCACAGCTGATAGGCAGAATTTCATTATGCCACTGCTAATGTTACCGTATTTCTGCAAAATGTCACCATATGTAAATTAGAAGAGGTTAGGGTTTCTGTCTTAGTTTTCTTTCAAGATGCACTATCCCTTTCTGCTCCAGCCTAATTGTCCCTACTACTATTTTACAGATAGGCTGACATAGATCCAATCCCTGCAAAATCAGATTGTCAGGGAAGGGCCTTCCTTCTCAAATGGCACAGCCAAAAAAAGAATGAAGATGCTCATTACGTGACAAGGACAGCAGTCATATAAGACAGGCGCTGAAACTAAACGACTTGATAAGGTCTGATCCAAACTACAGTCTTTTCCATCATGTAAGCAAATATCCAAGAAAAAAGGGATCCATGCAGAGTTTGAGTTACGTGACCTGATCTGAACACACATCTGCACCTAGGTGCCCATCATACAATAACTGCTGCCTGTAATCTGGCTATGTGCAAGCAAAAAGGAGGAGGTTGACAAGGRGCACACAAATTATCCTGATGGGCTRTATTCAGCTTGAAAAGCCCTCAAAGGGTGGCTCCGCTCCAGCTTCATTCATGCAGGTCTCTTCATAAGGATCACTGCTCGCTATGACTCAAGACTTTATTTTGTTTTGAGGATATGTCATTTGCAGGTCTCTTGCTTATTTGACATCCAAGTTAGAATATGCTGGCATTTACATGACTCCAGCTCTTGGATTTATTTAGGCAARAGGCCAAAACATGGTTAATTCCCAGTGTAGGGTTTTCTAAATTACCATTTTTCTGAACTGGACCTAAAGACTTCAGCCTTTAAAACTGTTACTGTTCATTGGGTGTTTTTGCTGTCTTTTGAGGAAAAAGGTTAACAAGCCWGCCTCACTCAAATCCAAACCCAAATCCCAACAAACAGAAAAATTTCTTCATATGACTCTCATGATAAATAATTGTATAGAAATGTGAAAAATTCTTAAAGGCTCATTCTAATTTCTTCAGGCCTCATCTGCAGAAGGAGAGCTCGACCCTGAGAACATCAGGGTCCCAGGCTGAGCAAGCAGAAGCTGTCCCAGAACCAACCTGTACCTCAATATCATAGGCATAAATTGTGCAGAATTCAGTTACTGGTTTTGATACTGAGGAGCWCTATCAATAAACCTTGGCACTTCTGAGAATTTGAACAGCTGCTCAGCAGTGCAGGGAAGTATCCTGGAAACAACAGTAGCTTTTTGTCTACTGTTGCATTCCTGTTTCTGTCTCCAATAAACCACTAGCAAACCACTGAGTGCATATGAGCCTCTCAAGYCAGCTCATAAACTCTGAAAAATTCTGTATTGGCAAATCACACTGAATTTCATGATAAGTCATGTTCTCTTTGAAAATCACCTTTTGCAGTCACGTGACTTTAGCTTTTGTTCTTTTTCTTGAAATAATAATAAAAAAAATCATTCCAAATTGGATGGTGTGCAGAAAAATAGAAACTCTAGAGGCTTAATAACAGTATACTTCATTATGAAAAAAAGTGAGAATTCTCCTTAAAGATCCACACATTTTGTGCTTAGAAAGGTCAGTGCTGCTCTTTTCTTTTCTTTTTATAGAAAAGACATGAAAAAAGACTTTAAATTCTTCCTGACAAATACAAATAACTACCTGAATTTTGACTCACTTTTTTCTTAGCTTCTCTCAGCAACCCATATGGTAACTCAAACTCTTACTTTTCTCAGTACAGTTATTTATTTTAAGATTGATCTTCACCACATCATCTTGTATACAAAAAGATATAAAAAAAAACAAGAAGGTGTATAATGTTTGCTTTGTCTTTAATGAAAGAATGAACCTCGCAGACTATTCAGCTCCCACAGGGGCTTTTTTTATGCAATCTTAATGATAATTAACTGACAATGATTGATGGCCATTACTGAGGTAACAGAAGATACAACTACACCATTCTATCCAATTCACTTTTCTATTTTTTATGACTTCTTGTTTATTTCTGAATAATATCAAATAAATTATTTGTCCAATTTGAATTTTGCATTCATCTAAAATATACTTACTCCAATTGTTCTGTCACTTYGTTGACTGGATTTTCACATCCTCAGTTTCATTCCATGTCAAGTTTAGGTAAGGCGACTATTTTTGCATCAAAAATATGAGAAAACACTCACATACACTTCCATATGTTCTGTGGGTAAAAGTATTTCTACTGGAAAATGGGCCCAGATGCACTGAGGCCATACAGAATTTGTGAATATATCCACGAGAAATTTTGTTGAAGGGAATGGAACATGAGTCTTTTTTAGCTTAATTTCAAAATATTGTTGTTAGTGTTGTAGACCTTTCTAGGGGTATTTTTTAATATTCATTGAATTGTTTTATTATAAAATCACCTTTGCTGAAACACTCCCAGAGTCTCACAACCAACTTTGGTCTTGTTAAATTTTGCAGCATCTCATACATTGTCAAGAATGAGTACGTAAAATGACTACATTTTATGCTTTATTCTTCAAATACTCTGTTTTAAATAATTGTTTCAATTATGCTGGTTGTGTCAGCCTTCAAATTTTATATATATATCAACTGTTTTAAAAGCTTTTGGAAGAGATCTATTGCTTTAGCAGGAAAATGGTCCAATTTGAAGTGTATATGTTACACAGAAGACCTCATGTTTTAAATTTCTTCATCTGACAGGTGAATTCTCTCTAGTATTTTATCACTCGTTACATTTAAATKATATTATTTTAACTGCTTTTCTGAAAGACTCTTTCTCTCTTTATTGGTTGAAAGAAGAATAAGTTCTTTTTAGACATGCAGCATTCCCTTAACAGCTGCATTGCCCTTTCAGTGTATCATTATATATAACAAAATGTACACACAATGCATCCCTTGGGAGTTGAAGCTTATCACCATGCAGTACTTTCAGAGTCAGTGTTTTACACTGTTTGGCACTCTAAGGACATGTGAGGTGACACCACTGATCTCCCAAGAAAGACCTCATAGATTTCTTACAAATCTCTTTGATGAAAAAATTAGTTAATAATTACATTTTGTAAATTCTAGAAGCCTTTTCTTTCTTCTTCTTCTTCTTCTTCTTTTTCTTCTTTTCTTCTTCTTTTTCTTCTTCTTTTTCTTTTTCTTTTTCTTTTTCGTCTTCTTTTTCTTTTTTCGTCTTCTTTTTCTTTTTCTTTTTCTTTTCCCTGTAAGACAGATGTTGTGGTAAATCTGCATCTGCCTAGGTCTCAAGGCATGTTCAGTTTTTGCCTACCTTTATGCCCTCCTTGATGAGGGTGACAAATCAAGTTCAATCATCTTGTACTCAAGGATCCTTCACCAAGTCAGACACTGTTAAGTCCCAACTAGCTAAGACTTCCATAGAGGTCTATCAACAAGTCTCAATCATCTGTACAGGTTATTGCTCAGGGACAAGGGACACTTTTTTCAACCCTGGGGCTGCTTGCTGTCACTGAAGCACTCTTTTCCAATACAATCAGTGATCATTTGACACACAGGGGACTTCCAGGATTATGGCCAATAAACSTTCCCCATTATGAGAATAACAACTAACGATCATGAATCATGTGCTTTCAAGCCCTAGAAAAGGTGGGCAATGTATAAATATCTCCTTACTTAAGTGATTTTGGAAGAATGCTTTCCTAAAAAATAGGCTGGAAAATATCTGTGTGCGCACAACAGAGCATACTTCTGCCTCATACAGAAATTATATGGTCTCCCTGCTTCACAGACTCAMCTACAGGTGAAAAAATCAGTTACAAGAAAACCAAACTTGATTTTTCTCTTGACCGAAGAAGCAAAATGACAACAACAGATGATTTTRTATTGAAAGAAGCCTTCCATGTGACCTGAAATTAAACACTTCTTTCTCAAATACTGTGAGGAAAGCAAAGGGCATGAGGCAGCGAAGTCATGAAACAGGACCAGTAAGGGGMATTTTATCCCATACCCTACTGATTAGCACCTGCATCCAAACTCATCCTCTGCTGAATGAATCTGAACCCAATGCATCCTGCTCTCCTCAGGAAAATACCTATGCCATCAGGCAATAACATAGTTGAGTCTACAAGAAGGAGGAGAGCATTTTTCTTAATTTTTTTCCTATGGAAAAACTGTCATATTTTGCCACAGAGAGCACACTTGCCATCTAGCTGGAGTCCTGCCTAGCCACTGAGACAAAAACACTATTCAACTTTTTTATACACTGAAAAAMAACTCTAATAGGAGAGGCTGCAGGACACCATCCCACCTCCTCTCAGTTAAAAATACTATAGAGATTTTCCCTCACTGGGGAAGTGAGGGAAGAAATGGAGAGAGGTGACATTTGCCAAGCAAATGGGCGACTTCCATTCAAAACCCATCAGATAAAGAYAGGAAAGGAACTGAGCTCCAAGTCCTAACCTCTGCATTGCTGGAAAAGCTGAGAGGCCAGGACTGCTTCCTTCCCCACGTTTTGAAAGTTTAGCCTCAATTTCTTTCCTCGGAGAACATTACTTGCAAGCATATGTTACTCAAGAATGTAACCAAAAGCAATACTTTTTATCAGGTTTACTTCGAAATTTTATGTGAACCCGCCTACCATGCCTTAGTAAGGAACACCACGGACATAGAGAAATGAAGATAATGAATTGTCTGATTATATAAATCAGCTGCTATCTGAAACAACTGTAGATATCACCTTTGTGTCAAGCAGGAATTATATGTTGCCTACAGGATTTACTAAGGTAATGATACTTTTATACTCCGTGGTGCTTGCCTTGTGCAAAGTAGTGGCTGAGATCATTTAAAATCTAACGCCACTGCTTAATAGACATCTTCAGTTTYGAGGTGGTAGTTTCACTTAAAAAAATAAGCCCCACCACCACTGAAGTGATCTTCCACGTCACCTGTGTTAAACTGTCACTCATTCTCAGCACAGCCAGGTATAGATTTGTGAAGTTCTCATGCTGATGGCACAGCCTTTGTATTTAGATACTTTTACTGCTTCCAGGGACATCAGCAGCCCAATTTCTTCTTATCTGAAGACTGGATTTACAGAAGACCTGGAGAAAAATGGCTTCCGTGAGTTTCAGAATGGAATCAAATTTAGCCATTCAACCTGTCACTTTTCTGTGAAATTTAGTTGTATAGAGAGAGATCATCACACACATCAGAACAATAGCTACTGTTCTTGCTGCCTAAGTCAAGCTTTTATTTTTCCTTCCAAAGCTTTAGGTCCACAGAGCCAGGAAATATGAAAGAGAATGGACTTAATTTCACTGTATCTGCTATATTGTTGATTTCAAGGAATACCTTCAAACTAAAAATACACACCTAATGATGCCCAATGGAATTAATAGAATCTGCATGAATTTAAGAACAATGTAAAGGGACTAAATTACATATTACACGCCCTAATTTTAGGCATCCAAATCTAAAAATTTGGACCAAAACTGCTTGCCCAGCTCCTCTTCCATGTGCCTGTGGAGTCCACCGCAGGCAACGGAAATGCAACCTGCCAGCTACAGATAACTTGGAAGAGACAAAGAACTCAGCTTCTGTTATGACTCTAGTTGAATTTGAGGAGCTGAGCTTTTAAAGATAGCAAGCGGAGGAGAGGTTCCTTCAGCTACATGTCTGAGACAGATCAGAGAAAAGATCAATGTGCAACCCAAGGATCTCTTTCTCTGGAAGATTTCTTTTCAAAATAGAACTGTTTTGTAAAATGTTTCCCCCTCTCCAAACTTTAGATAAAATTGGAATAGAGCTCTTCCACAGAAAGCACGGTGCCAGTAGGATCTTATGAATGTCTGCCCCAATTAACAAGATCAGCGTTTATTTCTGGGGAAAGGCCAACCTCCCTTTGCCTCATCCAATTTCAGGCAAGGTTTTTTAACGCAGTTTGAAGGCTGTTATCTGGCAAACCACCARCCTCTTTCCAGAGTGGACAAATAAATTGGTTAAGAGCATTGCTAGTATCATGACATTTTAAGTCTAATTTTATTCTTACTGTATGTACTGCTTGCCAAAATAATATCTAGCTAGGTTTAGATGCTCAGGTTTCTGTGTTATGTCCACTGTACAGGGATTCATTAATTTTGAGCTAATGTTACTTTGCCAACTCTTCATATGGGGGGATTGGAAGAACGGAAAACAGCACCTTCATCTAAACAGGTTTTGCTTCAGTAATGAAAAATTTGAACCAGTCTGCATCCCAATTAACTTGGACAAATCTGCCATGATTTGTAATTATATTATTATTATTTTAAATTAATCCATCTGTGAATTAAGGTTGTCTTGTGTTTATTCACTTGTTTGGACTTGTCTAAAAAAATGAGCAAGTATTTCAGGCATTTATAATAAAAGCAAAATGACCAAAAAGATCTACTTTTTTTTTAGTTTGCATTAATAAGTTCATCCCAAAATATATATGCAATAATATAGGAAATTAAGTTATAAATGTAGGGATGTGCTCCAAGTCACCATGAAAATCTGCATGCAAATGCATAATAATCACAAATCTACATTATTACAATATTAAAAAATACCTACAATTAAATTATCATGTGGAAATAATCATAATGTTATTGGAAACTCAATTATTGTGGCAACCCTTGTCGGGGAATTAGCAGGCTATGGCAAAGGCAAGTCAGACCTGAATTCATCAAATATATATTATCACAATATTACATGTTCACTTCGATTCCATGCAAAGACAAACATCCTCACTCACTAGTATCTGCTCAATGCATTTGTATTATTCATGAACAACTCTGTGATCTATTATACATACAAAACTGATTGTACGCTGCTTGCCGGAGGCTACAATGCAGAGACACAGAATTAATTTTATTATATACACATGCATGATAATTGTGTAGAATTCGGTCAAATATCAAACTCTGCTCCTGTGCTCCATTATTTTACTTTCCAAAAAGAGGTCTAAGGTCAGCAGCAATTTCTCTTTGGTGACAGTGAAACTCTTTGTCATTTAGAGTAGAAAGTTCCTGGGTACTAATGAGCCTGGAGCTGTGATGAATGGTCACACATTCCCTTTCCTCTCCAACCCCCACTCATCAAAGAGAAACTGTAACTTTTATTGAAATTCTCAAGAATTCCTTGCCTCTCATGCAAACAAAAGTCACTTTGGGCTGCAGACTTAGAGACTTGATTTGTCAGTGATGCAGGCAACTTTTTTTCTTTTTGGTGTTGGTGACTTTACTAAAATTTTGTGAGATGATGATCAAAACAAATAGGGAAACCTTTTTTTTTCTTTTTTTCCCAGCTACTATAGTTTTATTTCTATAGGAACTACTGTTGTTTTGAAGAGGTTTAAGTAAACTCTTGAGAAGAGTTTTCACAGAGCCATCTTCTGTAATACAAGTTTTCATCAAGAACAACAACCACCTCCCTCTTTCTTTAATAGAGCAAGAGGCTGTATACAGGAAGGCCCTTTCTTTCTTCTCCCAAATCTTCTAAATGTTTTTCCAGTAGGAAAACCAGTAAGACTAGTACTGTCCAAAAAGATTTGTAATTGTTTGAAGACACAAAGAGAAAGAAGTGTATTACATCTGAGAAGGGACTTGGACAAGGTGCACCACCTAAAAGGCCTGGTCTGGATTCAGGTATCATTGAAAGTCAGTAGGACTCTTGATTTTTCTATATGTTTCAGATTAGGTCAAAGTCAAACCTAGGGAAGTAAGCGGTATGTGTGAATTGCACCAACAGCAATCATTGTTAGGCAGCTTCTGAGATGGGTATCGATTCCAAGATTACAGGTACACAGTACCCYTTCATACGCATTTATCCCAATGATCTAGGAGAGTTGTTTCAGGAAAGAGGAAACGCTCATCCTTAATTGGCCAAGAAACTTTCCATTTTTCATTCTCAACAGCTTAGAAAAATAATCAACCTTGAAACATTTTCTGTATTTCCATTCATTCCCATCTTCCTCTACAATCCAAACTTTTTTGAGTGTCACGGTTATSTGAACTTCTGAGCTTTGAGGCTGAAGAAAATATAATCTCTATCCCATGTATTCAGAGTCAAGTCCCATCGGAAGACAACCTGAAGTACCTTCTTGCATTATTGTGCTACTTTCAACAGTCGTAAGCAAAAGATACACTCCACTGCATTTACATTCTACATTCACGATATTCATAGAAATAATCTGTAAAAGGATGCTAAAGAGTTTCCGTAAGTCTACATCAGCCAGGGAGAGACTTAAACATCTTCCTTTTTAAACAATCTTTCATTATGCTTCTGTCATGCCTAGACTCCATGATTTTTGTACCTCTGAGCAATGCAGGAATATTTGCATTCAGTAATGCATGGCTTATAAATTTACCACAATATTGCAAATTTACTATAAATAGGTAAAATCATTGCTATTCTAATTAAGTAATGTGATAGACATGAAAATATCAGGAGGGAAGAAATAAGCTAATCCCTCATAGAACCTGATATCTCGTCACAAGAGGTAACAAGTGAAGGAAGTTGGGCTGTTTATCTCAGCTGACTTATAGCCATCAACACCAGAAACAGCAAAAACGCAGCGCTAACAGGTCTCCAGGGTGGGCCAGTTTGAGGATGGGCTGTAGGGGTCAGACTAGCGAATTAAATCTAATGAAATGCTGGAGGTGCAAAGGAAAAGCAGCTTTTGTTAAAGAAGGTCCCAGTAATGCATTTTGTCACTTAATCATTTATAATTTCATTCTGTTCTTTAAAAGCTCTGCTTTTAAGGAGGCAGAAATCACATCTTGCTCAGCAACGGCAATGACTCCGAGGGAGGCAGCACCTTCCCCTTGCTCAAAGTGAAACCGCTATTGCTTTCTGCCGTTTCAGAGCGCTGAATCGGCTGGCTGTGCGATTAGGGAAGCGTCAGAGCTGTCGGTAGGTGAGCACTGGGACCGTAAGGCTCAGGCAGCATCATTTAACTTCAGCCTTTGCTGTAGGTAGATAACACAAGCTGTCAGGCTGAAGAGGAGACTTCTTTTGGAGATTGTTAGCCTGAGGCTCTCTGGCAGGCCATAAGATAGCGGAGGGCAAGGCCCTACTGAAATTGCCTGTTTTGTTACCGTTACCCAAGACGTGTGAGTTCTTAGGGGCATACATGAAATGTCAGTAGTTCATGCTTGTACCTCTTAGTAGGACTAAAGTTATACAGTTTGGGTTCAGATAAAAATACAGTATTTAAGTGCATTTGAAGTTTATCCAAGCTGCTGAACCTCCTAGCCACACAAGGAGATCAAGCAATTTGAGAGGATACATTTTCATTAGACTCTGTTGCTTTTTCTACTTTGCCTGAAAATACCTCCTTGGATTACTCATGGTATTCTGGTGCTTTCCCACTTGCCTTCAATAACTAACACACACAGGAGAAAATGTAGCTGTTAAGCCACATTTTCCAAGCTTGTAAAATACACTCATTTTAAAAGCTTGTAGTTTTTAATAGGTTTGCCCAACTCCACTTATTAGTAGCCACACACTATAACCACCAGCTAAAGAGTAAATTGTTGCAAAGACAAATGTTCTTATTTCTTCAGTTAGCATTTATTTTGCATACATCCATAAAAGCACTACACGGAAAAAGTGTGCACAGACAAAGCACGTCTTGGCTTTATTTTCTTGCCAGCTATCAGACAGCATTGATCATGCACAAATCTTTTTGTATTTAATATTCATATTGCAGAAGCATCTACTGTTCTCAATTAGGATGAATAAATTTTTGTGAGAGTTGGTGAACAAAACAAGGATTGTCACAGTTTTGCCACAAAGCACTTCCAGTTGAACAGTTGGACAGTCCAACTATTGCTGCAGTGTATTGCGTGAGAAGTATTTTTTAATGTTTTCCTAGTTGTCTTTAAAAAAGAAATTCAATGCTATTTTAATAAGTAGCTTTGTTTGAGAGCAGCAAACAATGTTATTAATTACTAAGGCTGCTTCAGTAAAAGTGTTTTTGCTCCAGTTATATAGGAAAAACAGCAGATAGTAACATAGAGCATTCCACTTCTTGCAACAAATGCAGAATAACACTGTACTTCAGGAGCTACCAAGGCAAAATAGCTACTTTGCATAACAGATTTTTTTGGGGGGGTTATGTATATTTCTGTAGAAATTCAGTGGAGTGATAGTATTAACCAAGTTGAATCTAATTCAAAAGATAATTTGGGCCAACTACTTTCTTTTTTATATTCGAAAAAGAATTAACAGAAATATCCATTTTGGCTTTCTTCCTAATGCAACAATTTGACATTTGATTTCAAAATTCAGTAATATTTTAAAGAGATTAACCCCTTCTCTCACACTCCTTGTCCCCCAAGGGGACAAGTAAATAGTGATTTGTTCATGTTTGGTTTAATGGAACATTTACTTTGATACTTAACCAACGAAAAAAGGCTTTTTTTTTGTTTAGGATGTACCAAAAAAAAAAAAAAAAAAAAAAATCTTTGTACAGGCCTATTGGCCATAGTCTTCCTTACTTCTTGGAAGGCATATTAAGAAAGAAGAAATTACCTTTGAGATGTGTGTAATATTTCAGTGTTCTTTAGGAAACCTGTATTACAGAGGGAGAACAGCTTTCCCAAAGCTGAGCAAAGACATGGATGACATCAGAGCTCCGGAGCGACAGCTCCCAGTCATATATGATCCTCAGCTCTCTTTTCTGCAACCCACTAAAGGCCCTTGGCAACCCAGATCCCCCAAACAAGGCAGTGCAGGATACCTCTTCAAATCTCTCTTTGATGCCAAGGATGTTTTTGCTGTAATTCTGCTTAAAAAGTTATACGCTGATGCTCTGTAACAGGGCTACACACAGGTCCAGAATAAGCCTATCTAAGGTGGTGCATACCCAGAGGGCTTCTGTAATTTTGGGTGCACAGAAATACAGACATGAAATAATGGCAATGTTTTGCTGCACTTCAAATTTTGAATTATTTCAATACCTTGCTCATAGATGTGTGCATTTGAATTTGATCAGCCAAACTCTTTGCTGACAGCAAAGATCATTTGGAGATACTATTCCTGCTTCTGCTACAGAAAAAGAGGAACTAATTTTGCATCACCTCTTGYATTTAGGTGTATGTGCCCACATGCATGCACATAAAAGTTTCCTGTTCATAGCAGACTCTTCCCAAAAAGGATGTGACTTCTAATAAGACTCACCTTTTCATGCAAAAAAAAAAAATCTATATGATTATTCATCTGCTTAAACATTTGTAAGAAAGACATAGCAGGGAAATGAAAAGGTGACATGGTCAGAAATAAGTATCTGAAGAAAATGAGATATTTTTACATATCACTTTAAAGCTCAAACAAGGAAACTTTTCAATATTTATTTTTTCCTGAATCATTTTGGTTCAAGTTCTAAAAGAGCACAACCCCTGCTCAATTTGCTACACAACAATAGGGATTCATGTTGAAAACACACAAACAAGCTACATCTATTTTCTTTCATTTTCCCTGGATTTGTTTGTTGCTTACTGACATCAAATTCCCTGCAGGGTTTCTAACCTTGCAATGTTAGGAAGATTGCTCTAGGGTTTTCCAAGTGTCTAATATACCTGGATAAAAAGTGCTAATTGTCACTAACTTCCATTAAATGACAGCAGTAAGGCACAAAATATGCTTGATTTGCAGACACTAATGCCACTGGGAGTTTGCAGCAGATTAATAATTGTGCAGACCTCGAACGTTCCCCTGGCACTGCCAGTCTGCGTTTCCAATATAATGCCAGATTATGAGGCCTTTGTTTTTAGCTTGCTTTCCTAAGGAATAAGGCTTATGCAATTGCCCTGTCTCTCTGTACCTGTATTTGACTGTCCTACCTTCCCACAATAATTTCGCTTTCATTAGTAGAAGGATAGAGATCACAGATATACGATGAACTTAGATTTTTGTGGAAAAACAGGCAGCTTGGTGGAGAAGAGAGGCTAAATGTTCAGTCTGCACCATAGGCTTTGAAGCCTARGAGGCACTGAAAATCCACAGCAGCAAGAGGCACTGAGACAAAATCCATGGGGAGCCCACACTTCACCAGTTCACCAAGGCTGAACTTCACTGTTTTTAATTACCCCAGTTTCTAGAACGTGAGTATCCTTGAGGACAAACGAGCCCTATTTCTGATCAAGTTTTGTTACTGCTGAAAGTACACAGGACATGTGCAATACAACATACTCAGTAGGTAGCAGCTCTGGTATCTGATCAGCTTTACAGATCAGGTGTCAGTCTAGGTTTCCAGTTTTCTCTTTTCAAAAACCTATATGGCAAATRTCCTATTTCAACCTGAGGCCTTCAGCATGAATCAGCAGTCAGCTTCTTGCACAGACTCCTCCAGATGAATACTGTGGCCAACAGCCTAACTTCCTCTTTCTTCTTATTGTGTTGCTCCCTCTCTGCTCTCAGTAGACTTGGGCACATACTCTTGGGTATTAAKGGCACTACCCCTATGGCGTGAAAGCTTCCTGATGGCTCCAGTGGCATTACAAGCTCRTTTCTGCATGCAGCAACATGATTATGGTGCGGGTGAGGGCGAGGCTGAGCGAATGTGTTTCAACACTTCTTTCTTGGTATTTATTACTGTACCATAGCATTCCTGCAATCTGGCCTGCTGCTGCTCCAGCTGCTTATGCAAGCTCCTGATTGAGCGCAACAGCAGAAGTCTTCGGTACATAGCTATCTGGAGTCGATACTTCTCCTTTTCCTCCTTTTTCCTCTTTTCTAAGGTCTCCATTACTTTTGTGGTCTTCATCCAAATTGCCTGGCCCAGGCTACAAGGGACTGTATCATCCTCTGTGCCACTGCAAGTGTGCTGCGTATTACAAGCCCCTGCATGACAGCAACTGAATTTGCTTACTAGCAGGGCAGTGATAGTTTGTGGCTCGTGAGAGCTGCTAGAGGCCCTTGGGAGCTGCGACTCTTCTGAATTTTGGCTGCAGTCCCAGCAGAGGCTTTCTGTGCATGGAGAGGATATGCCCACAGACTCCAGCTTACAGACTGCCACGAGATGAGACAAGCCACCTAATGACACACTGACATCTGTTGAAAGATACTCAGAGAACCCAGAGGCTGTGCTTTGTGCCTTGTCACCGTTGATGATCTCTGGTCCAGCAGGGGCTTTCTCTTGGACCATGGCCAGGCTAGAGAGAATGGATGGTCCTTCTGGCGCTGCTGAGCTTCCCTTGCCTTCATGAAGATTGGCTAGCAAAGAACTGGCAGGACAGCTGGAGCGTGCTGTCACAGCATCACAGTTCTGGAATGGGTCTTCATCACCGTTATTTTGGATCTCCTCTTCATCTTTTGGCATTAAACCTACTTTCTCAGCCATCTATTGCATGAGCTACAGAAACTTGCTGTGGACAAAGTGGAAGCAAGAGGGTTTCATTTCAACACACAGACATGTGGACACACAGAAGCCCAGTGCAGAGYGACATTTGAAGAAAGAATCTCTCTCTATATTTAAGCAATGGACCTATTACTTTTCTAATAAAGCACAACCCTTGGGTTACTTCAGGCCATTTCTTGTGATTTGCATTAGATGTTCTTTGAGACACAACATTAATCCAATAATAATTAAAATGATATACTGTACTATTAACATTCTCAAATCTTTAAAGCAAAGTGATCTATCCCTGCAGCACTGCCTGTGCTGACTAATTAAACAGAATACAGTTGTAAATGGGTATTGTAAGCACTTCTCCCATTTACGAGCACAGCTCCAACAAGTGTATTTTGTAGTGATAGGTGAGTTATCAGGATTGATCAGCTTTAAAGAGATGTGGATGTACCACAAACAGCAGGTTGCATTTAAATTCCCTGTCCTAGATTAATCTGTCTCCCTTCAGTTTGTTTACAAGGTTGCCTTTCCCCCCTCCCTATTAATTCTCTTTTAACAGTAGAGCTACATTAGCACTAGGCTACCCATAGACAGGAAAAAATGCACTTACCGTGGCTAGTAGGGGAAAAAAAGAGTTATAGTGCATTGTGTCTGTGCATCATGTTTTTCTTGAATATGAGTCAGCAAAACCTGGAACTGAAACATCACGGTGCAGAAGCAGCGGCAGCAACAGCATTGCTCTGTTCCACCCAGCAACAACGCAGTGAATCCCAATCACAGAGAAGTGCAGGGTTTGGTTTGATTTTTTTCCCCCTTTTTTTCTTCCTCTCTTTCTCTCTCCCTCCCCCCGCCCCCCCGCCAGAGGATATTGCTCTTTGGCATCCAGCTTTTACATTATGTTTGTGCATCAAAACGAAAGCCAGGGTCAGATGGCATTCTTTCAACATCAAAAAAANNNAAAAAAAAAAAAAAAAAAAAAAGAAAAGAAAAAAGAAAAACAAAAAAAAAGAAAGAAAGAAAGAAAAAGAAAAGAAAAAAGTGCCTGATTTACTCATTCCACAGGGGTACAATATATCCAGCCCTTCTCCTCCCTATAAGTCATCGAGGAACAGATACAGCACCTAAAAGACAGCGAGGTATTCTGGGCTCCTGTGTACATGCTTAGAGAAACTTTAGATGCATTTACAAACCAAATCCAGAAGTGAAGCAAGCATTCAACACCACTGAGTACTACACATAAAAGCAGGCAGAAACTGCAGATTGAAGTGTATAAAGAACACTTACATTTAATTATGCTGCCCTAGTCTTTAAGAAAAAAGCTCTATACTCAAGTATTGAGTATCAACCCTATAGAACAGTAAATTTTATCTGCACTTTTGATATTAGAAAAACTACCTTCAGTTTCCTCTCTCACTTACAAYGTCAGGAACAAAATTCGCAGCTCAAAAGCCTGCACCTACTTCAGTCAGTTTGCCACAGGAATTAGTTTGCCCCAAGACTTTCTCTACTCCATTCTGTTAATATAAATAAAAGAAARAACCAATCCAAGACAATATCTAGAATTTTCCTAGATCTGGAAAAGAATGAAGGTAGATTCCATTTCCACCTCTACATATTCTGCAATACAGATAATCATTTATTAGTCTTCATCTGTACTGATTATCTTTCTTTCTGATGAATCTGTTAACCAGGATATAGCTCAAGCCTTGAACATCTGAACTCCRCTTAGCGTAAATTCAGATTTGTACCTTGAGGTCTAACTTGAATATAAGAGTTTTTGGTATAAAAAAAGTATTATGAGTTGAACTSGTAAAATAACTAAACATGCTGTGTTTATGTACCAGATCATGTTGCAGAATGTATAAATACTAGGAAGAGATTAATATCCAGTGAGCTAATAACCTCTGAAARTTTATATCTTGGTGATTTCCATTTATCTGAATCACAAGTTACTTTAATTGAAGAATATGGAATTCAGATAACAGGAATTTTGTGTGTTTTACACACTAAAAAGGTACATTATAATACAGCATTATGTATTTAGTCTTTTATTTTTGGCTGCTCTCCTTTCCAAAGTACTGCAGGCACATCTCCCAGCTACAAAGAGTACAGTGGATAGGTGTTAGGTAGTACACGGCCTCAAGGTAATAATTTTCTACCGTGACAGTATTCTGTTCCTCATCTCCAACTTTGTAGCTATTTGATACAAAATAACTATTTTCTAGTAGTCTTAACAGATCGTGATAGACTGGAGAATTAAAAAAGCTTTCTCTGTAGCCTTAAATTTTTCAGTAAAATTTTGCAGGTAGTGTTCTTTGAAGGAGAAGGGGATCAAAAAAGCTGGTTTGTGCAACAAATTAGTTTTCACCAATAATAAAATTAAAATGTTTTATAGGTGTAAATCTGGATGGAATAAATGACATCTGATGCAATCAACTAAACAATAAAACTACAAACAAAATCAAAACTCATTGAGGTAGACAGCTTTTTATAAAATATTACGACTTTGGCTAAAATCTATGAAGCTTAATAACAAAAGATATTCAGTCTAACGGATTTAGAGAATCAGCATAGTATATCCACATGAATAGAGATACATCTTTATTATTGCTAAAATGCAAGTGGCATTTATAGCTAAGGCTACTTGTATGTTGCTATTATTACCCTGTTTTCTCTTGCTCACAACTTTCTAATATTTCACCTAGAGCATCAAYGGATTTTTTTTAGATTCAGGTTCTGCCTGAAAGTGAATATATATTGAATCCTTTAGYCAAAAAAGATTGGGATGTTGAGTACGAAGACAGGAAGAAAGGCAGTTTTATAGACTTTCCCAATACAAAAAAACAACCTTCTGCCCCTTTCCTCCTCTTTCTTTCCTCCACCATCCCCCCCCCCCCAAAAAAAAAAAAAAAAAAAAAGCACCACAAGAAATAGGATAAGGGAAAAAGTCTGGATACTGCCCCAGATAAAATAATGTTTCATTTAAATATTTTGGTTAACATGTTTGAGTTAAACTCGTTTTCCTGGGATACGGAGGAGCAGATATGCCTGCCCAAGGCTCCTCTCCTTTGCTATTTTAGTGGCCTCCTGAGCAGGTTTCTCAGTTAGTCTTGCAATGTGCTGAGAGATCAAACCATGTCACAGGCAGCTTATGTAAGAGCTTGATACGGTTACTACTCAGATGCTAGAACTTCCTCCRAGGTTTCACAGGCTGAAAGGGCTATTTAGGTAGCTATAATTATGAGCTTGCCATGTATCAGATCATACACATATGAAAACATGATATGGGCAATTAGTAAATAAAATAAACATCAGTGAATTCAGATGGCAGAGATCTGCCATAAAAGAAGATTTTCCTACCTATTCTTGACAGCTTATGCTTGGTTTTTGGACTAACTGGCAGACTTCAGTTACTTTTCAGGAGAAATGCCTTTTTGCAGAATTGACAGACTCTAGATCAGGAACAAGAAGTGTTTTAACTTTAAATGGGAACATGTAAATTCTTGTTCTGRGATGATATAACAACCCTTCTTTTCGCTGGTGCCTGCTGCCTTGACAAAATGACTCCTTAGCTCACTTGTGATTCAACAGCTTAATAAAGAGACCTTAGAAGACCTTACACTACTTTGTTTTTTATGAGAAGTGAAGAAACACTTAAAAAAAAAAAAAAAAAGTTTGCTATACTGACTGAGAATCGCTCTCGTACAGACTTTGTTCAATACCCACTTCCGGACTTGTTACCCTAGGAAATATTTGTGGGAACCTTTTCAGACAAAAGCTGCTTCAGATTTCAGTGAATATATCTGTCCCACCGACACACAAAAATTTCAGGTAGGCAAAATAAAAGTAAGAATGCCTCCAATTCAGGTTTATCATTGCCACCTACTCACAGGTAGACGTGACTGCAGTAGTTTCAAGGTGTAAGCCTGGCTGACGGTTTTGCATGCCCCTGCAAGGTCTGTGCCAACGGAGGTTTTTAATTCATTATACCCTTTARATACTGGCTTTCAGTTAGTGGTACTTGGCAACTTATGGGCTCTTGTCTTTAAGCACGTGCTTACATGTTTGTGGAATCAGGTTTTAGCCTTCACATCTATATCTCAACATTTCATGAGGGAGGAGGGAAAAAAAAAAAGTCGTCACAGAAAAATCACTGCAGTTAGTCATGGCAGTTATTTCTCCTTTCTTTTTTTTGTGTTATTATACCATTCCCTAGTTTGGAAAGATGTGAGGACAGGAAAGCAGCTGGTCTTAGGCTCTATTAAGTACAAGTATTTTATTGAAATGGGTAACAGCCAAACATACTTACAAACAGCATCAGAAAAAATTAAGCATTGGTAAAGATACATCACAAGACTGTGGCCTGGGAAGTTAYGTTGTTTGATATTTGGGTTTGGGGAATACTTTTAACTAAGTAGTGAAACAATTCCATATTTTACGCTAATTGCTCCTAAAGATCAAAAGCCATAGTCTGTCCGCTAATGTACACACTCACATGGCCGCCCATGAAATCAATGAGATCCACATGTGTTGCATCTGAGGCCTTAAATTTTTCCCTAGAGATTCTTTAAAATTCTTTTACAGGGCAGTAAGTCATAGAAGAAAAGCCATACCTTCCCTTTCTTCTGCCTCCATACCCAAAACAGACAGGAGTTATTATAGGTTGCTCCAAATTTTACACAGGCTAATAACGGTATCCCGTGGGGCCACTTGCCTGTCGAGGATTGCCGTCGCTAGACATGTCCTGCTTTTGCTCTGGTCCACATGTAGTCATTTCTGTGATCCTTTTGCGCTAGCAGAGAAAGGCAAAGGAAACAGTACCCAGCTTCACCCATAGCCCGTTGACAGTATCACGAAGTTCCCTTGATATTTCAGGGGCGGAGAGACGCACGACGGGAGATCGCTACAGCTTTCTAGGGCCTGGGAGAAGAAAAGCGTATGCTGCAATTGCAGATACAATCATGTGTGCAGGTAACGTGGAAGGTTTTAACAAAAAGCAGAGTGGATACAAGATTTTACCGATGGGGGAAATTGCCAGGGCTCCTGACAAGAAAATCCAGGGATTCCAGTCCATCATTTTTACTCTAAGGGTAAAAACAAAACAAAACAAAACAAAAAACACTAAAGCAACCTGACATGACCTGTGCAAAAATTAGCAGGCTTGTTGGCAGTCTCAACAGAACTGAAGGGGTAGTTCAGACTGCATCCAGACTACAGCGGAGTTGAGTTTACAACCTTGGAAATCTCMAGGCAGCAGCTGCTGAAATGACCATAACCAAGAAACGGGTTGATAACAACTTTCACTGCAGCATTTCGGCAACTCTACTCCTAACTCCGCTTGGGCCTGAATATTCCCAGGAACATGAAAGGACAAATAAACTTGTAAGAATTCCTAAAGATATTTTGAAAGTGSAAAGTGTTGATTTTCTCAAGGAAGCAGCTGTTCTCCTTACCGKCTATCTGAAAAAACACTGGCTTGTGATGTGAATCATCACCAAGTAAAAGACAGMATCATTGCCTAAAATAGTTTACAATCTAAGTGCAAAATTGTGCTACCCTGTGCACAGAACCCCCTTTTTTTTAATGATGAGATGGCCCCAAAGAAATTCTGTAAGTCTTGTGAACTCAGCTATCTCTTGCAGCTAGCAGAGTGAGCAGTTAGCATTGGCACAGAGGAAATGGAAGTGGAAATGGCCGGCCAGTGGGCACAGGTTGTTGGGGTTATGTGCGATACTCTCTGCAGAGACAGATCTGTATCCAAATCCACTCACTCTTTCCAATGCAGAGCAAACTCTTCTCAGTTCTAGAGTGGGCTGGGAAGGGTYCACAGCGGACAAATAAAGGAGAGATGCTTGCGTGTTCACAGCATCTGCAGCATATGCCCTGTGAACTATCAGGGGGGTAAATGGAAATCTTTCTGCTGACTTCAAAAAGACATGAATCTTGAAAACTGGCAGTTTACTGTTTCTTGTTCTTGTTCTTGTTCTAATGGAGAGAATATGCTTGTCTACAATTCATTACAATTATACTGAAAAGGAGAATCTGATTGTATGTTGAAAAACTGCTGGATTGCGAATATTAGCTTCCCTTAAATGTTAAGTGAAAAGGAGGTTCTAAAGTATCAGCAAAAAGGTTGATGATTCTTTTTCCAGAATAAATACATATGTATATATGTATATTATGGTAGCAAAATTAAAGATGACCTTCATCAGTGTGACAGTTTAGCCCCATTTATTTTTTATCTTAATTTTGCTCAGAGTCCATCATTTTGTCCAACAAAAGAAAATGTGGCAGGGGAGAAAAAAGAAAAAAGAAAAAGTAAAGTAGGAATATCATGTAACTTGAGATGCTATTACAGAATTCCTATGTACAAGAGACTAAAAAAAATCTTCTCTCAGAAAAGATGGTATTTGAAATACACTTGAATAACCTGCAGTATTAAAAGATTTTCAAGTATTGTGCATATATTGTAAGAACTCCATGCTTAGCAGGTAAACACTGCATTACCCAACCTAGCTGTTAGACTTCAGATGTGAAAATAAGTATGTGGACAACTCACATGTTCAGTTACAATCCACATCCGGYATGCGTTGAGAGAAAAATCCTCTCTCTGTTAAGGAATATGTAAACAGACTATATAATTTTTGATAATTGATGCTTATGTTTGTTTTCATCTTGACACCTGAGCATAACTGACAAACTGATGGATAGCAAAGAAGAAAACTAAGCTGTAAGAATAATAAACAGACCATTGTGAGAGATGGAAAAGGGAAAATGTGGAAGAAAATCTTCAGGAAGTGAGACTAAGCCGTGAATGGACAGACAGGTAATTGTTTGGTGTTTCACCACAACTTAAAGCAAACTTACAGACCATTTCAGAAGCCGAATGCATTTTAAAAAAATGAAACAACTTTGCTTTACATTTTCTGCCTTAGTTCTTAAGCCAGAACTGCATGAGGGGAAAACGTTAAGGAAATTATGTTTAACATAAACATTTCTGTTAAGAAAAGTTACAGATCAAATGACTGAAGGAAAAAAAGTAGATGTACTCGTGTTGTTTGAGCCTAATCATTTCTGCAAATCTTCTTGAGTTCACTCATCAGCACCTAAACTCTACTGGCAATATCAAGGACTGAAAAGGCTGCATCTACRAACACCATCTTAAGAATTCTATTTTCTCATTAAATATAGCATCATGCTGAGCCTACTGTGATACAGCCTACCTATAAAYCCTTGCGCAGCACCCAGGACAACCTAGCCTTAACGTTAGTGTTTGCACAGGCTTATCTACCTCGATTTGTGCTGTTCACATGCAGACACAGAGCCAAAAACTTTTGCTGAGCTCACTTGGGTGTAAGGTAAAGATCACGCTTGCTCGGTCCTTAATGTCATTAAAGCTGTTGTTCACGTGGCTGAGATGGATAAGTACCACAAGCATTACTGTACTCGTGCATGCTCGTAATTTTGCAATATAAGCACTGTTCAGCAGCCTGATGTTTTTCTCCATTTCCAATGATTAGTCCAGGCAGAAATGATTCCTTTACACTGGCAGTGTCACTTGTAGGTCCAGAGGACTCTATGCTCATTTTTTATCGAAGTCCAATCCATTACCTATAGGATTATTACCATAAAAAAAAAAAAAAAGGAAAAAAAAAAAGCAACAACTAGTTACCCTGTGACTTTTCCATAAGTTAAAGTTTTGAGAAAGTAACAAAGAAAAGATACCATATACAATTAATGAACGACAAACCTCCAAAAGTTTGAATGTGCATCTATCGATACTTATTTCTGAAGGAAAGAACAGATATGGAGTCCAATTTTGATCTGGTGGAACGAAAGAGGACAAATTAAGAAATAAGAATCTCAGATACAAACCTAATAACCTATGTATCCTGTAAATTACAACAGAAGAAATCAGTCCAATCGATCCAGTACACCTACTGAACCTACTTGAACCTACTTGAACAAAAGACAAAGGTCCAACTTGAATCTCGCTGACACACACAGCCCCAGATCCTCACTCTCACTGGAAGCGTTATCCTCAGTCATGTTTACAGAGCTGCCTTGATATCTACTCAGAAAGCATTAAGGAACACAGAGCAAGCTCGTTGCCAGTTACCAACATATTATTTGCCACCTTGCACATTTTCCCGCTATCCCTTCTAAAACCTCAGCTAAAGTACCRCTAGTGTCAGCAGGCACATCACCTTAGTTACTTCAGAAAAGATACCAGCACTTACTGGAGGTATTGCACTAATTAAGATTTTGAGAGCAGTAAGTAAAAACATCATGTTTGACCTCACACTTGGCAAATTATTCACAGTTCCCTGCTTCCCTTCACAAGATTATCTAGATAAAAACCATGGTCAATAGGGATTTGAGGCAGTAAGTGCATGAAATAAATAAATAAATGCATATATATGTGAACTCCACTTCCTTAGGCAAAACTAACAAGAGTCAAATAAGTGAAAAATCTGCTGTTCTCTTATGAATGATAGTTGTGCATATGCCACTGAGCAAGGAGTCTTCCAGAGACTTCTGTCATCGCTCAGGTAAAATATAATTCAAACTGCCAGCTTACTGATTAAAGAAGTTGCATTAATGTCAAGTGAATGTTGCTATTTTGTCATTCTAAAAGGGTGGCACATCTCTGCAGCTTCTTTCAGTAGGAGTTTTAGGAGTGAGTGCGTATCATACATGCCAAGATGAGATAGAATTGGCCAAAGTGAGCAAGTTAAGCAAATCCAAAGCCTTGAGGAGGAGAGGCAAGGGGGTGGGGAATAAATGTTAAATAAAAATGCAGAAGAACACATATGTAACATACACATGACCATGACCTATGTGGAATATCTAAGGACTCATTTTCATTCTGGAAGATAAAACAATCCTTTCTGAATTCTACTCGGCTTACAAGTAAAGCCAATGGGTTCTTTAGATAGAAGAATACAAGTCATAAGAGAAGTACATGATGCTCAATCTAGGTAACTTATCTCATTCTAAAGTCTGTTTTCAACACAGACAGGACAAACTACCCTGTGGAGCAGGCTTCCTTTAACTTCATTTTTAGATGACTTACTTAAGTTTCAGGTGGCTAAAGTTCATA
Organism: Rhea americana; assembly: GCF_003343005.1. Classification (NCBI taxonomy): domain Eukaryota; kingdom Metazoa; phylum Chordata; class Aves; order Rheiformes; family Rheidae; genus Rhea; species Rhea americana. Next base: position 396,201 of record NW_028186410.1, on the reverse strand, counting down.
GTGATGCACCTTAACCATGAAGCATGTATTACTGACAACAGCTGAAAGCTCAGTCTTAACATTGCTAGAACAAGAACTCTCAGTCACATGTTTTAAATCTTTGGATAAAGAGTTAATGGATTAGATTTAGTTATTAGTCTCATTAGCCATGCCACTCATAAGGAAATAAAGGCCTACCATACAGACCAGACCAAAAATGAATCTGGCTGAGTACCTCATCTCAGAAACTGAATGAGCAAAAGCAGATGCTCTAGACCGAGTACAAGAACAGAGTATAAAGAGGATGATCCTGGGCTTGATAGACCCAACCAGCAGAAGCTCTACTGTGTTAGAGATTTCCTGAACTTGATGCTGCATCTAGGTAGCTGTGTTTAATAGTCATTGCTGGATGAATTTATCTAATCCCTTTGGGCTTCTGTAGTCTCCCCTCACAATGAATTCTGCAATCTACTTTTACRTGCATGAAGAGCACTACCAATAGGTCAAGCCACACTGTTCCAGTGATTCAGTAAGATGCAGACACCATCTTCCTTTCATCTCTTTTAATCTTATGAATCATGAACAACATAACAAAGATTA
>NW_028186410.1:375254-395534 GCF_003343005.1 Rhea americana | reverse complement strand
GTGTATCTGTTGCATAGCTCAGGCATACCATAAACCCAAAGCTGGCTGAGATCTGTTCATCGCAGAAGGCAAAAATGAGAAGTATGTAATTATTCACTTCGTGGCAGGATAAAGAGATGAGAGTCTGAGAGTGAGCAATGAATCCCRTTCTTCCTCTGAAATTCTCAAAGTAGGAAGCAGTGGACCTTCCAAGAAGAAAAGCCAGGAGAAATTAGCAGGAGATTTAGGGGGAAAGCAAGTGAGAAAAGGGGGCTGGAAAAGGACAGAGAGAGGTTCCACAAGAATTAAACTGTAGAAAGGGGAGTGGGAGGGACAGCAGAGAGGTGAGTTGAAGGGATTGTGTTCCTGTCTTTGACAGCACAGAGAGAGTAGGAAATGAAACCTGGACTGCCTCTCTCCCAAGTCTGCTGCCCCAGGCGACTGTTTACTTTGCCTTTGCCCAAGCCAGCGTGAGATGTTATAAAATGAGTTTCCAAAATACTCAGAGTTACCAGAACATGGATGAGAGCTGTGGATTCAAGCCACCTTTCAAGATTATGAATCTCTTCTGAATATCCATTATGCCGATGATATGTAACAAAATCACCGCTGTAATGTGATGCACATGTCAAATTTAAGGATGCAGTCCCTGCTCAAATGGCATCAGCACAGGGACACGTCAGCATGGTGGATTACCAGAGCAAATGCTTTAGCATGCAAAGTGATGCAATGTGTTTTAACAACAATTGTTCTCTTATATTTGTCTCTGTGTCAGGTTTGACGTGACTATCCGCCAGGACAATGTGCAGGATCCTTTGCATTGCTTTGCAGAAGCTGATTATGTGATCAAATGCTTAAAGCACATAAAATCACTTCCAAGATTCAATGAGATAGATGTGCCAGGAAAGTCAGTAGGTGTTTGAGATAATTGAGGCTAACAGCCAGACCTGGATTTTTCCAAAGAATATGCGTTTTGTTTTGTTTTCTTCATATAAACTGCCTAGAAATTCAGCCTTAGCATAATGTTCACATCAAATGATATTCACCCGTTAAAAAAGAACATATACTGGGTCCTCCCTGAAGTGGAAAAAATGCAGYCTGTGTGTGCAGATATCCTCGGAGCCCCCTTTCTTTGTGCACATGCCCAGAAAGACACAAACAGCTCTGACTGCACAGAACTGCAGGGTCGAGCTGATGCTTGTTGGACTGGGAGGCTTAGCACTGAGTGGCAGCTCTCAGCAGCCCCCTTCCCCCAGATTTGTAGGGCTCCAAATGTTTTCCTTTGAAACTAGAGACCTACATAGAAATACCACGTGAGTAGATGTCCATAGAAGAAACAGGGAAGGTTTTCTGCTCTTACGTTGATCACTTCTGTATTGCAGTTTCAGCACACACCAACCCATCACAGACTGCCCACAGTGAGATAAGCGGTTTTGCTGCTCAGAGAAGAGCAGAAGGCAGTCTGGCTGTGCTGCTTGCCTAAAAGGCAGGGTCTCATCCTTAGGCTACACTCTCCCTTATTGGGCCTGGCTCCGTACCAGTGGCTCACCAGCCAGCTTTGCAAGTCTTACTTCRGGCCCTCCCTCAGAGATACTTCAGCACTGAAATCCATGAGAGGTGGTACCTATACAGTTTCAGAAATTTGTCCTTAATTTCCATATTTCATAAATCTCTCTAATGAAGACATCCTTCATCTTTTCTGCTTCACAAGCCAGTTGTGAAGCTTAATTACACGATGATTATGAAGTCCAGTAAATACAACATATATTAAGAGTAGTTAATGAGATTTCTGTCACTAGCAGACTATCTCTTGTGAAATATTACTCATATGTTGCAGAAAAAAAATTGTTTTCAGAAGAACAGTGCAGATGCATTCAACATAAAACAATCCAGCTTGATTACTTCCGTAACTAATACATTATACAACTCGATATTTATTAACATGGCAGGGAAAAGGCTGCAGATATTTTCTACCAACACAGAATACTGTCAGCTCTTCCATGTCCACTGTTATCTGCAGCACCTTAYCAAGCCTGGGACCTTCAAACTTGCAAAGGCTTTTTTTCCCCATTGATCCCCATTGGCCATGAGGTCCCGTTTCACTCATGTTGTATAAATTCACTGCAAAAAGAYGGACTCAATTTCAAATTGTGTATACTGAGTAACATAGTCTTAGCTTGCAACTGGGCCCCATGTATTAAAAAAATGCATATGGCATCACTACAATTTGCAATATATTAGATTCCTCATACTGCGTTGACTTTGTCCATAGTCTGCGCATGACTGAAGACCCTTATTTTGCCAGAAAGGAAAGAAGAAAAAACATACAAAAAGAGAAGGTCTAAAGGTTATGGCACTGTTCAGTGAAGGGTTATGTAGTATAAGCCTTCTGCTGTACAACTGTRTTTTGATTAATCTTCCAGAAAGGTTCTACATTCACATAATAGTCTATTAACAAAATGATTATATGTTTGTAAAATAACCAAGCTGAAAATATTTCCAAAACAGCTACTAATGTACTGACCAATAATGCAGTGGGCTTTGGCTAGAGGATCATGTGAGCATGCAAGACTCTAGAGAAATTGTTGTGTATTCAGTGCTTTCTCAGGTGATAGCAAAGTAACCTGACGACAGTAGAAGGAATCAGAGTRTGGAGACATGATTCCTGAAAATAAAGATAAAGCTCTTTGCTGCACATCCTCTGAGTCAAAACAATAAGCAAACATGCTACCTCCACAGTAGCCAGGCAAATCTATTTCCCGTTAACAATTATCGTACAGAATTCATATAGACATTAGAATAATATTTCTACAAACAGGACTGATTTTCAGTACATGGTGCCTGTTACTGCAAGTTCTATTAATATTCACTAAAGGAAAACCTGTTTGTTGACCTAAAGTACAACTGCATCCTATTTTCTTCTTGTRAAATTATTTAGGTCCTGTGGGATAACTGTACTGAGCTTTTGACACAAATATTAAAATTCTATTTAGATGTACAATGTTTTAATGCAAATTTTTACCATAAAACCAAATGCTCCATTCAGTTAAATTAATAGAATTACAAAAAGATGTAATGATAGCAATTAAGTCTTGAAAATGCAAATTTTATAGTCAAGGACAATTACCTCATTTATAGTATACTGGAATGATGCCAGATGAAGGTAATTTAGATCCCCCTAGCTCACAGTTATATCATGAAGGATATCTTAATTTCATTAGTACAACAAAGATGGGTGAGAAGTTAGACAATACAAAAAAAAGAGATATGAGAGAGAAAATTTGACCTTTCTCATTTCATTGCAGCTAGAATGCATACATCTTACTAAAGTATTATTAATATTTCCTTCTTCTCCCATCTCTGAAAAAAATGCTTTTTTTATTAGCAGCAGTCGAGTATTAGTATGTAAAAGGTCAGCTTGATTCAGATACTTGCAGCCACAACAGTTATGGGCCACTCACTTTTTTCAGTTCTAAAGACACCTACTGTGTTAGCTCTTGGCTTGCAAGGTATCAGACCTGGGCTCAGGGACACATGGTTTCAACTCCAATAATATTTAAAAYATTTTTGAAAAACTCTGTGCACTCTCACAAAAGTACTTCTGTCACCCCCAAAACAGGTAAGACAAATATCATTAGTTTTTCATTAGCACAGCAAAGAGTAGTCAAGTACCTAAAGAAGACAAACTGATATATTTATACTTGAATTCCTAGACTGGTCTAAGGAAAAAGAAGATTGGTTCATATAGATTTGTTAGATTTTGAGCAAGAGCCTGAGAGACTCCAGAGATGCTTCTTCCTCTCTTTGTTCGCTGCTTTAGTAGCTACACCTAATCCAAACTGGCACTGAAGGAAAGGCTTATTAAACAGGTGGTAGTCTTAAATTTAACTAAAAACATCTATGCACCTCCCAATTTTCCTTCCGGACCTGCTCCAGCCACTGCAGAGAAACATAAGTGGGAAGCGCTCATTGGAAAGCTGTCTCCCTCTACAGTGTAAAAAAGAAAAGTAGYACTGGAATTATACCAAATTCCCTTCCTAAAAACCTAATAGGGGGCTCTGGAGAGAGCTGAGACAAGTCCAAGGACATTGGTGTTCTCCACTTCTCTCTGTACACAGCRAATAAGGGTAACCCAAAAGACACTGGCAAAGAGCAGAGAGCTTTGCTTACYCTGAGTGGGAAGCGCCTTTGCTCATCCCAGAGGAGACCAGGAGGAGCCTCCTGTGGGCAACTCACCCCCAGCGATTGACAGCAGAGATGGACCAGGTTCTTGGCTTTCAAAAACACCATACAGTGACCGCAATGTGGCATCAGAGCCCCCGGCACCCTCCCAGAGCTGCTCTCCGCCCATCCTACAAGACCCAGCACATGGCCTCACTCTRTGGTGAAAAATAACCCACATACCTGAGGGACACAGGACTTTTAGCCTCCATCCCATTGTCACCATGATAGGTGGCTCAGTGATATTTTTAAGTGGCCAAACACATACACACACACCTTCCTGGGAGAAGGAGCCTGAGTGACTGGAATTGCTTGAGTGACCTGACCTACAGGTTCTCTTAATTACTTCTTCTGGGACTGAGTTAAAGACACCTTTTTACCATAAAAATGGATTGCTTAAAAATAAAAAGAGGTTGACTACCTGAATTAGTTTATTTATTTTAATAACAGAGCTGGGTTTTAGTTTGTTTTAAAAAAAAAAAAAAAAAAAAAAAAAAGCCTATTCTGAAGGAAAAAGGTACCTTGAGTAGTGTTTGTGCTTTTCCCTCTTATTACTGAACTAACATGCAGCTGAATGCATATGGATACACACCGGTCTCAACACCTTGAACGTGGCCTTGTAGAAACAGGATCAGGCCTAGCGCTTTTTTTCTCCTCTGCTTGTTGACACGGTCCACCTGTAAGCCCAGTCCTTATTTTGCACAGACTTCACAAGTGAAATCCTGAGCACACTGAAGTCAGTTGGAGAGATACCACTGACTTTGGGGTCAGATTTCCACCCCAGATTTCAGCATGTTGTGGTTGATATCAGYCACTGTTGCTACTGGAAACCAATGGATGACATCCTGATTCAAGGAAAGTCAGCGGCTCCCTGTGGGGTTAAGATTTCCTTCAGTGACTTCTATTTTCTGTTACTGAAGAGAAAAATTAGCCTTTGTACTACTATTGACTTCATCCTATGTTTCTGATTGTTATACTCCTGTTACATCTAACAGATTAATCTGAACTTGTATTTTATATATATATATATATATATATATATACACACATACACACACACATATACATATACATATATACACATATTATATATGTATGTATGTATGTCTGTATATTGGGACTGGTTTAGCATTCCATACATACAGAAATTCTTTGTGCACGTCATTTGGAAATTTGGCTGAATAAGAAGAGTTTGAGTGGGTAAAGACTGGATACATTCATACTGTATTATAAAATGTTGCTTAAAACTTTCATGTCATTTCATTGAAAACCAGAGATTTAACAAGCTAATAGTTTGTGAATCTGCTGAGTCTCCAATGTCACAAGGAGAAATGTTTTGTCCAGGCTATTCCCAGTATGTCTCAGCTGTAAAAAAAAAAAAAAAAAAAAAAAAAAAAAAAAAAGGTTGTGATTGTAATAGGATATTGATTAGTCTGGATCCCATACAGAGTAGAACTTGATTCTTTGGTGAGCCACTAAAGGTCATATTGCGTAATTGCTTCATAGATTCTAAAATATGAGAAATATTGAACGAAAGTTGCTTTCAATTATGCTCATGTTATCTGAAGCTAGAGGATGTAACGGAGGGTAGCATTTGGCCCATTCTGTTAAAAAAGTATCTGATTCTCAGCATTTCATTTTGTCATTAACAGAGCTGAACATCAACTTGGCCTATATTCATTGATGTCCTAGACTAAATCTAATTTTTAGGTAAGCAGGTGCAAATCTGTTTGGTTCATGAACTTCCTTTTGGACAAATTTGACATATAGTGATTTGTGCTTACTATTATCTGAAAACTATGTTGATGTTAGGTCTAGATTTTGTTTCACATCTTCTCATGTACTCTGCAGGTCAGTCTTTATAACTGTTTATATATCACTGSTCTCTAAATTCCTCATTTGACCTGACTGTCACAATGATCTTGGCTCTGGCAATAATCTAATGACTTGCTGTTAAATCAGATTTAATCACAACATTACACTGCAGTCAGAAAAATGATTTAGCTTTTTGTGCTAACAGAGATGTAGACCAGAAATTATATGGTGCTGTCAAAATACATTCTTAAGAATAGTATAGATCTATATATCTACATAGATAATTCTTCGTTTTAATACACTGACACCACAGAAACCAAAAACACAGAAAGTGGTTCCTASGAAATGCTATAATATAAATGATGGCAGAATTTTATCCTCTTTTAAGAAATTCCAGTGGGAAAAAGAATGTTTTTTACTTACTTCAGTTTTCTAGCCAGAACTTAAATAATCAAAATTCCATTTACTATCACTTGGCTAATTCAAGAATATTGCAGAGAAAAATCCTAACAGCAAGCCAGTTGCATAGTCAAAATTATTTCCTTGGTCACATCATAAGTGTGAATTTAGTTTTATTCAAAATTCCATTAAATCCAGCAATAGAGAAAGAAATACAAGAGATTATGTACATGAATTGTAGTTGGTGATAACTTGAGTGATTCTGTCACTTGATAAGCTAGAAAGCAACACCCCAGTGAATACTCGTTCTGAATTAATACAGCAATTCTGTAAAATGTTCCCTTTGCCTTTATTTTTTATTTATTGTCATTTGCGGTTCCCATAGTGCAATGTATTTGRTTGTTCTTTGTGGAACACACTAAACATTTTTCCTCCTGAGCTACCTCTACTCTGAATGCTTCAGGATAAGATGGTTTATTTTATTTTTTTTTCAAAATTGTATGCTTTACTTTATGAATGCTCAAAGATGAGACAAGTTATTTCTGATTATTTCAATCTTCCTAAATGCGGGAGTTGCTTTCTTCAGAGCTGTGTTTTGAGCTGTCTTTTCAGAGTCCACATTTTTAGGAGTTGCTTCTGATTTTTGGAGACTTCACAGTTTGTGGGCCTAGTTTTAGACAACTTCATGATTTTCAAATATTCAGARTATTCGCAAAGCCTGTTGAAGCACAGACGAGGCTTTCAGTATCCTTCAGGTTGGCTTATTCTGTCCATTAACTGCAAAGTGAGGTACTTCAAGAAGGTCTATTTTTAAAACTCTTGCCTTCTGTGATTCCACAGTGCTGTGCAGAAGGTCAGTGGGAAGTCTGGGTAAAGCCCAGGATTCCGGTTTTCCTGATTGTTGCACAACAGGTTATTCAGTGGGTCTCACAGTTGCTAAGTACAACTATAGCCACTTACAAAATTCAGCCGATGATGGTAATGGTGAGCAATAGTCTGGCCAGAAAACAGAAAGCCTTTTAAACTATTATCTTTTTGAAAAGAAGGATGGCTTACTTAGATTTTTTTAAAAAAAAAAAAAAAAAAGAAAAGAAAAGAAAAGAAAAGAAACTCTTATTTCTATGTGAAAATGTTGTTTTATGAAAAGAAAGTTTGCAAGACAGAGAGAAAGTAGGTACCAAATTCAGGGTAAGAAGAGAAAGAATATAAAGTGATAATTGCAAAAGCAGACTGCAAGTCTATTGCCACTGTCTTGTTCACAATACCACATCAAGTAATTTCATAGAAGAGAGCTTTTGGTTTGTTCATTTCAAACGCTGTAATAAAACATCTACCTAGTTAAGTTAAAGTACCTTGCTAGGGCTTTCATATGCTTTCCAATACAGCCTCTGATTGGAAGTATTAGCTGATGCAGAAGGATAAATAAGGAAATATCTACATTGCTAGGGTTCCCAAAGGTCATTTTAATGAAAAGATCAGGAAATACGTTTCACTGAAATTAAAAATAAAACCATATAAAGTTTAATAACTTTGTTACTATAATGATATAAAATTCAGTGAGACAGTGTAATGTTTGATATTTGACTGTCAAGTCTCCGCAGACAAGTTCAGATGTGTGGAAGCTTTAAACTTTCTAAACTCAGTTTGCTTTCAATTTTATTACTAGTCCGTTACCTGCTGCACTTTTTTCCCTTTGCTATAATACTCTGTTTCTTAGTGAAATCTGATGTTATTAGCAAAGTACAATACAAACTCACAGAGGGCCCTATCTCTCTTCCCTCGAAGACTCAATGTTATAGGCATCCCTAAATGACCAGGAGCTGTCTGTGCTGGTTCACTGTTTTCATCAAGAAAGGACCTCAGCAAGTGTGTTTTAGGACATGGCAAGAGGGACTTTGCCAGGGCTGCAGTTCTCCTTGTGGAGAATCGCTATGTTGACCCAAAGGGATACTGGATGCCCTGTTAGCCCACAGCCCTTCCGGAAGAGGAAGAGGTTCTGGCTGGCATAGTGCCCCTGCTCCCAAGTCCGCATTCACATGAGCTGCTGTACAGATGGCTGATCCAGCAGCTGCACCGTTGCAAGGGTCTCTGGTGACATACCACCTTTCCCTGGGCTTTGTGCTGAGTGCTAGCTTGAGAGAATTGCAGTGATGATTGCTTGGCTCAGCTCTGTAAAATCTGAATTTTCATATAAATATGCAAACTCCTATACCTGGGGCACAAGTGATTCAATACACATTTAAAAAAAAAAAAAGGATCTATTCCTTTCTTTAAAAAGTCATTGCAAGCTTGGCAGATTTCCTCAAGATGGCAGGCAGATTTTACTAGTTTAGTTTAAGAGTTGTTTGGATTATTCAGTGTCAAAAAGAAATACCTGTAAACATTCTTGAGACATTTACTTGAAGCTCCTGATAAAGAAAAGACCTGAGTGGCCTATCTGCAAGAGCTACTGTAAATGTTTCAGCTAACTGTAAAATCCCGCATGGCCAAACAGTGCCTTTGAGACAAGCTTTGGAGGCCTATCAGTCCTCCAAGGACTGTATGAATTATACTTACTTACTGACCTTTGTACTGGAGACTTTTCTCCTCTCCCACTTAGAGATGTTTGGGCAGTAAATCCAGGAGCACTATATGTATGTGTGTGAGAGAGAGCAGAAAGGGAAGACGGCAGTTACTAAATATCCATTGATATGTCCTTTGCTTATTATGGTGAAATCAAGAGCATAGATGCAAGCTGCTCTACAGCAGCTCTATGTTGTACTTACCATGTGCCAGGTAGGTTCAACCAAAGCGTAGGATGCTCGGGCAACCCTTGTGCCATTCAGCCAGGGTATCCCTCTGCTCTTCCCCTGTCCCTCTGCAAAGGGCTCCTTCACAGACTAACTTCACACCAGACCTTTAAAGAATTAATGCTACTACTACAGTGTCTAACTGCCAGAAAAGGTTGTTCAGTTAAAGGGCATAATGTGCTCTGCAAAGGAGATTTCAGTCAATAGAAAACTGAGTCAGAAAAGTTACTGTCTCAGGATATGATAGAAGGGCCTTGGCAGAAGGTGAAACAGAACTAAATACTCCAGTACTTTTGTTCTATGCTTTTTCCCGCAGCTTTGTTCTCCGCAGACAATGCAAAGAGTGGGTATTTAGGATTGCTCTATTTATTATCTTTGTCCATCTTTTGACCAGACTGTCCATGATAAGTGGGTACTGGAGGGACACAGTCTGACTAGCTATGCATGTTCCATTACATAGCCTGATTCAAAAGTAGAGAGGATGTGGTGAATCTTGCTGGTAAATATAGATACTGTGAATGCACAGATGCGTTACTATGGTCTTGGATGATGTCTGTGGAGCTCATTACATGGTACACATGCCAGGATTATAGCAACTGATATTGCCAGAAGACGTAGGCAGAGAGCTCTGGATGTGCAGGTCATAGATCTGCCACTCCTCAGGGACAAACATAACTTTCTGCCATTTGTGACTGAAGTCAGTRTTTGAGCTGTGTGGATCATGGATTTGTGAAAGCTGGAAGTGTGAGCTATGTAGTTGGGCTTAGCTTTGTTCATGAAGGTGAAAACAAACAGGTCTGCAGTAAAAAGCTTGAGAAGGAAAGACTAAAATTCTCCTTGCAGCTGTTTTTGTACAGAAATTACCTAAATCTGGATGTTCACTAATTCCTTTCTCTTAAAGCCTGCATGGAAGGCAGAAAGTATGTTAAATCTACATGAGCTGGATCAGATTCTAGGCAGATTTCGAATTTAGGTAATACTAAAAACTGTCATTGGTCCCAAATCCCTAGCTTTGGGTCACAATCAGATCAGTAAATGAGATCTATACATCTGACTTGAGAAATTTATATACTAAAATCTTATCTCCATTGAAGTAAGTGGCAAAGCTCATAATTGTTTCCACGGAGATGAAATTTTAGACAGAACTGACTCAAGAACAATGCTCTCTATATAGAATTATTGAACCAACATGAAACTTCTCTGGTAGGATTGGAAATAAGAGTTTATTTCTTTATTTTTTTTCTTTGTTCTTTTTGGACATAAGTCAACATTATTCAGTGTTTGAAAAACGTTGTGAGATCATGAATAAAAGACTCCAGTATTCTTTCACAGAAAATGTATTGACATAAAAGATCAATGATTATTCTTTCTATATTTTGTTCATTTGTTGAAGCATCCTGTAAACATTAATGGGAAATTACATGCCTGGTACAGAAGTGTATGGAAACGGTCAAGAAATCTGTATAATGGATGGCATTCTTCTTTCAATACTGTACACTGAAATCCTGACTTAATTATGTTTTGCCATTAGTTTCATCAGAGTCAGAAGTTCACTCAGTCATGTTTCAGACACAACTGTCTATCTCTGGTAAATTCTGCTCTTATTTTTCCATAGACATATGTTTTCCTATTACTCAGGTGTGTGTCCATACCTGATGTGATGCCAAAAAAATCAGCTGGTATGGGGAAAGGCAGATGTCTAGGTACAAGAAGAGGGCTTAATTATTTGGTGAGTCAAGTAGAAGGAGATATGGCAAATGGAGCATATCTTGATTGAAGTTTGAGGATTGCTGTAGATTCAACAGCTCGAGCCAAATGCAGTGATTACAAGAACACTGAATTAATTATTTGGTCTAAAGAGTTATTTATGCAAATRTAATATTTATTCATTTGTCACAAGATATTATCAGGTTTTATTACTACAGAAAAGGGAGGTACTACACAGGAATGCAATGCTTTCCTCAGCTTTGTCTTTTTGGGGTGCAGTATTCTGTGTCATAACATCCTGGAAGATGGGGAAGGGGGCTGGATCTAGAGCACAGAAAAAGGAAGAGTGAGCAAAAAGGACAATAATYAGGTGTCCTGATTATCTCTCCTTTCCCTATAGATGATCAGTGTGCTGTGCTGAGATGAAAAATAATAATAAAAAATCTCGTATTAGCAATGAGTCTTCTTAGCTGTTAAAGGTAAAGGCATCCTGGGTGAGGTCAATTTTTAGGGATGACTCAAAAGCATAATGTTGCTTGTGTCAGCAGAAGCTGTTGGTTATGGTTTCAGCCATGCAAGTGTGGGCATCGCTTCTATAGCGAACCACCTGGAGATGAGACAGGTTGCTGCATGCAGAGAACAACCTTCAAGAAGCCTGGGAAGCTGCATGCAGATGGAGTATGTAATGAATATTGTGACCCCTTCCAGTCAAAGATTGTAAGTAAAGAGGAAACCACATTTTCCCAGCTGAAGTTGGCAGGCCAGACACGTGAAAAAGCCTAGGCAACATCAGATTTTTTTTCCCCCCAAGTTCAAAGGCCTAACCAAGCCATTCTGGGTACCACTAGCATGAGTAGGGAGAAAGCAGCAAGTCACTACTGGTGTTTTACTACTTGGTATCCCTGCTACTTTTTATATATATAGGCTCTTCGTTGTTTCATGTTTTTATGACACCAGGGTACCCAGTCCTTGGCGGGGGCTCCTGGGAACTATTATAGAACAAATAAAAATGTTTCAGCTTTTAAAATATCCATGAGAACTCTTTGGGGAAACATACTSAAGTTTTAGTTTTCAATGGGTTTCATAAAAGGTCTGAGCATTTGAAATGCTGAGAGAAAGTTAACTTTTGCATCCCAGGAAACATGCTATTTTAGAGTGGTTCTAGCAATTAAAATACTGGAAGCTGATTTAACAACTTTCTTACAGCGATGGAAGTGCCAAATACTATGCAGTAGGTTAATTCACATAGCTACTCCACTATGGGCAGAAGCTCAATGTTGCTGCAGCAGTCCTTAAAGTAAAACAATTACCTCAAAAAAGACAAGATAATTTGGAGTTGTACTGCTGAAAATGTGCTTGGCATTTTTGGGGTCTACTCTCATGAGGAAACCATGCTACAAGAGAATGAGCATAGATAGAGTGACAGATAAGATGCTGAATGTTGGCTCCCATGGACAAATGGATAACACAAGTCCTCAATACAGAATAAACTTCAAAGCCCTATAGTGGCACTTACTTATTGTACCTTGTTTTGATACTGCAAGCTGTTTATCCCAAGAGGAAGCTACAGCAAGATGACAGCCTAACTCCCCTTCTTTCAAAAAATACAACAGTCAAAAACCTTGTCAAATCTGAGTTTCCAGCTGAAAATGGTGAAATTTCCTGCTTCCAAACAGGAAAGAGGTAAGAAGGTTACAATAACAGTTCAGATCTTAGGTCAGCAATGTATATATCATAGAATTATAGAATCGGTAAGGTTGGAAGGGACCTCTGGAGATCATCTAGTCCAAACCCTCTGCTYAGCAGGGTCACCTAGAGCGTGTTAGACAGGGTTGCATCCAGGCAGGCCGTGAATATCTCCAGAGAAGGAGACTCCACAACCTCTCTGGGCAACCTGTTCCTATATATATGTGTGTGTGTGTGTGTGTGTGTGTGTGTGTGTGTGTGTGTGTGTGTGTGTGTTTATATATATATATGTATATATATGTCCTAAATTGTGCTGGATCTCACACCAGTAGGATTCAAAGATGCAGGCAAGATAGTCAATACACTGGATGGGTACTTGATTTGCCAATGTCGCTATTCAGCCAATACCTGAAGATAATTTCTCAGGAAATCCTGAAGGTTTGGACAGGATATTGATGAGACTTCAGAATATGCGGACATTATTGTTATTTAGCATGTCACATCTTCAAGGAGTGATGTGTAGAATGACCATCTTTGACACATAGTGGTGGAATAGAGAGGTAAATAGAGAACTATTTACCTGTTCAAATGTTGGCAAATGTTGGTGGCATTTATTGGAAAGACTTTCTTTTGTTTGTCAGAGAAACTGGGTTTGCAGTACACAGATGGGTAATGCCAGATAAATTCTGGTGGAAATAAATCAAAGCCATCCTCAAAGATCTGTGTGATGGGATTTCAGCTGCTGGTGCTATGTGGGGAAAATAGTAGAAGATGTATCTACTATGACACTACTKAATGATGACTCTCATGAATGAGGGGGATTACAGAGTGTGTCAGGACACAGCACTACAAAACCAGAGCATTTCTCTTTTCATCTCTTCTTTAATAAGCAGAGAATCACCGTCAACTAAAGGTGACTGCTAAGAGCAGTGCAGAATGTGTTTATAAGAAAATATGAAAGATAGCCACATATCTTGTGATCAGGGTATACGAATTACATCATACACAGAAAGTAGTTATGACTGATTGGAGCAATTAAATGTTTTCTTTAAGAAAAGAAAAAACCCTCCAGTGAGAATATTTTAGAAAATGGCTTTTTAATCATCTGTAGAACTGCTAAAATGACTGTCTCCTAATAGTTTTAAAGTGTGCCTTAGTTAGAACTAGCTACAATCCCTTTGCAGAGCAATGGAATACTTCCCTAGGAACCTGTTTACATGAAACTATTTTTAATCACAAGATCATATCCATATGCTTTAATATCATCCAAAGGAAACAATAGCAGCTTCAAATGTATTTCCATGATGCACAAAGAGCCACAAGTTTGGGAGCAGTAACACAGCGAATGACAAGCTTTACAACCTGTCAGGAAGACATGGCACAGACAGGATTCACTGCTTAACTAAGGGGCAGTAGGACTGATTGGAAAAAAAATGTTACTAGTATTATCTTCTTCACACTAACTGGTATCCTACCACATGAATCAACCTGCTGATGCCTTCAGTCTTGCCTGTTTGCAGGCAGATAGGCTAATTCAGCATTTTGGACAGGGGCCACACTGCTGTGGGAAACTAGTCTCTGCTCAACAGCAGGGCATGCTTTTTCTCTTCCCTGCCTCAATTGCAGAGGACAGTTTGTTCACCAGCCATGCTAGCCCATGAGAGGAGCCCTTGGGCACAGTGCTCCCCATGTGTCCACCTCTGCCTACCCTCACACGTGAGCRCTGCTTGTCCACACAGCCTGGACATCGGATGGCAAAGGACCAGTCCTTGTTAGCAGTGCCCATCTGCCCCATGTAGAGCCCATGCGGCAGAGTGAACGAATGCATCCTGCAGGAGCAAGGGAATCAGAACCTGATCTGATAAACAATAACCATAAAAATGATCTTATTTGAACAGAGAGAATAAAAGTATAAATATACTCTATCATCAGTTGTCTAACTGTACATTGAGAACACAACTCTGGATGCCATGTGAGTGCAAACCTCATCTCAAAGAGGCATAGGATGTGGGAAAGCATAAAAGAAGGGGTAAAAATGCTGAATATCRTCTGGTTTGGTCAAAGAAACACAGAACATTTTTCACACAAGTGAATTTAGGGGGATTTTTTTTTTTTTAATCACAGTGAAAAATTTACAATATTCTCCCTTTTTCTGCCAGCTTTAACTATACCTCCCCTTTGGGTCTGAACAAAAAAATAAAGTAAAAATAAAAATAAATTGTTTTTTACTCACCTGCATAAAACGCTTGAAGAACTCCAGATGATTGAAGATATAAAAGTGGAAAGGAAATGTGCATATCTGCATGTTTATATATAATTGTTGTTATTATTGTTACAGTCTGCCAGGAAAACAAAGATTATTCCTAGTAAAGCTTTGTTTGGTTTTTTGTTTGKTTTTTTAAACTTTGGAAGCTGTTTAATAACTAGTGATCAGATGAAACCCAACTGCTTTGGAAATCAATGAGAACTGGATTATGTGCTGGAGAGGAGGAAGCTTTAGCAGAATATGTTTATATTACTGAGTATTTGTTACACTAGATAATCATCATTTCTGCCTATATCTTCCAAGAAACCCATTCTGTTGCTCTGAAAAATGTATAATGATTTTAAGATAATTTCAGAGACTAAACCTGCTGAAAAACCTAAACCCCTGATTAAAATACTTGTAAATAGTCTCACAGATCAGTAAACCCAGGCAGACGAGGCCAAGAGGAAGAACTATTCAGTTGTCTAGTCTCCGTGACTGCAATATATTTGTTCCATTTTCTTCTCCCAGTTTTATTTTTCTTCAGCTTTACAATTTCAAATGGCTCCTCTTTTAAAGTATATGATACAAATCAGTCAATAACAATAGAATCTCTTCTAATCCTAACTTAACTATCTGCTTCTATGCTTCCTCCACTACAAAACAGAGACTAAATCAATTCCTCCTATGGATTAAAATCTGGGAGAGGCTGACTTCCTTTTGAGCCTTACAGCTTTATGAACTGCTATACTTCTATGGGAGTATCTACAACGGAAAAAAAAAAAAAGAAAAGGAAAAAAAAAAGACAGGCAATCTTACACCACCATCTGTATTTAACTAACCTATTTATGGTCTGAATCAAACAGAATCATTCGGCATCTGTCAGGTGGTATTTTAAGTGCTAGATTTGCCATCCACAAGGTATAAACTCATCTATACTGTGCAGAGACTAGACCTGTGGTTCAGGCCCTCAACTGCTGTYCTTCACACCTCTTAGGACTCAGTGACGTGAATGACATTTTGATGTAAGTGGGCAAATTAGCCCACTGATCTGAGTGTAAGGGCTTGATGGACCATGTGGATGTAGTCACCAACATTGTAGGAAAGGTTTTTAGTTGAAGACTAAGGCCCTCAGAAGGAAAGCATTGGGCTAATATGGAGGAATAACAGTCTGGAAGAGTGCCCAGGTTCATAAGRAGAAATATACTTTCCACTGCAGCTTGTCAATGAATATTGAAAAAAAGATGAGTGATGATTAAGAGTTTAAAATAATCTCCTTCCCACCCTTTCACCTGCCTCCTGTCAAATCATAAAGCCAACCATGCCCCTGGCTTACATTATAATAGAATTATTGTTCATAGAGTTTTGCCCAATCAGCAGTCAATAGTGAAGAAATGACAAACGGGTGCGCAGGGGAAGGCCTTTGGAAAGAAAGGAAAAGGAAAAAAGAAAATTTATTATTGCCAGTCTACTGATGAATGCAGGCATTAGAATAGCAGATGTAGAGTATATAAGGGGCTCGAAAGTGAAAAGCTAAGTGTTGCCTTAGAGCACCAGGAAATAGAGCCAGGATTGTGAAAGCCATCAAGCTGCCTGCGCTATGCATTCTTTAATGTGCAATGAAATGCTTTGATAACTAAAACCAAAAGCCCTAAAATGGCAAGTGCTTCCTGCAGAACCCTTGAAATAAAGTTTGCAGCTAATGCACACAGTAGGGTAGTAGTCAGCGTGAAGGAGAAAGATGGGGGAACTGAAGTTCTGCATGCTAGGATTAAGAACTTGCTTTCACATGTGGGACTGTTGCTTAGAAAACGGCGAGCAGCAAGAAAAGGACCAGGAAGGATGCAGTCTTAGCTCTAAGGTAATGGATAATCCAGAAACAGCTGTTTCTCTTCCTCAAGCTTCTTTAAACTGCCACAGGAGACCTCTTTCCACACAGAGCTCAGTTATTCTTCAGCATCGACTTCTCAACACACCACTTTGGCTTTCACAAGTAATCTGTTGGACAGGCGAAGAAACCTGTGCTGAATTCCCTAGTCTCCAATGTTTGGCTTCAGTTAGGAGAAGATTTGCCCCAAGACTAAACATGTGTAATATTAAACATAACCTTTTCTTAGCTTTATTGTACTCACTCCTAAATCTAAATTATGTATACCTGGTGTGTGTTTATGTGTGTGTGAGAGAGAAACTCCAACAGGAATGGAAAAATGTGGACTCCATTCACCCTGTATATACAGTAATACGAACAGACTCAAAAAGGTGTGTGGGCAGGCATATAGACTTAACCATGTCTACCGTAAAGAGGAAAAAAAAAAAAAAAAAAAAAAAAGTTGAGAAGCATTTTGTCATGTTTTCCATTTGAAATGTGTGATCTGTGGTGCATTAATGGTAGGTTTTTTCCTGTGCTATTTATTTGCTATCATGTTTTGGGGGAATTTGACAAGTTTGAGAAGTGTTCCCCCCCTTTCTTTCTCCATATCTAGAAAATATGCACACATTTGAATTATGACTTTCCTACAGGAACTAACAGCTGTATGTGCAAATCATGCATATAAATCAATTACCAAGGCCTATGTACTATAAATGCACCCATTAATTAAGCAATGTCAGATGCTATGAACCATGAAGTTCATTACATCTTTAGCATTCAAACCAAGAATTATTTGAAGAAGCAATACTATGTTTACCTAATAGTTAATGAAATTAAGCCGGATTGTTGCCAACATTCTTATTTTATGCCTAATTCAGTGTTTAAATGTTTATGAATAAAACACTAACTGCTGAAAGCAGAAATGTTGAAATGTAATTACTGGTAAGTTATAACGCACTTGAGGACTCATTATACCAGACTTGGGAGTTTTAAGATCACCAGTGTAACACACACTCCAAAAACACAGAATTTTTATGGGCTAAAAGCTGGAAAGATATAAATGCTGTTGCATTTGTCCTGGCTGAGTGGAAATTTTGATGATCGTGGTAGTATGATTTATGGGTGTAACATTTTCCAGTCATTACGTGGTTGCATTTCAACATTGTGACTTGATTTGCATATGTGAATACCCCTGCAAATTAACTTCTGATGAGAGCTACATCTGCCTGGATAAAGAAGCTCCTGTCTTAACACCAATCCAGMTGCTAGCCCCAAAGGACCTATTGGGGGGGTGGAATAAATAAATCAAAGAAAAATAAAGTCTGGAAGTTTTTCTAAATGTATATCCTGATTTACATTTAAATGTTATATGGACATAATGGTTATTTTGTTAGTATTTCTCCTGACAACTAACCGGCACTCAGAGATGTCAGCGTTAGGACTTCTTATGTTACACAGCATTCTGTTTTCATCTATTCCATTAACCCATCTACAGACTGATAACTATCTAAAGCTAGAGTAGGATTCACCACTTCTGTTCAAAGTCATTCTTATTTGTATGAATAAAGTCAAATGTAAAAGAAAACAATGCAAAGGAAAAAAAAACAACAAAAACAAAACATAAAACTCCCCCAAAACATACTAGGAGAACAGCAGAGACCTCCCAAGTTTGGGGCTAGGCTTCTGGCTGAACCAACTGCTGCTGGCTCAGCATTTCCCAGAACCAGGCATTTCTGGCAGACGATATACACACACAGAGAAAAATAGTACAGCTCCTGCCACAGAGAGCTTACCATCTAAATGTAGCCAAGAGATCCAAGAGAGAGAGTCAGACAGGTGGACAGACGAGAGAGTACAGAGACAATAAAGCAATATTTTTTTTGACATAGTAAAAGTAAATTCATGTCAGACTCTTGTTGAGCACTTTGTATACTACAGTGGATTTTTTGCAGCACAGTAGAGGAGCTTTAAGGAGGAACTGAAAGGAGAATCATGAGGCAGAATTGTGAAAGAATTAAGAGAAGGAGCAGTATACTTGAACACTGGGGGGGGGGGAGAGGGAGAGGGGGCAAGGTGGGCTTCAAAATCCTGACTAGAAATGAAACTTAATGCCTTGATAATTAGAGGGAAAAAAAGAGGAAACAGATGGATGTGGTCTCTCAAACACAAACCAGAGTTAACACGGTATCTGTAGGCTAGGCACAAATGACCATGTTCCTGGAGCCAAATACGCAGAAGTAAATGATGTCAGCTATCCTCAGATAGTGCCTTACTATGGGATCAGTCCTAATGCTAACATAGCACTAAGCTGGGCAAGGATGGTAGAGTCTATGCCGCAATATACCTACGTATGTCAAGCAGGACACATCTGCATGGACACAGCACTGTACTGTTGTACCTCTACAGCTCACAGATTGGACCTGGATTGCTCCTGGTCAGCGTGGAGGTGACAGAGCTTGTGCTGCATGTGTCCGCCCATATAAATCTAAATCTTTCCATATATTGCTTGAAGCCTCAGAATCTGCRTTGGTCCTTGCCCAGTGTAATAAGTTACTTGTTCTGCTAAGTCCAATTCCGTTCAGTTTGTCTGAGTGCAGTTGCATCTGAAAAGGTTAACAAGTGAGAGATATGCATTTAGCATCCACGAACAGCAAAGCAGCAGAGCACTTCATTCTAGTGCTGGCAATTCTTACACCAAGACCTCTGCTTTCAAATACGGATGCAGACTCAGAGAGTAAAGGAGAGATGCTTTCTCTCTCAGTTAAGGGGGAAGTGGAGAGAGACCCAGGGAAGACTTTGTAAATCTTTATCCAAGCAGGYTTTACTTTTTCATAAAGCAGCTACCTTCATATCCAGTGAGTTAAAAATGCAGAGCCAGCAGCACTATGTGAACCTATTGCCTAACTCTAAGTTCTTATAATAAAGTGCTGATTTTATTACATTTTGAGACAACTAGGGCTAAACTCCRTAATATCTTGTGTTCCCCAGGAAGTTTCATTTACTGTTTATGTGCATGAAGAAATGTAAGAAATTTATTCCAGGAAATGGAATTCACGGTGGTCATATTCACATATCTATCTTGGCATAATCCCAATGGTTTTGTGAAGGTCTGAAGAACCAAAGGAGTAAATTAACTCCTTCTCTGTCAGATTTACTGTTGCTTCTTCAAGAACAACTGTCTTCATTGCTGTCCGTTTCTGTTGTTCCCTGGAGAGTTTGCACAGAACTGCTTAAATGATGTCAAGAGCAAAGGAAGCTAAAGCAGTGACACACGCTGGCTCTCAAGTTATGAAGAGAATATCTTGATTTTATTTCTTCTGGCTCCAGTAGTCACACTTTGTCTTGCATTTAGCATGGGAAAACATAATATAACATGCCCTCACAAGGGAAGGGTGAAAAGGAATAGTATTATCTTAGACCATAAGATACTTATAACTAGCAATTAGCAGATCTCAGATACTAAGATGCTATTCAAACCTTCTGAGCATACACAATTAGACAGGAAATCTCATGAAAACTGGATGCAAGAACACCAAGACTTCTGTCTCTCACATAAGCTCAAATTCCCC
>NW_028186410.1:231513-375209 GCF_003343005.1 Rhea americana | reverse complement strand
AAAAAAAAAAGCGGAAAAACATTTTCTCCTACATCTTTGCAATTTTAAGCTTGTAAAGAACAAAATGCAAAGCCAAGTATATATATTTGCTTTTAGAAGTGTTAATTTGCAATAATTTAGTTGTAAGCATTTTGGAGGATTGTTTACAATCCTTAATCCAACAAGATGGCAAAAAGACTCTCACTCTTTTAAATAGACTCTAAACTAAGAATAATGAAAGAAATGAGACCTTTTTCATGAGGTTGAATAATTTCTGTTAAACCCATGACTACTTGCAAGTGTTTTCTAACAAGTACTACATTTTCAAAAGCTGGTAATGAGTCTGGTTGCCTCAGATTTTCAGCACTTTTAATAGTTTAAACAGAACACCTCAAATGCTAACCTGGGAAGCTGCTTGCCAAATTTGCAAATATGGACTGATATTTTGTATACAGTATATTTTATCTTGACTTTGAACATAGCAAACATTATCCTATAATATATTGATCCAGATAATTTTTTTTCCAAGTATGTATGGAAAAGTTAATTTTAGATAGTTATTTCAGAAGTCAGGCTAATCTATTACACCATATATAGAGCTATAAAGCTCCTTTGTGGTTTTCARTTGATAAAATGTAGCCCAAGAACACAAAAGGCCTAACTGAATCTAACCAAAATATTACTTTCATATACTGTGGACACTCAGTCAGGCTCTGGGTGGTTTTACTACTGGATGATTACCCAGTGACCAGTGCAAAAATGATAGGAGTTTTTTCTCATTCCTCAGAAATAGGACAAGCAATCCTCCTCCATTTTATATTAAGGCTAAAGTGCCAAAAAACAGGGAGAATGAAGGAGCAACCCACCTTTAGGGTTGCGTGGATTAAGAGAACAATACAGAAAAGCCTGCACCAGCAACACTTCTGCTGTACTTCTGCAATGGATAAACAAAGCTCTTTCATTTCAGGATATGTATGCCAGAGGCCAAAAAGCACAATAAAAAATCAACCACATTATAATGTAAATCCTTCAGTAAGTGTTCTACATGTGCCCAGATGGGTATGCAGATTTATTTTAACATTAGATACCCTGATTTTTTTAAAATTCAGTTCAACTCCAGAATAAAATGCTTTTAATTTAAAAAAAATAAAGAACATTTAAATTCACCTCTTCACTGCACTGACTTCTTCTGAGATCATCAGTGAATAAATGAAAACTTACCTCTTATTCCTCCAGTTCCTGTTCAGTAAACTCAAGAAGATCAGATAACACAAGCAGGATTGAGGCTATCCAAGTATCCAGATGCCCAAAGTATCATTAGCTTCTGTCTTTCTTGYGTGGGGCTGTTAACACAATTGTCTTATCTCAGAGCATTACACCAACAGCTCTATCTTGTTTGCCTTAATTAGGTGACAAGTTTAACTGTGCCTTACTTGCCTGAGTAATTACTGATTATTTGCCTGAGTGAGGTGAAAGGGATCACATCTTGTAATATTGTCACACACCCTTTGTTTGCTTGTCCTTTAGGGATGCGGTTGCAGCATCCTCACCACCACCTCCTATGCATACCCAGGCAAAGCTCTAGCTGACCTAGGGGGGAGGGAGGCTTCATTCAAACACTATAGGGAAACCCAGAAGTAATTTTTGGATACTGTGTGACAGTATTTGTTACTGCAAAGTGCGAAACAATTGTTTCCATGCTTTGCACTATGCAAATCTCAGCMTAGGTTGCTGAACACTGAAGTCAACACGAAGACCTTTTCTCATTTCAGTCAGATTTCTTTGCTCTGGTACCCAGATATTTTTTTGTGGTTACCATACTTCCAGGTATGTCTCTTAGCACACCTAATTAGAGAGATTCCAGGAGCCAGAGGAAAAGGAAAAGACCAGAAAGAAAAGCGAACAGCAGACTAGGAAAGATGGCAAAAGCATCTTTTCCATAGGAAATTTTCCATTATTATTGAAAATAGAGTTTATAAAGGGCAAAGWGAAAGTTTTGATTTTCCTAGAGATTTGGAAAAGGCCATCATGCATATATTAAGGCCCCAACTACCAACCTCTTCACTTCTCTCTGGGTCTCACACCTCTCGATATTATTTCCATTCTACCTATTTTCCTAGTGCTATAGTCCAGATTGCATAACATTCATTCTGTCGGGTCCCATGTCTGGACAGAAAGCTGATATGGCGCTGATGAAGGAAAGATTTGACTCATCTTTCCACAAAGTACTAGGGTTTGCAGAAGATTGAACTGTGACTACAGATTATGCTCATACTGAGCTTTTTCTGTGGATCATCTGCTCAATGATAAAATGTGACTTGTTCATGAAATACCTATAGTGTGGAAGAAGCTCAAATCTTATAAATTTGTGGACTTTTCTGAAAACAAACAAAAAAAATGTTTTAACAGAAACACTTATTGCCCGATGTCATGAGCAACCTCATTAATTTTTCCTTGACAACTAGCTGTAACTCTGTTGAAATTGTTAGCTATACTGAAACAAAAGGACTGTTGAAAGTGAACCAACATCAATACTTATTGTGAGTAAATTAAACTGGAAAAGGCTTGATCAAGCAATACACACCTAATTTCATATAAAAATGCTGATTTTTTTCCCTGGAGATTAACTGTGAATTCCTTTAATGTGAAAAAATTTTTACCTGAATGTCAACCAACGTTTTAAAAATTATGCTCATATAATGCATTGGAGATAGTCTGAATAATATACAAAGATGACCATAAAGGTTTGGTGTTATGGCTTTAGCTTGTCTTTGGCTAAGAACTATTTGTGATCCTTGTTTAGCTTTAGATTTAATTCTGGTCTTGGCATGTCACTTTGTGCTCAACCCCTGAAGCACAGAAGCAGCAACAGCAGAAAATCAGATGCCCAAGTCAGCCTTACCAACAGTGTGCTTTTTTCTAAGGTCCTGTGTATTTGGGGCTTATTATAACCAGGTGGTACAGAATTAGGTTACAACACTTGTGGAACCAGTGCATGTTCCTTCATCAGTCACTGGCAGTGCAGGGCAACGGGGTTCCTCTGGCTCCAGAAATGGGGAGGTGCGTGCCTGGCTGCTGAGGGCAGCCCCTGTGTGAGACACAAAATCATTTGAGCTTCTTCAGCCCAGCCCAGCGCCGCTGGCGTTTCAGGCCCAGCCCATAGGACTGAGGCTGCAGATGGACACCTTCCTCGCCCGGTTCCGCTGGGGCTGCTTTCTGCACTGTCCCCCAAGAAAGCACTATCACAACCATGTCCGCTGGAGCCTCCACCTTCCCCGGCATTGATTCAACTATCACTTTAGATGTCCTTTACAAAGCTACYCGACAATCAACACACGCATGAGAAACGCAACTAAGTGAGGAAGCCAGTGGATTAATTGCCTCAGCTGTCTACAATACATGGTGAGGGSTGGGGTTATTTCATAGCCAGGTAAAATAACAAATAAACTACTTCCAATATGGCACCTGACTGCCTGATGAATTGAGCTATTCAAAAAGAATATATGTATAAGTTAATTTTTATACAAAAGGCAAAAAAAAACATAGAAAAGGTATGATACAAAGGCATGTTCATAATTTCTGTAGGACAGATTTGCAATTAATCCTCTTTTTTTGCCCTAGAATTCAAATGTACCTCTTAGAACAAATGGGTTGAGGCTTGGGACAATAATAAGTCTTTGATCTGAATATCATTTTAAAAGAATCACACATCTCTAAAAGATTAGGGAAGTCTAACTTTATTTTAATGCGGTAGTATTTTACTGGACCCTGGCAGGGTATTAGAGAAATTATCATTCTCTCATTAGTCTAACTGCCAACTAGCTCTTCTTACTTTCCTTTTCTTTACAGTGGAGGGTGTCTTAGACAAAACACTACTTAATCAAACTAATTAAGAAGGAGTAGATTTCTAAAGAATGAGGCTTAGAAAGATTCAAGTCAAGAATTTAACATGTTCAGGCCTTAAATTCATTCTCAAGTCCCACAGGTTTTAATGGTATTAAGTTGCTCTCCTGACTCAGATCCTAAGAGCAGATCCTAAGAGTGTGCCCTTGGGATTAAAGCAGGTAAAATTTTTATTAGACAAAAAGGTGACAGCAAATGGATTTATAAAAATGTGGAATTGTTGCTGACGTTTTTTTCAGAATAATTTCCTTCAAGAACATTCAGCTCCCTGTCAGTGCCTACATTTTTTAGTTAAACACTTTGACAATTCATTTCAAAACTGTATTTGTTTCAAAATTCCTTTTTGTTATACAATCACGAAGTGTGAAATCAAAACTAATTGACCTGATTCTCTTTTAAATCAACTGACCAAAAAAACTAGAATTTTGTGCCAGGCTGAAATAATTGCTTTCAGAATTGCTACTAAATNAAAAAAAAAAAAAAAAAAAAAAAAAAAAAAAAAAAAAAAAAAAAAAAAAAAAAAAAAAGCCCCCTAATGGGGATTTTTATGAACATTTTGTTGTAACAGTTTATACAATGGTCATACAGCATATGCAGTTAATCAACTGTTTATTTTAACAAATATATTGATAACAATGCTTATTTCTTAAACTACTACATATTCATCTGTATCTTATTCTAGGAAGAAATATCTAGTTGTTAGTCATTAGACACTTCATTATTATATAATATTTACCATAAAAACCTGTGCCAACCATTATACCAGGCTCTATACAAATCAGAATATGAAATATCACAGTTTGGTCCAGATCTGCTCTCTACTGGACCTCAGTTTGTTCTGATGAGATCCTGTTGGTGCATCTAGTGTGGCATAAAGGGCTGGGGTAGAAAGTAGATCTAGGGCATTCAGCAACCCTCTGTAGGGACAGACCCTTCTTTTCTTCTTCTCCAACTCAAACCTGTCTTAGCAGTGGTTCCTGATAGCCGTTGGTCTAATCCAAAGCTTTCAGCCCAGGCTTTGGGGGACACAACAGTATTCGCACATCGTGATGGACTGTAGCTGGCCACAAGCACAAAGGTGGAGCAGGTGCCTTCTTGCAGGGCTCCTCAGGTACGAGGCTGTTCTCTGGGCCACAGTGTTGGCCTCTGAGGAAGTGTAACATCCCCTCTTGGTGAGAGCRTGTCGAGGAAGAGATGCAGCAGTGCTAGGCAGTATTTATGCTGCTGCAGAGAAACTTTAGACTGCACCTCAGCCTTAGACTCTCAAATCTGTCTCTCAGATCTGTCAAATCTGACAGATCCACCCTATGCCTGATCATCTTTCTGTTTACTTGGACAACCATCCTCATTTGTCTGCATGGATRTATTTTTCAGGAACAGCATGACAACAAAACACAGAGACAAAGGTTAGCAGAGGAATTTCTTGGGCACACATCCTCTTATCTCCTAAAGGATGGGAGAAATATATAGATCTTTGGAAAACAGCATRCTGCTTGTTGTAGTTTCCCTCAGACCAATCTCATCTCCCATGCTCAAGTCCTTTAAAGAGAGTCACATCCTACTTTCATAAAAAAAGGGAGGCACCTTATTCACAAGTCATGGTTTTAAAGCCTTATAAGAGATCTCTTTTTTTTTCATTTTTTTTTAACTGAAATGAAAGAAATAATTAACGTAAGTTCATTATTATCTTATTCTCATAAGCTGAGAAGAGGAATAGAAGCAGCCCAGTTAGAACGTCATGTAAAGCCTCCTCTCCTAAAAAAAATGTAGACAAAAGTGTTTCTGAAACTAGCTACAAAGAAAAAGAAAGTCGKGTAAATAAAGAAAGAGCAACATACTACAGATTTTTGTTTTGATTGTTCAGAAATGTTTTGTCCCATTCTCAGTCCTTCTAGTCCAAGTTTGAGCCTGAAGCAAATTTTTACAGTAGAGTTATAAACTGATGAAAACAGAGGTTTATAATGGAAACACTGGCATAATGTTAGCTAATGGTGTTGTGCTATTGGGTGCCTCTGCAATAAAAAAAAAAAAGAGTCTCTAAGCCTGTATGCCAGACAGAATAGCTAGCAACACCCAGAAAGGAGAGAGAAGCAGATGAAACATCAGGGGCACTAGCTTTCTCAAATAAAACGAGTACAGGAAGTTCTACACTGTGCAGGTTTGCAAACAAATACTTTGCTATAGCAGTGTATAAATACAGAATAGGAACCATTCTTTGGGAAAATGATGGGTTATTAAGGTATGGAATTTAATATCATTGTCAATCTATAAAAGTCTTACAACCTAGTCTTATTTGCACAGAGATTACATCCCCAAAGCTCAGTGCCAAAGACACATGTTAATAAGCTCACAACTTTTAATTAAGCAATATGTATAAGTAGATTCCCATTAAGCTGTGATTTGTGGGCTAGTTCATTACAGTGGGTTCCAGCCACCAGACACATATTCAATACAAATCAAGCAGGCTGCATATTAACCAGCTTAATGTGAGCCTACTCAGGATATTTTATCACCAGTTCAGATTTGTGGGTTCAGAGAACTATATTTTTTTCTAATATTGGGGGCAGCAACCAGAAGCTTATAATGACCTTATGTTGTTTTCTTAATGAAACTATCCATCTGAATTGTTTAGTTGCAACTGGTAATTACTCATATAGTTAATCATAGTTCTATTRTATACAATATATATGACATACAGCAAGAACGCATTTGCTCTCATTTGAATTAAATGCAAAAAGAAGGCATAAAAGAAGGAAATAYGGTTTTCAAAAATATGGAATGATAAAAATAATTCATACATTTTACTACAAAAAGATTGATGACAAATTTTCCGAATCTTTGAATAACTCTCACTTAAGTCCCTGATTTATTCTAAAATTTAGGCCCTCAGTTTCTGACACATGGTGTCAAGTAGAATTTTTCAGTCATCAACTTTACATGTGAYGGTGTGGCATTCCATTTCACATTGTTCTTACTTAGACAGATTTCTCATTGATGGAAGACTGCATAGCAAGGCCTGAAGCCCCAATCCTAAAAATAAAATGGATGTTCTGCAATATTTAACACATTTTTTGGTAGGATTTAGAAGTCAGCGGCTCACTGGATCCCAGTCTCAGAGGAATTATATTTTTCTATTCTTTATTCTTTTGTAAGTATGTTTGCTACATATTTACAGTTATCAAGAATGACAATTGTTGCCTTTAACAACCCTACTAGTAAGGTTCCTACTGTATTTAAATATAACATAACACATATTTTATTTACTGACTAAACATTTCCATCTAACCTCTCCATTCTTCCCATAAAAGGACACAAACCTCCTCAGGCTTTTCTTTTTTTTAAGTTATGTTTTCTAATTCCCTACTGAAACATCTTCTAAACATCCAACCTTACATTAATCTAATAATATTTTAAAGAGCTTCCTAGTACATATTTGGAAAGCAGAATTTGTYATACAGACCATCTTATTCTGTATCTTACTAATAGCAGTGTCTTCAACAGGAGGTTTTGTGGAGCCAGGGTGGGTATGAGTTAGTTGCAYTACAGGAGACTCGGGGCTGCAAAGGAAAGGAGGGCTCTCCTAAGAAGGGAATTTGAACTACAAATCAAGAAGACAAGGAGAGGAGAAAGATCATAATTAGCTATAGCTCTAAATGTAACAAGAAGAWTTTTTCAATCAATATGGTAAGCTGCTGTAGCCAATTAAAAGACTGTAAAGTAGGGACAATGCCATATGTAGATTAGGCTTGTCTCATAAAAAGAGCCTTAAAGCAGTGTTGCATAGTTCATGAATTGATTTTGCTTGAAGCCCAAAGAAAAAGGAACTGCAATAATCCCTCTTATAGTAACAGAAGGGGTACCTCAGAGAACTCCATCCATGGCAAATGCTATACTCATCTGAGTTTTACACATTCCTTTCTAACTGAAGTTTTGCACCACTTCAGCAATTTCCACAGGATTACACTGGAGCAAAAACTACAGTGAAGTTTTATTTTATTTTATTTTATTTTATTTTATTTTATTTTATTTTATTTTATTTTATTTTTATGAGCTTACTAGAGCAATGCCCACCAGCAACAAACTGCACCCATACCTTCAGATTTAATTCACCACTGAATCCCAGCAGTTTGCCTTTGACATTCCATGGGATACAACAGCATTTGGAGAAATAAGGAAAACTACCTCAGAGGCAAGAAGCTAAAGAGTTAAAAACAATCTCCTGCAGCCTGCAGAGAAGGCGTGGAGTCAAGGAAAACACCCAGACATATAGCTGTTGAGACAGGAGCAACATTAGAGCCATTAAAATCAAATGTCAAAGAAGGAACAATGCCTATTAGCTTTTAGAAACCAAAAATGAACAGTTCAGTTTTATCAAACAAATGGGTTGCACTATCCAATTACTAACTTCTGATAAGCACCATGTCAATTTTTAAATTGTACTGCTGAGTCTATGGCGAAGGAAAAATAAATCTGCGTTATCCACATAACAAGGATAAAAGAAAGCCAAACTATTACAATTCTGACCTAATTACCTAGGCAAGTCACTCCTCTTTCAGGAGCATCAGGAAGCCAGTAAAAAAGCTGTAACCTCTTCTGACTCTTACAAAGCTCTGACTTCATATGAAGCCACTTGCCTCTCCCATTCTTTAGAAGAAACCTTGAGAAGTCCTTGTGTCAGGATCCTTCACTTGAAGTAATATCATTCTCAGCATCTTTTTCTTTCAACTTACTGAGGAAAATAACAACTAAAACCACAACGCAGAGGAACCCGTATGGCCCAGTTGAGTGGACCGCAGATGGCTGCAGCCTCCGGAGTGAACGGACTTCCCCATTCACTGCACATAACTAGGCAGTCTCACAGAGCAGCCAGGAAAAGCACTAGAGAAAGCCAAAKACATGACGAATAAGCTATATGTTTTTTCAGAGTAAGGTCTACTATGTTCACAGAGGACATAGATGTTCTAGCAAAAACAACCTTTCTTTGTTCAATATTACGTCTGATCCCCCCAAGCAACCCCCATTTCAGTGCCATTCCTTATCCAATGTGCTGTACTTGAGCAGAAAATTGAGCATGGGTTGAATCTCACCCTCAGAGCAGGCAAAAGGAATTATGTGAAAGCAACAGCAGCAGAGTACATGACCRAAAGAATAATAATAAAAAAAAGCTCATAAAATATATCTGAAACTTTTATKTTTAAAGATACATTTATGTGATTAAAAAAAAATACAAAGCATCTTTTTACATGGTCATACCTAACATATGATTGTCCCATATCAAGATGGATGAAGCCTTGAACTAGAGCTAACTCTCCCTTTGCTGTTCCTCTATATCTTGACAAAACTGAAAAAGCACATATTCCCAGTGATATGATCATACTAGAAAGATAGCTAATACCTTAGTAGGACTATTAACTTGTTCTAAAATATATAGCCACTTAATGACTTTACTGACAACCCCAGTAGTGCTGGGAGTGTAAGCTCTACAGACCTCAGTACATTCCCTTAGTAAACAGCCACCAGCTTTGATATTTTAGGTGGAMATTTTGTGTCTTGTCCACTCCCAAACCAGGTAGCTTGGGCAATTTTGGAGGTTCCTACATTGGTGTCTTATATGAGTTTGGATCAGGAACTTTTGGGACAAATTGCCCACACTTACTGTGCTTTGGTTCACATTGTGGAGCAGTCTTGGAGCACCTACACTGGATTGCTTTAATTGAAACTAATGTAGAAGATGGCTCCAGAAGTAAATGTAGCATACTCCAATTCATTGATTGGTATTAAGTCCATAGGATCAGATTAGAAATAGTCTGTAGTAAACTCTCAGAACCTCAGTACCTCAGCACAGATGCCAGACCTTCAGCGACAACTATTTTGCTCTGCAGATCTGTCCCTACTGTACTGTACTACTGTTAACATAGACGTAACCTTTTACTTTTGCTTCCTCGCACATTTTTATGGCATAGAGTTCTTGCATGCTTCTTCTGTCTAAAATGAGCATTGAAGTCTATGTGTCAGCCACAATCAGTTAACTATCTTTGAGGACCTCACCACAATGATCTGTCTTACTCTTCACAACATTTGTAGTCAGATAAAAAACATAGGCCTTCCAAAGAAACCTTTAAAACACAAAGACACACACACAGTGGAAATTCAGTCCAGCTACATCTACGTTGGCTGAAGGAACAGTTACTTGAATCTCACTCCTGCCTATCCTCACCACCCTTCCCTCAAAGGTGACTGTACTCTCATATCTCCCAGCAGAGYTGCTCATGTGAATGCTCTGTCACCTGTATCATTCAAAATGGCCCTGCAAAACTTAAGTGGCTTGAACACAAGGTATTTACTCATGCTGAAAYAGATTAGGGAGAATTCCCGTAGGAGCTGCTCCTGCATGAAAAAGCAGCTGCAGATGATCTCTTCAGGTGGCACAGCTGCAGTCAGACAGCTTGTGTCCACAGGAATAGAAAGTGTTGAAGAGAAAGGCTAAAAACAGAAGCCTTAATGCAAAAGCTCTTAATATAATCTCACTATTTTCTGGTTTAACTAAGTTCTGCCTGAAGCAGCTCCTTTTTTTTTTTTTTTTTTTTAAAAAAAAAAATTCTCTGTAAAATCCCTCTGGCTGCTGGAGGAGCACAGAGAAAATCACTGCTTACACGTACATCCCTAGCCTTGAGTAAAGTATTGTGTTCCTGGTAARCTGGGTTCATGTGCATAAGGTCATTGTTGATTYGTAGGGATAAGCCAAACATTTAAGAGTCATTAGTAAGTCAATATAATATGGTAGTCCTTTTGATGACTCTTCCAGAGTCAGTTGCCCACAAATTTTTTTCAGAACTTCATTATATATAATAACCAAGTGACATATARTTTAAATGGGACCCAAAATATGAGAGACTTGAAATGGAAGTCAGAAAAAAAAAGGTGTTTGTAAGCCAATTCCTATCCATCACATGATAAATTAAAAAAATGGAATGTGATTAGACAATCAAAAATTGTAGTCTTTTCCATYGTAATTTGAAAGATCCTATGAAAAGCTAACATCTGTTCTCAGATAGTTTATAGCTTCTGTAGGATATTCACAGATAATATTTGCAGAAAAAGACAAAAGTCTTCACACTAATTTTAATTCAATAGGAAAATAAAGATTTAAACAGTATAGAGAACAGACAAACCTTTGAAAAGGTTTAAATTACAAAGCCTCACCAGTGGAAAACATCCTGCTGACATTCTAGACACATAAAYACACATACAGATACATTCACCCACTGGTTTAAAAGCAAAAGTAGTTGTTCACTGCTTCAAATTGAATGTTCTTCTATTTTCCACTGCATTTTAAATTCCTAAGATTTTTCTGAAACAATACTATGCAGAGGCCTTTTCATTTGTACTTCTATTATTTTGTTATGTAAGGATCCTGTGCTTTTGGAATATGAGGCTATTATAAATACATGTTGCAGTGCAGATGAGGAATCTCACCATTTCATTAACAAGTAGCAAGATCTGTGCACATACCTCCCATTCTGAATGTTTTAGAAATATGCCCTATTAGGKCCAGTTAAGTCAACCCTGTGTCATTATTTCATATTAGTGTATAYGACAGGATTGGCATACCCAGAAAAGATGCATCAGAACTATTACATGTCAGCCAAGAAAATGAAGAAGGAATTCTATATTTTGAAAACTAGGCTAAATATCATCAATATATTTAAATATTTTTAGAAGAAAAGGTTAATACACCTACCAAGAAGAATATGTATTTTGTTAAAGTTTGAGCACCAGGAGGTACTTTGAATAAAGATCTCCTAAATCAGGAAAAATAAATTTCTGACTGCATATCTATGTAATAAAGGACAGGGAAATGAGAATGAAACTACTACATCAAGGGAAAGAAGCACTGCTTAAATGCTGAATTTTAGAACATCTGTTGTAAAATGTTGATTTTTGCCAAAAGGAAACATTTTGAAATAAACAAAAATTTGTACAAAATAGTTCTTCCAAGTCCAACAATATTATCCTACACTGAGTATCAGTGAAAAGACTTTTCCCATATAAGGCAATACTGAATTCACTAAAGTTATGCACAAATGAACAAGGTTCTTGTTTTGGGTGAGTCTCAGACTTTTCACAGAATCCCAGAAATGTAGGGCCAGAAGAAAGTTCAAGATATCATCAGCCAACCTTTGCAGCGAAAATGGATGAAATTGTCTAGTTCATCTCTTGGTTGCTTATTCTGGCTCAAAAAAAAAAAAAAAAGAAAAGAAAGAAGTCTTATTTGCAACAGATTTAAGCTGATTGGTCTTTATCTTTTGTCTCCTGATCAAAAAAAAAACCAATCAATTGTCCTTTCTACCATGAATTCCAGAATTCCAGGAGAGATGGTATTTTAGTCCACATGTGAGCTCCTAAAATTATGTGATTACATGAGATCCTCAGTTTTCTTCTTTTTCTTCTATTCTCCACTCCCTCCACTCCTTGCTCTTCACAGAGAAAACAACTTTCTAGCCCAGTTAAGAAATAAATTCAGAATAAGGATCCCCAAAAATGACATCAAGGGGAAAATGAACCATCTTATACATAGTCTCTCTAATCCTGTAATTTTGAGATCTGAACTGGAATTTTAACATTTGATCTTKCTAGTGAGCACACAGCTATGGCTCAGACCTTGGGTCATCTCTTGCGTATGTAATTCCCAGGATTTTTGCTTCATGGCACTCCCATCAGGAGRAGGGGGAGAAATACTCTCTGCAGACTGGCTCCACACCTGGAGATCATCTGAAATTCAAAAACGTTTTATAACTTCTCGCAGCTTCTGCATGTTCTGACAACGTGTGCTTTGCAAGAAACAATTCCGCAGAGTGGCTGAGTGTCTCCTAGTGCCCATTGCTGTGGAGGAAATATTGCTGTTGGACATAAAGGAAGGTCTCAATGCCAAAACCTCTTCCTGTGTATAATTGCAGATCTCCGTTGACTTTAACTGAACAGTCACGAAGTACCTGCATTGAAGATCAGAGCCCTCATCTCTAGATTACTGGATAATAATATGCTATCAAGGAGATATAAGAGGGTATCAGAAAAGCTCATCAAAATGCTCAGTGACATCGCAGCAGATTTATGAGGAAAAAGATGTCATTACAGAGACAAAAAAAAAGAAAAAGAAAGGTCATGTTCATTAGTCAGAAATGAAAACCTAAAGAAGGTACAAAAGATGCAAATATTACAGATCTACCGGTGCTTTAGAAATTTGTTGTTGAGAGAGAGGTAGGTTTACTTAGGACATTTAATTAAAATGAGGTACTACTTCTCTTTAGTTTTACGTTTTCAATCTTTTTATTACCATAGCAATGTATCTTCTACAACTTCCTTCAGCATTAACAGTTGATTTATTTAATAAAACTGAGGACTGAGCATCACTGGAAATACTGCTTCCAATGGAATGCTTTCATGCTGTGATTGGTGAAGTGCTAAGTAATTTGCTTTTAATGCTAGCACATACCACTTAGCACTATATTTAACTGAATGACGAAAATCACTCATTTTTCATCCTCTTGCTTAACTGGTGTTCAGTGTAATCTATCTACTGTACTGTGAGCCTAGCAGCAGATATATTCTAATAGACCTTGCTCTCTAATCTACAACAAGCATTTTAATTTTTAATTCATACTTATGTCTTTATCCTTTAATAGAACAGAACTACAGATGGGGAGTATGTTTTAGATAATAAGAGCACAGTAGGTACCTAGGGAAACTACACCACTAAAAGGATTCTTTATTTACACTTTTCAGTAATGACTACATATATATAGCTACATGGGAGAAAATTGTTGTAAAGGAACACTGCATAGGCAGGCAATTACTATCCAACTATAACTGAGCGTTAGGGATGACGTTGCTGATAAGAACAGTTCAGAAAACAATGATTACAATTTCAAAGCCAAATGCCAGCCACTGTATGCTAACTAACACCCATGGAAATTCATAGGATGTGATATGTGATAATCAGAATGAATAGGTAGAATGCTACATTTGCAGCAAAAAAAAAAGAAAGATAAATTTACTTAATATTTAGGTGTACTTTAAATTCGCCTTTCAAGAACATCTAGCTTTACAGGACTGTACATCCCAGATTTGTCAGTGGAGACAGGCCAACACAAATGAGGGTATAAAAGTGGTTGCTCAAGACCTTCATTTTGAATAAGAACTCAGGACCAGATCCATATTTGTTAAAAAACAGCACARTCTCATGAGAACCAAAGGTATGGCCCTCCACCTCCATAATGCCAGTCTTGCTATCAGACAAAATACAAGCATGATACTTTCACTGAAGTCAAAATCTCCTAGATTGCGACTGTGACATCTTAACTCGGTGGTTGACAACCTAAGCTATATTATTGCCCAGAGGGACTTCTACCATTTACATTTAGTTATGTTCAATGACAAAACCAAGATGACTAAAGTATGATGCTGCCYGCAGCATGTACCCTCTTGGTACTGCTGCCCCTGGGCTACAGTAGGTTATGGATCACTACTCTACCACGTAGCGGAGAACAGTCATCTACACAGCTAATTCTRTTGACCACGGTTGCATTATTTGTATGATTCACTTGTTACCTGATAGTGACAAAATAGGTGAAAAGCACTCCTCAGCTCAGGTTGGGGGATTTCACAAAAAAATCTGGTACAGGAATGTTCTCTTCAGTTTGTTTCTTTCTCAAAATTATGTGTAATAGTTTAAAGTGTCARCAGACAAAGCGAAGATTATAAAGGCTGTTTTATTTCTATTAYGACATCCAAATGATAGCTGATGCATTACAACCTTCCTAGAATTACATATAACTTGCTTATAACTATCAACAAGAATTTTTAACATCATTTCTGTCTGGATGTAACAAATACAAACACACGTGTATGTGCACACACTCAAATCAATTAGAAGAGGAGGGGAAAAAGRGGGAAATCAAATTCTAACTTTGTAAACCTATCTGTCTTCGGGATTGACATTTAAATCTCTAGGTTGTTATTTTATGTCATTTAATGATTATTCAGATGGATGAGAACCTTAGTTTTACCTTTCAAAATTAATCAACAATGTGCAAGACATTGTGAGAGATCTTGCAAAGATAAATGCATCTGYAAAAGTTTTAGCTTCCCAGTGTGAAAAAACGGATCCCAGAAAAGTGTACTTGTTAAAAAAAAAAAAAAAAAGCTACTGAGAACTTTGTTAATTGATTAAAAGTGTTGTACATGAATGATTCAAAATGGAGGTAAGACTATTCCCTATTCCTGTTACATTTGCAGGACAAAAAAGATCCAAATGCAGGAAGGACCAAGAGATAGGGCACTGGCCTGTGACCAGAGAGATCTGCCCTCTATTTCTGCCTCTGCCACAGACCTTTGCAACTTTAGACAAATCACCTTTCCATGCCTGTGTTCCCCTTCCCACTCATCCTTCTGCTCTCTCTTCTAGCTGTAAYCCCTTTAGGGCAAAGACTACTTTTCTTATGCATTTATATCACACCAAATAAAAGAGGCACTGACYTTGTTTGGAACTTATAAATAATATTCTAATACTAATAAGAAGGCATAAGGATAACCTCCCTGTTACTTTAAGCTGCTATAGCTCCCAGGGAAGCAGATCTGACCAATAGTAAGACCCCAGCAAAATGATCTCTTCTAGGACCTCGTAAATTTTGCAGCCTGTTGGGACTTGGCTACAGAACTAGTGGCATTTCATGGCATGAGGCCATTATTGTTCATCTTCTGGGCATCTTTGCAACCTTGTAATTACAACAGTGTTGTGTTGTGCTTTGAACAGTTACTGAAAACACTGGCAATGTTTTATTCATGAAACCTGAAAGGCAAATCAGTGATGTTTTCACCACGACCACAGTGGAAAGCAGGTACAAACAAATCTAAGGAATCTAGGACTGTCCCAGAATTTGAAAGAAAAAAAATCAGATTAAATAATTATATTTGCATGATCCAACCTACAATCTGATCCTGCAGGGACCCCACACTGAAGTGCTTGTTGAAGCCAGAGAAGAATTATGCATGAAGTATTTGCAAGACAAATACGTCCACAACACTGTACACACAGAGATGTGAACATTAGAACTGTAAATCCTGTCAGACAATAATCATACCACAGATGCAAATCAGGACACAAACAAATCTGTGAACTACGTATTCCTCTTCAAATTAGCTCTTGTTGGAGACAACGGGATTCCCTGAAGATTAGAAAAATAGATAAAGATATAATTAAATGGGTGACACTATGTCAGTGAACCTTCCCCACAATAAGAGATATGAGCAACAGCCCATACACTAAATTTGTCTGCTTTCCTCTGGAAAACTGTCTTGTGTGTGTCTGTCAACTTTCCAAGTTCCAKTCTCCGTCAGTAGACAAGATTATCATGGATTTCACAATAACACCGGATGCTTTTACCCAGCTTTATTCCTGAGAAGGCATTAAAACCTGCCTCCAGTTAAAGACTTCTGTGTTGATGCAGAGCCTCATTGACACCGATCAGTCTCAGTTAAGTGCAGGGATCCAGCTGAGGCAGATCTCGTACTGAGACCTTAGACAAGGAACAAAAGTAAACTGATACCTTGCAATAACAATGAAGTCTAAGGAATCAGTGAGTTCCATAATTCTATCTTACTGAACACTTTGATACTATCTTTGATCATCAGCAACTTCACTTAGAGTTAGAGATATGTGGACAGGTTCTAATCTGCACATACTTCTCTTTATTCACTGGAAATGGTTCAAAGACTCTCAGTATGCTGTGGAAAGCACAGCGTAAATCTGAGTGATTGGGGACATAGCAGCATATGCACTCTGACTTTCACACTCACACCAATATGTGTGGATATTTTGCCTAATTATAAATAAGGCAGCTGATTTATGCTTGCCCTCAACATACTTTAAATGATGACTGTTATTCAAGAGAGATTGCTCCGGCTTGCATCACTGCTGCACTGAGTTTGAGAATGGAAAGTGTGACGGAGTTTGGGTGAAGAATGACAGCTCCTCAGCCTTCATGACTTTTGCAATAGACTGATGATATTACCCCAGGATAAAGACCCACTGAAAGCTCAGTTGTGCAATTTCAACCCAAACCAATCACATTCTGGTCTTTCCATGAGAAGCTATGGTTTGAAATTATCTGTTTCCTTTTATACCTCATGTGGTTTTATGTTTGCATAGGGCTTTGTCTTTAAGCTAGGTACAGAGACTGAAAAATAATACCTTTCCACCTTGATGTTCTCTTTTTCCTTTCCCTCAGCTTGATACGTGAAGATGTATGCAGCACGCTGTCTGTTTCATTTACGTTCTCCTTGGCTGTGCTCATTTCATTACACAAAAGACTTATTCCACTAATATCACCAAATGCCTGAAGAACAGAATGGACAAAACGAACATATTATTATGGCAGCATTCAGTGAAATATCAGAGCGAACATACATGAGTTTGATTACACTTCCCCACCTCTCTCTTCTTGCTTTCAAAATATTGCAGCTTAGAAGCTTCTGTGCGTGTGAAATTTTATTCTGTCATACTAATAACCCAGCTTTACAGCAGCTTACAATTTAGCTTTCATGGTTCAGTTCCACTCTTAGACCTTATAACAATTTTTATAACAGTTCTGCCAAAACATTATAGAGCAAAAGTTACTGTAAATGTATTCACTAATACAGATACAGCAGTGAGATTAGCAATTTAAACACATGTGAAATGTGAATTCGCCTAATTTTTCTCAGACTCTAAGTGCTTAAGTAAAACAGTAGAATAGAGATTTTTATTCTCATTGCTTTTAACAATTTCTTCTTATGATGTTCTTGACACATGGAGAAGATTTGAGTGAATAAAGAATAGACCTTCAAAGGAGAAAATCATGGCTATGAGGAGGAGATGATGTTTTATAGGACTGGAAATTAGTTATAAAGGCAAGAGACTGCATCGAATCCAACTCAGCTCATTAGTGTTTACCACATCACATGTTAGATCCTCAGCTTGAGTAATGTGGGTGGCATTTTGTACAAGAGTTCCCTGGCTCTGATTCTGGAATGCCCATGTGAGAAAAGTTTTGCTCAGATGAATGTCAGCAGAAACCAAATTTCAGTCCCTGAGAAGTAATAGATCCTTAGGTCTGTCTAGCTGATGTTGTTCAAATGCTAGCATAGAAAAAAATCAGATTGCTCTACTAATACAGTAGTGTTTAAATGGCTGTTGCTGTTCTCAGCCTGGCTTAGCACTGCTGTAATAAACTATGCAAATAGTGATTTATGCATGTGAATAATCTCTACTTTCCTTGCATTTTTATATACATCTATAACTCTGCTGATGAAGCATCTTAACATCTGTGATGTTTTTTTTTAGTTTTGATACCCTGTGAAGCTGGGAAGTACTGTTACCTCTGTAATGGGGGAGTACAGACAGCATTTTCCTAAGCTCACGTAAGAAACTGCCATTAAACAGTTGAAGTGATCTCAGGCCTCCTGAGTCCTAGGCAAGGCTTCTCACGCCAGACTGCTCTTTCTTCTTAGCTAAGGACCATTTACAAGAACACCTGCCATTTTATTTTTTGTTTTATTCACTTAGACTTAAAGACAGTCCAGATTTAGATTGTCTTAATCTGCTTCTCTCATGGCATAAACTATCTGCAGGGCATCTTGGATAGAGAGACAACASCATGGCAGGGCTACATAGCAACAATTCTATGAAATACAAAGCCTACAAGACAAAAGAACAATAAGAAAACTATACCATCAGTGAGCTAWGAGAAACAACAGTATTTTTTCTGTCACAATAATTTGAAAAAATGACATGCAAATACTTCTTGGGTATATTTGGAGATTTTACCCTAGTTCCTGAGAGCTGAAACACTTTATGTTTCTGTGCAAAAGACTGGACATAGGGCATAGCCACGGTTCACTGGAAAAGCCTTTTTGGCGGTGGTAGTTAACAAATACCAAAAGGTCTTTCAAATTTGCCACCATGTGGCATGATTGACCAAAGCCACAGAAAGCCACAGAAACCATCTGCTACATTTCAGGTGCTATCGCTTACTTACGTACTTTAAATTRAAGCTTGTATGAATATGTCAGGTTTTTAGACTTGATCAGATGTTGTATAGAGTACTGTTATTAAATTAAAGTCCAAGTTGTTGTTTCTGAAAGTGACTTAATAGCAGCAACCTTACAGTTAATCAACCATGTAGTAAAGTTCACTGTGCAGTTACTGTGTTGTAATTACAAAGTGAGCAAAAATATAATTGATGCATTTTGTCAATCTGCAATTGTAGCTGCAAGGTACTTTCTCAAAGGTTATTTTTTATTTGGGTAAAATAAGTTAATGCTGTTTTGGCAATTATCCTTTGACTTCACAATTATTAGTGCTGATTCAGGTAAAAGTATGTGATAGAAGAATAAAGCATTTAAGAGTGCGAAATACATTTTACAGCAATCAGTGGCTATATGCTCACAGCATAAAGTAATTCAGAAAATACAGCAAATCTATGTGTTTAAAGTGTATTTGAACTGAAATTTCAACACAAAACAGTACTTTTAAAGTACACTTTAATTATCAGCACTAATGTTTATTATTCAGCACTACACTGAAATGACAACATTTATCCCATGAGTGTTTGCTCAGACAGAATGGCTGTGCCTTGGCAGAACTTGCTCCCATCCTATCTGTGAACACCAGAATGAAATAGCTCTATCTCCTCAGGCCCCCATGGAAAAATAAATGTAAATATCCATGCTCATAAAATATCTATGTGTGCGTTGGCTAGGTATGCAACCCTTCTTCCTCACCCTGTGCTCTCTGCCTGTAATAAAGAAGCCAGCATGACTGAAAATTGTGGATTCGTATATAGAACAAGGCTGTAATGCTGCAGTGTAGGTATTTCTGTCATTTGCCAGTTTTCTGAAAGCCTGCACATCACGCTGTGAGCCGGTGGTGGACCTGTCTCATCACTTTCCTGCTCACTCTGTTGGACCACAGCCCTTGCYGCAGATAAGTGGGATGTGCTGTTTTGATGGAAATGCAACTTGTTCCCCGTGGCTCTGTGGGTTTCTGCCACGGGGAGTACATAGGAGCTGAGATTTGGAGAAAACTAGGGAGAGGAGGAAGGGCCACGCGCTGCAAGGCTCCTTCCTGCCACATGCAGCAACATAACCGCGACAGCAGTTGTTAACATATCAAGCTACAGTTGCCATTTAAGGATATATCTCAATCTACYGAAGAAAGAAAATAAGGACCCAGTGTGATACTTAACTGGCTTGAAAAGCATAAAGAACTCAGGCAGTACTTACTTAGATATAACTTCTCAGCTGAGAGGCAGTGTGTGCAGCCTCTTAATCTACAGCAAATGCCTAGCAAATGGGTTAGCTTAGCTATCATGAGGGCAGGGGAGCCACAGGCTGGGTCTGTTTGACACATGTCTGATTGACATATCGCATCCAAGATGAGCTGGACCAATTTAAGAGGAAGACATACAGATGCCAGGTTTCCTTGAGGAAACCTCTTTTTCATTTTTCTCTCCTTTTTAGTAGGGGGGAAGAGCTGCCAGGAAACTTTTTTCCCTTAATCTGATTATCTTTAATTGAATTTTGTCATTAAACAAGAAATGTACAGTGGTAAAGATAACTTAAAATTGTCTATCTTACTGCTTATTTGCAGAGGAATTAGGAATATTGCCATGACCCTCAATTAAAGGGCTGTAAACTTGCAGACTGTACTAAATTGACTGTACACCTACACCTATACCAATAGGAGTATCTCTTAGCTGGCTTTTATCCTGTTTGATTCTCAACTGAATCTCAGTGCATGTTGATATGAAACAAGGATCATCCTTCCACTGAACCCAGTTGCAAAATATTAATTAGCTTTATATTATTATTATTATTATTTTATAATATATCAATATTAAAAATATTGTTATTAATATTGGTTAGATACAGCCATGCAGCACACAGTGAAGCCTGCCCAGCCTGGGARTATCTGCACACATGTATATATAGGTGGGTAGAAGCAGGCTTGCTACACAGCCCAGCATAAATTTCCACTGCTGACCCCCTGCAGGGTACAGAGATCTCTGGAAAATCAACTCGTTGTGAACTAGCCATGCTCACAAATGCCCCAGCGATGCTCTGCTGAAGCCAACTCATGTGAGCTGATTTAGACTAAATAATTACCTCTGCMCAATAATTACCTTTCCTGCCCCTCTGCGGAGGCTGGTGGGATGATGAAGCCTTTTGATGATGAAGCCATTAGCTAATAAATCARCCTCAGCCTCTGATGGAGCAATCCTCCCTGTTTTGCTTCTCCTCCACAAATCTTTAGTGACCACTGTAGTCAGACTCCTTATGAAAACACTGTGTGGGGCTTTTGCGATAAATTTGGCCAAATTATTCCCTTACCAAAGGTAGAGCCAGAAAAATCTGCCTTCAGTTACAAGCATAAACTCCACTGGAGTCAACTCGATGGCTTATGCACACATGGAAAAAAAATAGGGCACAATATTCACAGTAACATTACGTATATAAAAAGAATTTGTGGAATTAAGAATAAAACATGAGGCAATTTGTTGATTTGCCCAGGGAATAAATGGGAACGACAAATGTGTAGATTATTTTAAGGCTGTTTTTTAATGTCATTATCAGATCCAAGAACTGTACATAAAAGCACACAGTCCTTTACATGCTAAAAGTATAGTTTGCTCAAACAATTGTAAAATATTCAGTATTCTTAAGATTAAATATCTGAATATTGCTTCTGAAAGAACAGCTGTCAGCTTAAATCTAAAGTCTAGTTTGTTTACTGGCTGTATTTTATATCTGTTAGAAAATGACACCAAATGGCAATAAAATTGTTGTAAGTATTCTACTGGGGAATATAAATGCCCTTTGGTTACAGTGTACATATCTTTATACACAGTATATTTTCCCTAGAATTATGTTAAATATGTAAAAAGCCTTTTCTCATAAAGGTAAAAATGCTAGATGTTTCCAAGCTGTAATTTAGCATTAGTGTCAAGATTGCTTCAGAAAATAAGCTACGGTTACTGTTTCATTCTTTTTAAGTGTCACTCAGCATACCATATCTGATCTTGTATTCCAAATAAACTTATATGATTTTATTCACTTTTCCAGAAGTGCAAGAGAGTTTAGACATAATTTATAACATATGGACTGATGTAAATAGCTTAAAGTAAGTAATTGGTTGGTCACCTACACTGTCTTATCCTATTACTACTAGGTACATTTCAGGTAATTAGGGAAAACAAATCTCTTTTATCTAGTAAATTTAAATTGGATGAATCCTTGACATTTGTGTAGGTTTATTTGATAGATAAAATCATACTATAAAAAAGTTTCTCTTCAATGCAGTTTATAAGGCCTATAATAAGAAACTGAYTTTTTTAGCTGAGTTAGAGTGGCTTATCTTGACCTTTTAATAAGAAATCAACTCCAGCTAGCGAAAGTCAAGATAAAAATCACTGAGTTGGTGTTATTGCAGTATAGACTGAAAACACTTATCACTATCATTAACTTTTTTGTGCATGGATTTTAAATACACTCAAAATGCTAAAAWTCAGTAATTTCATCTACATTACAAAAACATGAGATTAATGAATGAGGGAAAGCATGATAGGTGATTTATTTTGAGAAGGTCATTCCTTGGTTAGCCAACACTTAAATTGAAAACTATAAATGGGAAATATATTATAGGTAAAGAAGAAAATGGGTTTTACTGCATTCACATTCTTTGAGTTTTACAATGCTTCTGATAAAAAGACTGCACTTACAAGTTTAACCTCTATAATTTTTATGCTGCACATTCTAAAAAAATCTTTTTTATTTAACATTTGTAGGGCAATTTATACATATCACCTTGTATTTAATGTTCCATTTAAAATAGTTATTTTTGCCTCGTGCTTATGAAACCTATAAAACTACTTTCCATATCAGACACAAAATTTCTATTTATGCCAGTAAAGTTGGTCTTTTAATGAGAATACCATACCTGGAAGAATATAAGTACTCTAAACAACTTATTACATAGAGAAACATTTAATCCTGACTGGTATACTCCTGATTAAATGCCTGGTTACATGCCTTTCTTGAAAATGAGAAAGTAAAAAATTGAAAGTATTACTGAAGTAAGTCTTAACTCTTTGACTTAAGTGAAGTTCACACTAAAGTGCTTTTCTGCACTGGGACTACAAGACAACATTGCTTTAACTGATGTCCAGAAGAGTAAGTTTAGATATTAATATAACATAAATTCATTACACGTAGTCAAGAACTTTACAGTAAGATTGCACAAAAATGCTTTTATGTCAGTCAAAGAATATTTTCAGATATTCACTAGGAAGTGAATAAATGAGTCTGAGGAAGAATGTGGCTCAGTGGTTTGTGGCATTACACTCATATCAGTGTGTTTGATGACAAATATATTATCACCTCAATATCCCAGAGCTCACTAGGCTACACACCTCAGTTTGTTGAATTCTGACAACCTACTGCTCAAGCTAGCAATGCCTGCTGAGAAATATATATATATATATATATATATATATATTTGCACACGCTCTTTAAAGTTGTTATCATTTCTGTGTTGGTTTCTGTCAAATGCTCATTTTCACGTATTATTAAAATGA
Organism: Rhea americana; assembly: GCF_003343005.1. Taxonomy (NCBI): domain Eukaryota; kingdom Metazoa; phylum Chordata; class Aves; order Rheiformes; family Rheidae; genus Rhea; species Rhea americana. Next base: position 351,657 of record NW_028186410.1, on the reverse strand, counting down.
ATGTATTATTTCTGAACAATACCTACAATATCAGCGGCCACTGTGCTATAATGACACAAAGCATCACAAACACAAGTAGAGATATATTAAACCCCCCCTCCCAAATGCTGGAGTTAATGAGATCCTACTGTCATAAGTAGGAATAGGTATTACGGCTCTTTCAGATGTGATTCCTTAAAGTCATGGAAATTGAAATGTTAAAGCCTTTTCGATTTGCTGTCTTCAGTTACCTCATGTTAGAGGGACTTCAGAGTTCTTAACAAAAGTGGACAACAAAAATTTACACTGAAATAATTGCATTTTCACCCTCTGTGGCTTACTGTGAAGGAAAAAAAAAAAACGCATGACTGTTTCCCATGAGAGTGTGCATTCTACCTCCAGTTCCTGGATGATGTTGAATAACCTTTTCCATTTGGCAGTTACACAACAGTGTTGGCTCACCCAAAAGAGAGAAATAAGAAATGAACGTAGGTTGGTCTCTGGTTCTGTGGACTCTATAGACCAGTTAGAAACATAAGTAAGGGCAGGTCAAATCACGGTTGCCACAGATCATCTTTGCTCCCCCAGGCCATGTTCCTACACTCAAAATATGGCATTTTATATAAATATGACTATCTAACCTACAGAAGTATAGAGATCAAACTGCAACTGTGAACGCAACCTCTGCTGAGCTGGGGATAGCCAGGAAAAATAACTTTTGAGAGATGTGAGATATGTGGTATGTCAGATAGTCCCAAGACCTACTGCGTGGAGCATGGGTACTAACAAGAACTGAATTACGATAGGAAAAGCCAGCTGGTCCTGGCATATCCACCTAGGAAATACATTGCAGGCACTAGAATAACATTTCTGCTGCCAATCTCATCTCTAATGAGGAGAAAGAGATTTGCTGATTATGAAGAAAGAGTGAAGGCAGTTGCTGCTCATAAGAAAGAGAGGATGCAGGGGGAAGAGGTGACAATCCTTGCTCTCACGGTGGAAGAAGATCCCTCCCTCCTTCACCACTGCTGGTAGGGTAAGGAGGGGAATAAAAAGCCTGCTCATACAAGAGGAGAGGTGGAGAGTTTTTTTTTTGTTTGTTTGTTTGTTTGTTTTCCTTCTGGTAAAATGTAGTATGCATTCTGGCAGAAAATGGATAAGATTATGCTCTGTTAATAGATTAAGTAGGTAAACTCCTGGAAGGGAGAAGACTTGTTTACACTAAAGGATAATGCAAATAAATACATATAAAATGACCATGAATAAATTGAGTCTGGAGAGAAAGAAAACCCTTCTGATCATACAGACTGTAAGGATCTGGAAGAATCTTTTCGTGGGACCAGTGGGGACAAAATATCTCTCTTGCTGGAAAGTTTCAGACTGAAAAAAAATGTATTGAAGTGTTTATTTGGGATGTAGCTGCCTAGAAAATCAGCAGACCAGACTCAGTATCCCAGGAAGCCCATCATAGCCTTCTGTTCATACACCCTTACAAGTTACAGTTTGGGCTGCAGTGCAACAGTTTAGCTCCCAATACATTTTCTAATTCACTCACGTGTGACCACTTGTATAGCCACAGGAGACAACCTGTTCCTAAGGGGAACCAAAAGTAGCAAGTGGTAAAGCTCAGGTGTGTTTGTTCCACAACAGACCCATAATGGGGTTTTCTCACTCTACACTTGCCTTGGTTCCAGCTGTTGTACAAGAGAGAAAACGGAAACTTTCCCACAGAGATTTTCAAGCAATATGGAAAATGGGAAATTTCATTGAACGTTCTTTCAACATTCAAATGGTGGCTAACTTCTCACTAGCTAGCATATGTTTTTAAATTCATTAATTTACAGAATATTCCTAATTTGGGACTGAAGTAGGAAGCTCCAACCGATAAAATACACAAATGTGTAACTACAACCTTTATCAACTAACTCTAAGACCTGAATATACGTTCTACTGAAATTAATGGTTAAGTACGTTTATTATACATAATTGTATTTTGATCTAACAAGCTTAAATGCTGTAAAGCATTCATCGGCCTGAAGAGGTTTTCAAGATGATKACACAAGACTGCCTTACAGATTTTAGGGATAGACTATGCTGTGGTCTGATGTGAGAAAATGTATCAAAGGATCTATCTAGACCCATCTGTACTGTATAGTGCTCAGTTTCTGGATGCTGGTCAGCATTAGTTCAGAAGCTGAAAAAAGCAGGTATCTGCTAGACTCCTTGACTCAGGACAGTGTCTGAATAACTCACCTGGGAAAGCAAATTTACATTATGTGAGAATACATTTCTCCTTTTTCAGAAATGGGAAAATACCAGGGCAGAGGTAAGATTGCCTCACATGTTTAAAGTCCTTCCTTCCACATCCTTGTGGGAGTTGAATGAAACCTAACAGCTGAAAGACCAAAAACCAACTTAACTGGGAAAAGCCATTCTTCACAGTGCTATTGTTTGTAACRGGAGAAAGTAGGAATGGGGCTGGATTGATGACCTCAAAACTGGGAAAAGGCATTCTAGAAAAAGTCTAGCCAATGATCTGGACAGGAAGCTTTTCAACAGACTGAGGCATGGACCTGGGTTTGCAGGTTTCTTTATTTTAATAATTAAGTTCATGTAGGTCACATGGCTTCTCTTGTTTTCTTTGGACAGCCATAAGACACTAGTGTCTTCACTTTGGTGAATCACAAGTGCTTGGGCCAGAGAATTATGTCTGGATTCCTTGAGGACAGTTTCCTTTACATTAAATTTTCTTTAAAAAGCCAAGTAGGGCAAAGACATTAAGAATGAAATATTCTATTACAGAAAACAGCTTTCAAACACTAATCAAAGGAGTCAAAGCAACGTTTTACTCATTGTGAGAAGACATACTCAAACCTTCACCTTAGAAGTGAGCAGCTGAAAACTTCGTACTTCAGCACCTTTTGGTTTTTTATGGTAAACAGACCTCCAGGAATATGCTCTAGCTTCTTATATAGGTAGGTAAAGTAATACTTTTTAATTCTAYTTTCTCTTAGATGCCAATTTTTATTTTTTATTAAAGGTCTCTCAACACAAGACCAAAAGCAACAAGGATATGTACCCCTTGTAAGTACTTAGCACTAAATAATCATTCAATGAACAAAAAGTAGGTTGTGAAACAGGTCATGGAGGAGATTTTTTTTTAAAATACCATTCTGTACTGGGTTTTAGTGCACAAGCTACTTGCACTCCTAGAATGGAAGACAACAGGGATTCAAACTAAAACTTGCAAGATGCCAGAAAGTCATTTAATAACTGTGTATCAGCTCCATGTGCCTGTAGTAAAACTAAGCAGATGACCATAYTTGTAGTCCTAGCTGTAAAATAAATGGACATAAYAGTTACACTGTATATTTATGTATAATAATTCCTGTGTAGAATGAACATATGCATTTCTGAACAAAAATATATTTATAAAATAATCTATATGWGTATATTCAGTATATATTTATTCATATAATTGTTCAATAAATACTAATAAATTGTTACTTTRCACTGTAAATGCATTAACTCATTGATATTACATTTTATTATTTAAGATGAGGTCTTCCTATGGAAGATCTCAGTGTGTATTTTTTGAAGGGACAGGCAGGTCTGTTTTCCTGTTTTGACACTGATGTTTGTATTAAGTGCACATCTTTACATTTAAAATCGGTATGGAAAGAAGCTGTTTGGACCTACCTCAATGATAGCCCCATCAGGTAGTCTGAGGAAATGTCTGTAGAGTTCCTGGAAGCCGCTGAGGTGGATAGTGTATACAGACACGTGAACAGTGATGTCTCCTGAGGTAGCTGCAGAGTCAGAGATTTCATCTTGGTGCTGGAGGTCACAGCTGGAGACACCAGACTTGCTGGCATGGTCCTTCCAGATGTAATCATACACTGCCACCTAGTGAGACAGAAGGCCCCCCCATACACACACACACACACACACACACACACGCACGCGTGCATGCGCGCGCACACACACACACACACACACACACACACACACAGTCCCCCACCCCCCCACCAAAGGAACATATTTAATTAACTTCTGGTAAGAGCTTAACCGATTTAAAATGATTTTACAATAAATCTGCAAAGCCTGTACCATATGCAGTGCTTGCACACAGTTCTACTACATATTTTTTATGACATAGATCTAAATAAAGAAGATAGAGAAATCCCCAGTGTATATTCTATAAAGTTAATTCTGCACAGATGAAGCTGTAATTGACTCCCGTATTAACCAAAAGTAGGGAGATCAAGCAGGGTAGGTTAAACAATAAAATGGCAATGCTGATTAAAAAAAAATGCTTACTGAGAATCCTGTGAGCAAGTATTTGTATTTCTCTCTCTTTAAGAAGCCTTTGCTCCTTTACCCACAAGCACTTTTTAGTCTCTGAGATCTGTATAGTATTAAAATAACCTTGTGCTACTAACTGAATTGTAGATGAGGCAGAGTAAATAAGATGTATCTGTGTGTTGTATAAAGCTAGTTTATTGACACAGTTACCTATTTTCCTGTTTTGCTATAAATATATTTGCTTGGGTAGATTTTGTACTGTTTTTTTTTTTCAGTCAGAATTTCCATTTAACTATTTTCATGTTCATTCTTAAAAGAAACTGAATAGAATTCAAGATGCAAGCTGCCACATAACACACAGTTAAAGCAGCTCTTACCCTTAACCAGAACTGATGATAAGTATTATTTTTATACTCCCACTCAATTGTGAGCTTTTTAACCTTTCACTTTTGCAAGACCTTTGTGCAACTAGGTTTCTCCCATGAGATACCAGTCCTTTTGCAGTAGAGAGGGACTGGTGATATGGTTATATCCTTATAATGTAGCAGCACAGTATTCTTAAACACTTTCACTTAATACAGATAACATTTTCACTTAAGTAACTCTTTTGCTGGTGTATCGCCTACCATTTCCTTCAGCCAATTATATATTGGCTGAAATGACTAGGCTTCACCAACAAAGGTAACCACAGAAACTTCTAATTTAAGGTAAGTACAACAAAAAATTTTTTTTTTTTTTTTTGTAGCTTTGCTCTTTTCTTTCTGCTGAAAGAAAAAGCTCAGTTTCATACAAGAGATCCAAAATCACAAGATACAAATTTCTTTTTCCAGTAGGGATAAGTTAAGATTAGCTTATTGCTTGTGTTCGAGTTCACACTTACTCAGCTATTCTTGCACATTAGGAGGAATTGTGTAACTAGTAGCGTGCCAATGTCATGAGCTTGCCACGCACGATACTATTCTGAGCAACTGCCTTAGGAAAGGATTGTTTTCAGGTAAGTTAAGAAAGCAGGCACATGCACTGAAAAGCATCTCTAATTCATTTTCAGGAATTATAGAACAATATGAAACTTCATTTTAGTGTCAACTTTCATTTGCATTAATCCTGAACAATTTTATACATTTTAAAATGAGGAAAAGTCATTTAAAATGAAAGTAAAATACACATTCTGAATTTCCTAAATCAAAGTCACAGGGGTTAAAGGGCTTTCATTCAGAACAAGTGGTTAGGAACACACAACAGCTGCAGGAAATAGCCTTGGTAAAGACAAGCCCTGTATTTTCTTCTGACTAAGACGCAAATGTATTTCATGCTCCCGCCACATGCAATTGCTCTGTAAGAATTAAGGTGACTAATGGTCTCAAGAAAGCAGAAAGGCAGCTTCTTTTGGGACAGGCTCCTGGAAAGTGTTGGCCAGGGCAGAGCCAAGCTGCGGCGAGCACTGCCACACTGCAGGTCACAAGGCATGCACGAGGACCCTGCCTCAGTTATCCTCCTCACTCACCCCAGGATTTCACAACCAGGAGCTCTTCTCTGTCTGGTCAAGAGCTCCAAGCCCTGCACGGTCTCAGGTCTTCCTCCCGATTTGTGGCTTTGGGCAAGAGAAATGGCTGGGAAGGCTAGCTCAGGAGCTCAGTCTGAGGGGAATCTGCACACCAGCTGGGGTGATCTCCAGACTGCAGAGATCCTGCTTTTTAAGCTAGATGCCTTTTCCCCTCCCTCAGGATGTTTTCAGCCCTCCTACATCAACTCCTCATGTTCTCCTGCTCGCTTCTCTTACCTCTGTCTTTGCCCACTTTCTTTAGATCTGTTTACCCTTCTTTTGTGTTTGTCTCTGTCAACACGTATAGGGATTTACTGTATGTTTTGCAAACTGTGGATMGATCACTCTGTACACTGTATCCTTTTCTGCAGCTCTGTTTTGCTCATTTCAGTTGAGAGCTCTGCAGAGCAAGGAGTCTCATTCCATGCTTGTACAGAACAGAGGACAGCAAGGACTCTGACTACCATCACATAAATTAATAACCGCAAATATTTTCAACYAGTGCCTGAGTCAAGTGCAATTTATGCCCCATGGTTCCTTCACTGGAATCCAGCTCAGAGTAGCTCACACCTTTGTACTCAAGTGCCAGGGCAAAGACCTGCCTTGGGAGTTCCCGGCTATAATTGCTGGCCTGTGGCAGGGTATTGGGCAGGGTACTGCATCGGGAACCTGTGCCTCTTCACCCACTCCGAGAGCAGACGGACCTGTACAGCAGCGTGGGGTCAGCACTTGATCTGTCTTCAGATTTCAGATCTGAMAAACTCCCTCTACGGACACTTATATGATTAACCAAGAGAACATGAAAATACTGATTGGCATACTCCYCTCTTCCTTACAGTACAGCCTGATCATCAGCCAGCTGAGCACGGAAAGCATTACCAAAACTGATGGTGCCATGCTGAGTAGCACCACCCCCGTCCAGTCCAGAGACAACAAAAAAGGGGGAGAGGGAGATGCACGATGCTAAGAGCCCAGTATCCCTCACAACCAGTGCATCACTCGCACGCCCTTTCTGACAGTCATATGGGTATTATGAATTTGTCTGAAGGCAGATTCTGCAGTATGTACTGGAATATCAACTGGAAATCAACCCAGGCAAAGGAAAGTGCAGATACCGTGACGCCGGGCTGGGGCTAGCTCCGGATCTAGACTCCCYGGATCTCACGGACTGCTCAGTTCCAGCCTCGCTGGTGCTGCTGTGAAGTGTTTGGTAGGCTGATGTCCACTGCCTTAAAACTTTCTAAATGCATTTCTGTTAAGTGATAGGTCACTAGAGAGCCACTGTGGCCTACATAACCTGAAGTTAGCTCCAGAAGTAAACTCTACTGTCATCTGAAATTTCTATCATTAAGTTAATCAAAAATGTCCATTCATTTCTACAAGAATACAGTATGAGTTAATAAATCCACCGAGACAGGCTAGTCAAGAAACTGTGCATATAGGACATGTCAGAGGAACTGAAGTTAGCTATGATCTAGATTCACAAGGGCTGACAAGAAACCACAAAATGCCAGAGCAGTGTACAGTAATCTTTAAATGAAATTCATCTTTCAGCAGAAAAACACATTAAGGATGGTAATTCAATGATAAAAGAGGCAGGCCAGAACAGGTTCAAATGCTGAATATTTCACAACATAACTTAATTAAAGCAGGAGTATGAGGCTGTTAATCGCTTTATAATAGTTCAGCTTGAAATGAGGTCTGATGTGAATACCCTTACAGTTTATTTGTTTCGATTATTATAATCACACAACGCTACATAGATTTAATGTAACTACACATTTTTTACTGGTCTTTAATATGTTATTTTTTCTCTCTTGTAGATCGTCTTCTCTTTGTGCAAGTATGCAAAGAGAAGAACTGGSAGGAAGGGTCATAAATTTAGGTCAGATCAGATGATTTAGTAAGTCTCTTGTGGGTTTAAGTCTTATTAATAATTTTAATACATTCTTCCTTGACAACAATGATTTCAATCACTGCTCCTTTAACGTACAGTGTGACGTAAAAATACACAGACTTCTAGAGGAGTGGAATATGCTTCTCACACAAAGGAAGGTAAATTATATCACTCACTGGATGTTGCAGTATGTAATCTAGAACAAAAGCCAAAAATATATTTGTAAATATGAAAAGAAATACATTTTGGTGTATATCTTCATCACTCACACACATATAGAAATATATGTTACTGGGGCAGCACATAGTAACATCTTAAATAAACATATATTACTAAATATATATTCATAAATATATTCCACACTTGATGCATTGCAAATTAATATTAATATTTCCAAGTTCAGGGTATAGAAAAAGTGCTATTAGTGCACAAAGGTTATGACAAGATTTTCTATTGTCTGGCAGTTTTTGTAAACAAAAAGAAAGGAAAAAAGAAGTCCTCAAAGTTTCAGAGCTAAAGGGGGAATTTGAGGAAGATAGGCTTTTAATATCTTTATTTCACTAAAGAAAAAAATATATATGAGAAGCACCTATTCTTAACTGCTTGCCAGCATTATTATTAGCAGTATCATGTGAATTGATTCCAGCTTCATGCACTGCAAAATGTAAGAAAATGTTTGAAAGCAGCATCTCCATTCAAATAAAATACATAAAATGAGCAATGCGCACCAAACCAATGAGCTGAGAATTGGCAGAACTGCAAGCTAGTCCTGACAAATAATTAGCAAAAGTTACAAGCTGTTAACTTTAGGCGAAAGGGTAAAAGTGATGAAATTATAGGAAAAAGACATCAAAAGTCGAGGGTGTTGTATTTACTTCAAATAACTTTCATAAACATGGTAAGTGCATTTTCTGTGGTAACAGCTGTAAATATGGGAATTGCTATCCTGGAGGCAATCTTTGTTAAATCAGTGTAGCTCTACAATTAAAAAAACAAAAGCGGGCTAGTATTAACCTTCAAGGGAAGCTCAGCACCCCTTAAGTATTTCAAGCCCCATGTCTGACATGCTGCTGCTAAAAACCTTGCCAGCAACTCTGGGAAAAGAACAATTACTTTGWACATGCACATTTACACGGCCATGCCACACGTGCTGCCTGTGTCAACAGCATCTTGGCTGTATCCAGATCCAGGTCAGGCCATAGCTGAACCTTAACACAGAACCAGCTATGACAGGGGAGAACATTTTCAAGATACCTTAGGACGGACGGGGTATTTATAAGAAGYGAAAATGAACTCACTACAAATAAATTGTGAAAATGGAGAAATAGAAAGTAAAAGCATAAACAAAAGGAGCTATTATGACTGTCAAAAGGCGTATCATCATGAAAAAAATCATGACCCRTTACACAAATTTCTTCTGTATTTAATCCTTTAAACATATGTATGTATGTGTATGCATGTACTTGCACATATACAGCATATTTCAAAGACACAACAGTGTGTGCTCTGATGTCTGGGAAAATAATGAAGAATGTGSATGTTTTGGGTCAATAAAGGCCTGTGCTGGAGAAAGACCTCTGCCAGGCAGATGTGCATCTCTTCACAACCCTGCTGTTGGTCTACAGGTCTACAGAGCCACCTCTAYTGCGAGCACTTTCAAAATCCCACCGAGACATGGTTTAACCGGTGTGGTATCCCCATCTACAACTGTCCGTAGTAACCCTACAGATAGATAGATAACTTGTTTCTAAATTGTTCTATTTATGAGCATAATGGACCAACATCATGGACCAACAGTATCTAGGAATTGTTTATTTCAGTCAAATTATGAATGCCTGAAGCATYGTTGTTACAGTCTTCCCTGATTTATTTAATAAACTGACATGGACAGTCTGAATGATGAAAATAATCATATACAGAGAATAAGCTCTTTGTAAACGAGTGAGGAGAAATCCCAGGATAGATTTATGGCAAACTACTTAGCATTGTAACACTAGAAAACAAAAGTGTTTTTTTATTTTTAAATTGTGATAGCATCATGTTTATGGATATGTCCAAATGAACAATGATGCAGATCTTTTCTAGGGAATGATTTTGGTCTCTTGTTTTTAGATATTACAAAGCACTGCCACGTATCTCTTACCACGGTGCACTCATTGCAAGCCTAATCTGCTGCTGACCATCCCATCWTTTCAGATCTAAATCTTACATAGTTTTAAGTCTCCACACTTAATAAATAAATAAAAATATTAAATAAATAAATTCATACATACATATATAAATAATAATAAATAATMATATAAAATGTAGAAATAGATTTACCTAAACAATAGTAAGTTTGGAAATATGCAATCTCAAGTATTAGGTCAAGGAAAGCTGATACTCAAGTCAGAAAACCTTTTCTGAGCAAAGAGTGAGTGAAAATTAAGGGCTGCAGCTTTCCTGCATTTCCTTGTGCATAACAGTGCCTTTGTCCCTTGATCTGCCCTAAGGAAGGGAGATAAAATACATTCTCTTTCTATTCCAGGGAATCCTGCTGTACTTCAAACCCAGAACGGGTTTAGTTCAGATGGCTAAGAGAAATTTCTCTCCATGCCTTGTTTCCCAAATTTACAAGGGATGCTGAAATAAGTTACTTAAGAAAGCATCTTCAGTAACTTCAGACAGACAGAATTTTATACGCACAAGTGTTTAGGAAAAGCTCTTTTCCCTATGGAAGTCAGGATTTTAATGCATAAAAGGGCATATCTGTATAAATAAGAATGTCTGCTATTCATTATCTGCTCATCAACATTTGTTATTCATTACTCATCTGTTTACAAATGTAAAGCAGTTGGAAAGCAGAAATAATACTATATGACTTTGGTGACCAAACATACACCAGAAACAACAAATAGTAAATAGCTTGACTGAGCTATGGGATAAAATTTGCCCACACAAGGCACTCTGCAAAAATTCAGAAAAAAAAATAACCAAAATGTAACAGACAGATCTGTAGGCAAAGAAAAACAAACAAACAAAAAAAAACAAAAACAAAAACAAAAAAAAAAACAGTGTGGTTCAAAAAGAATCTGTAAACAGAAAACAAAGGAGCCAAGTTTGTCAATTAACCTATTTACAATGAACGTTTTATGTTAGGCTCATACTGTTTAGAATAGATTATACAGAGTGCAAAGATAGTTAAAAGAAAGAAGTTGGTGTCTTTTGGGTGTGAGCACACTTTTACACACCTGTGACTTACGTCAGAAAGATCGATATGCTCCCGGCAGCTAAATAACATTTTCAAATTTGGGTCAGTACATGGCAATAAAACAGCTGAGACCTTAAAACTTAAATACATTGGACTTTTTCTGTTTGCATCTTCTCCAGCTTCAGGAAATTTCCTTCAGTGAAGGAAAAAACTTGTGTATTATGTCAACAGGAGTACAATGTAGACTACAAAATGTGCTGATGTGCAAGGTGCAAAGATTCTTGACCAAGTTTGAATTTCTAAACTTTTTTTAAATAGCCTTCAAACAATATCAAACTTACTATGAGCCTTTTCTGAGAATCAGAAAAATTTTCCTATTTTGCTTGCTCAGAGCCAGCTCTTTTTCCAAGCAGATGCAAAGAGAAAAGGCTGTGAAAGGGAAAAGGATGTGAAAGGGAAAAACACTCGAACATTTTCAATAAAACATATATGAGAATCTATGAACAGCAATTGCCACCCATATGGAAATATTGTATTTTTTCTCCGTTTTTTTCAATAGTTCTAATGAGTATACCAACTACCATCATGAATATTAATTATTGAACAAATTTACCACTGAGGCATTTAGAAAACTCTTGTGCACACTGTGGCCACATTGCTCCAGCTGCTGCACAAACGGGCAGAAATAGGCYCCCAGCAGAACGAAGAGTTAACAACCTATGGGGAGTTCAAAGCACTAGCTGTATTAGTACATGTACATGGCTATTTACTTTAACCATGTGGAAATTATCTATTTTTCCAAATAATCACCACTAATTGCTTCCTCGCAGACGTCACCGCAGAGGTAGGCCATTGAGAGGAAATGGAAGGAAAACTGCCTCCTGATCACCTCCCATGCCAGAGGGATCATACAAGGGAAGCGTGTGCCAGTGTATTTGTGTGGCAATTTGATGAGCACTGGCAGTAAAACAAAGCTAGTTTCACTGATAGAAAAGAAAGGAAGAAAGACAGCAAAGAAGAGAGGTTGGATACAAGGAAGTAACTTAGTCCTCCTAGGTGTTCAAGACTGGCATTCCCATTCCTGTCCTTCCCCGAAGACCCTTTTTTTTGGCTTCATTAAGCCCATGATCCCAACTGCAAGCTCAGTTGAACTTAATCCTGAATTGCCTTGATTGCACAGGTATTTTCTTGTTGTGAATTGGWATCTTCTTTTTTCAGGAGCAGGGTTTTATTTTTGATTCTCGCAAACATTTTATCCATCCCTGGCACAGAGGCTTCTCTGAAAAATCTAAAAGTAGAAATGCATTGCAGCAAGCAGACAAAAGGTCAAAGTTTCAGGGCAGTTTGCATAAGCCTTCAACAGGGTCTGCAAACCGGTTGGGTCTGCAAAATTGTCAAAAGGGCTTGCAAGAACAGGCTGCCTCCTGGGGTTTGCAGAGCATACCAAGAGCCTCCAAGCAATGTCTTCTTCCCTTCTTGAGTTAAGAAACCAGATAGCAAAAATTCTTCTGACAATAATATTTCCCACTTGTAGCACAGTGGGAGAAACAGCCCCTTTTTGGCATTTCAGCAATTCTGACTTCAATTCTAGCAAGAACCATGAAGTGCACAAAAATAAAAAATGATTGTTACAGAAAAAGAAAATTTGACCGAACGTTTCAATCCCTAACAAATGGTTTATGGTTAAGGTTCAAGTGTGGTGTGATTTCTTATGTGGGAGAAAGATTCTGCTCGTCTTTGATTTGATCTCATCTGGTTTTGCCCATTCTGAATCAAAAGTTACTGTTTAACATATCCAGAAACAATTGCATTCTATTATTGCATTTGGTGTGCTTAGTTTGGGGGGAAAATTGTTTAGTGCACTGTGACCAATTGTCTGTTATAACGAAGCTTATTATTAATGGAGTGTACTTTTATATCCTTATTTTTTCCTCCTCAGAAGATAGCAGAGTTCAGCATCCGATAAACATGTAAATTGCATTTTCCTTTTCACACAGGACAGATTTCAACTTCTGAACCAGCAGTCAACAAAGATTCCCCCAGCTGCTGGAAAAAAAAAGTAAGTATTTATGAAGAAAGGCATAATAAGATCAGAGAGAAGCTTGTCATAAAAATGCACATTGCATAATACATGATGGATCAGTTCTATTATTTAACTTTTGCATAGATATAACAATACAGAGATATGCTAACCATCACAGTCAGCATTAATTTACAGTGGGAAAAATAATTAGAATCTCACTTTTTCTGAAGAATGGAGTGAAAATGTAAACAATGCTTCCCTCCAGGCAAGTGCTTTATCAAGTTGACAGGTGCATTTGAATTTCCATGGGTGGGGGACATAATAGGTTATTTATGTGTCATTTTAATAGAAAGGCCCAACCATCAAGATGGACAGGAGACTTTATCAGTACTGCTGTTTGCAACTAATCCACCAATTTAATACCCCATGAAAATACCTGCAACAAAACCTGGACATTTTTCTTTTCCACTCCATTACAGGCAAATCAATATGGGTGCTATTCATCTCAAATCTTTGGCTCAGCAGGTGCCAGCTACACAGAGCTCCTCACAACGCTGGTGCACTGGCACATCCACATTAACATACAGGCCTTCACTACTGGTGCAATCASTGAATCCAAAACAGAATCACAAAAGTGCACCTGGCTCTCTGGTTAGGCATCAAGAAACAAGCAAACTTGTCACATTTTTCTGGAGAGTAAGGAGATGACAGCCTTCTGGCATTTGCTGTTACRGGATGCCTCTGCCAGTCAAGACTTCTGTGCTGGTCGCTTTGCTTTCTTCTCAACATGTGAAGCTTACTGTCTCAATGATAGTTGTTGCATGGGCCACACAGCAATGAGAATCCTGCAATTAATATTATGTTTATTGTTTGTGTTGCTGTGGTGCTTCAAAATCATGGCTGTGAGCCAAGACCTGTCTTGTGCAAGATGCTATGAGAAYTTGGGCGCAGAACAGAAGACAACTYGGTGCCACAATTYAAATGCAAACAGGACCCGATCCTGCCAGACATTACAACATCCTGTCAATTCARTAGTAGATTTATCCTGGAAATGTTGAAAGTTATCAGTCTTGCTGGTCACTTCRGAATCAGTTTTTGTCTATGTGAACACAGCATACACGTCTGCATACACACATTATTGTTCATATATATGTGTATATATATATATATAGAGAGGTATATATATATGTATAAACTCACTTAATTATTATCCTGGGGACACTAGCAGACAGCAACAGGTTTTATTTTTAGTATTGAAAAACTCCAGCACTGCTTTCAAAAGTTTTCAATTCAAGTAACTGTATTTAAATTGGACACTCCTTATTTTGCACAAATGACTTGCATATCCTTGGTTATGGATTAGCCATAAACCAGAAAAATATGATGCATCTCCCAGATGTAACAGGATTATTTACACAGATTCGCAGGGAATATGAATTCGAGAAATAAACATGTCAAAATGTGGACTCTGGTCACACCCTCCTGTGCATTCGCTCTGCTTAAGGCAGCCCATGCTTGTCCTGTGATGGACTTTGATGTCCATTGACATAGCCCTAATATGACCCAAAGTAAATTTGGAAGCTATGCTCCAATTTCTTTTTCTCTCCTCAATATTTTCATGTATATTAGCAGACAGCTTGMCCCTGTGCTTGTCTACAATCATTCCTGCTACTTTCACAACCCAGAGCATGCTCTGACAGCTCCCCAGTTCTTCACTGCAGGAAGGGGTTCTGCACAGTCAAAGCCTGGCCTGCTCCACACAAGAGAAAAAGAAAGTATTTTCCATTAGGGAATGTTTTAAAAGACTTTAAGAGCTAAAGGTTTTCATTATTACATATCTATCCTCATCTGTGTGCAAGTTCAATTTCCAGATTCATGACCCTCGAGGGTCTGCATGGCCTGGCAGGACAGTCCCTTGTGAGCTTAGAAAGGCTTTGAAGAGATCTAAAGAAAATAGAGGTAATGAGATCATCCACCATTCCAATGTCCATTTAATAATATGCAATCAATTCTTTCCTAAGACACACAGATACAGCTCTCAGAGATGTTACAAGGATGTAGCTATAAGCATCTTCAGGCCTCCTTGGTATTCTCATTCAGATCATTCTTAACACTGGCTATCTGAAACTTTTTGCAAAAGTAAGTAATTTGTAGCAACATAAATTTTATTAAAAACAGACCTAGGATATTTCCTATACTCCGTGTTTCAGTCTACAAAGYGCATGTATCCCTACAGTTAATTAGGAAATACTACTCATAATCAGATCCATTTTTAATAAAATGTATCTTATCTGAACTTACCATCTTAACAAGCCTCAGAAAAAGACCCTGCCACCTTTTTCTCCCATTATTTCTAACTTGGTGACACGTTTTCTGGGTAGAAGGATAATGCCAGTTCTCCCACTGGCAGAGAAGGGCTACAGATACCATGTTTCCTCTCGAGGCATGTCATTGAGCCTATGGACTCATGCAAAAACAGAGGTCCACTTTAAGGAAATGGAGGGCCTGCTGCTCACATCTGTCCTGTTAGCCTGAGAAGAAGTGATAGGAGATCTGCAACACGGATGCATTGCACTTTTGCTGATACTCTCCGCAGCACCAGTGTGCAGGAAAACCTTTGAGCAACCCAGAACTGCAGCTGAAGACAAGGTAGCTGAGCTAAGCTGGCTGCTGCCAGTGCATTGCATCCACTACAGCTCTCTTTTATGTGAGGGGTTCAGGAGCTCACAGAAGCAAGTGTTCTCACCTTCTTGTATGCGAGTACCTTGTAGATCACKCGTACATTGCCCTGAGAAGGGCATCACAGGTTATGAATGCTAAAGCATGAGAAAGAAACCCAAATAAATTAATTTACTTCTCTTTAATTAACCTATTAAAAGGCAGCTCAATCTATGTAGCAGACTRCATAACTGCAGGATGTTACATTGGAAAAATGAACACAACTAGYTGTCTAAATTTTAACAAAGTTTTATACCGTTGTCTCCTTTTTGCTCTGCTTGGACACGGACACCTTCCACAAGCCGTGTAAGGAATGTAGGCAGTCTGTCAGTACACTATCCACATTACAGCAGATAGGAGATACCGAAAAGGAAGATGACTGTATACTCCCTAATGATTTTGCTTCAATTTTGATAGCTTAATAGGTGACAGATTTCTTCTCCACTCACAGAACTAATGAGAGGTGTTGCTGTTTTCAACTCGATTTTTGTTATGTAGCGAAGACATCACAGAAAAGCTGAATATTGAAAATTATTTTGGTCAGAGTGAACAAAAGTTGATTTAGCTTATAGTAAAYGGAAGAATATAAAATATAGCACCTATAACCATGTTTTTCTATTTCAAAAAGGCAAACTGAGGAACTGATTAGGAAAAATCAACAAGCTTCTGAAATAGAGCTTTAAAAATAGAGATCTAATATCCTTTCAACATTTGTTCTAGGTAAATGTTATGCTTCTTACAGTGGGATTTGTATTATGCTATATAAATCTTTAATTTCTATTAAAAATGTACACTGCATAGTAGTCTAGATAATGCATCAAAGCAATTCCATATCTCATTAAAAACTACTATGTTTTTTTCCTTTGCATGTATCTGATTCACTGCAGCTTTATTGTTTTTATGCTGGTGTGACTTCTTTGATGAACCTACACTAATATAAAATTAGAGTGAGTGAAAGCAGCATAGAAATGAATGAGGTCCATATATTAATGTTTTTAAAATGAAAGCAGAAGATTTACCCAACCTAGTAGAATAAAGTATCAATCAACAGAATGCTAAGCATAAAAAATCATCAGTCAAACTGTTATAGTGTTTGAGAAGAAAAGGGGCAAATRTACACAAGAATACCACAATTCCCTCTTAAGTTGGCAGAGTTACCAAACACCCAACTGATACTTTCCAAGGATCAAAAGCACTAAAAAAAGAAAGGTGGTTTCTGTATAGTGATTGCCTGAGATTGATTCAGCTGACAGCCAGCTTTTTGATACATGTAACTGTATTAGTTCCCAATGAGAAYACTCTATAACCATTTCCCAGCACTTTGCTGGTTTCTTTCTTGTTACGTATCTTATGGGGATGGATGAACTAATTTCGAGAAGATCAGAAAACTGCCAGCTCATCTGCARTTTTAAGTGAATTTTAATGGTTTGGTCCTAAAGATGCTTTACTACACTTAKGAAAATATCACCAAAGGGCAGTAGACTTAGAGTCTTAAGATATTGTGAATGGGAACACTTCAWTTTTTTTCTCAAGTTAAAATGTATTTTGAGAAAAAGTATTTTGTGATCCCTACTGGGAATAAAGCTAGGSAAGTGACATCTATGAATCATTGTTCATTTATACTGAGGATTCATTTTGCATCATTACAAGAGGATCAGCAACTTTGTTCCTCTTTATTAATCAGTTTCCAGCTGGCTGAACCTTGCCT
This sequence comes from Rhea americana, assembly GCF_003343005.1. NCBI lineage: Eukaryota > Metazoa > Chordata > Aves > Rheiformes > Rheidae > Rhea > Rhea americana. The sequence continues at coordinate 334,294 of NW_028186410.1, read as the reverse complement.
CACCAGTTAAAATTTGAAATTAAAGATCAGGCTATATTAGCAAGCAATTGCCAATCAAAACCACTGTTCTGTCTGCCCAGACTATTTGCTTTCTTGAAGCAGGACCAGCTCTAGGCACAAGCAAAGCAGATATAGAGCAAAGCCTGGGAGATCAAAATGAGTTTTGCTTCTCTGTCTACTTTGCCCATAGCACTGCCCTAGCTGCCCCAAGGGAAGGTCTCTGCTCTGGGGCTCCTCCTTCCAGAGTCAGCAGGAGCAGAGRGAGTTTGGCAATCCCACCACAGCTGTGGCTGAGCCCCTCCAGCAGCAGAAGCTACCAAAGCTGGAGCCGATTCCTGTGGTAGCAGCATCCCATTTTACCTGTGCTGCTAACAATTCTTGGCTTTGACCTGCTGTGGACGTAGACAACAACACCAGGATTTGTTGTAGCAGATCTAGTTTAAAGCAGTCTACTACAGTGCCCAATTGGACAGCATTTCAATAGAATTCAGATTTGCCTCCCAGAGTTAGATCATTCTCTGGGAACTGGAGCTATCTTGAAACTTAAGAGTGTTTAATGACCCTTTCCACGACACTGTTTTCATTACCTTGGGATAATACTAGAATTCATGAAACAAATGGCCTCTCCAACTCCCAGCACAACTACATTTATACATACAATAATTCACTGAAATAGAATTGCTGGAAGTATTATTTTAATGTTCTCTGCTTTGAAATATTGCAATTCTCTTTTTTAGAAAATCAACTTTGCTATACTTGTGTTTTCTCCACAGCTTGTTTGTACATCACAAATTTATTCTGTATGTAATACATGACTCTCATCTGACCCACATACCTATCCGTAACTTTCAGAGATAATTGTATCTATTTACATTTAAAGTTTTCCCCTGTGCACCAAAATCTTCTGTTTCTAATATTCAGGCAGGTGATACAAGAAAAATGTTTGCAAAAGTCCCTGAACAGACAATGTACTCGAGAGAAACAATCCGATTAAGTTCTAGTGTACCATGCTGTCTAACATCTTTATATCCCCACTGGCAATTTAGGGATTCAGGGGGCGGCCACTGGCAGATTCTCTCRCTATTTGGGAATAAAAGAGAAACAGAAAGAGGCACTGAGCTTGATTAAAAGACAGCACAGTAAATCAGTTTCTGGCAGGAGGGAAAGCTTGCAATGGGCTGGGACTTTAAAGGTGTCATATGAGGGACACTGTGCAAAGTCACAATTACATTTCATAGTGGAGGGGTACCAGCAGGAGTACAAAATCACAACTATACAGCAGAAGGAAGATACATGACCTCAGATATTGGTCGTAACTGATGGAAGAAATTAAGGTTTCCTCCACGGCAGACTTACAAGTTGTGCTGAATTCAACTCCTGTGCTGGTTACATCCAAAGAAAAGAGAAAGGATATATGATAGCTTTACTACAGATTTCATAGAGAGTTTACACAATGTTAGATGCTCGGCTACCTAACAGATCGYTCGATCTTTTGTTCTTGTTCAGGTAAAGAATTGAGAAGCAGCAAAGAATAAGAAAAACCTATTCAACTGCTACAACAAACTATGCTGATTTAGAAATCAAGCCAAATAATAATAATAAAAAATTACAATAAAGCTTCTAAAAAGTTACGTTTGTAATTTAAAATACCCATAGGGCAGATCTAAGTTACATGACCAACCCTTAATGTACAGTACATGATAAGATGACAYGTGCAGTTTTGAAACTTGGCAGTAATTCAGAAAAAGAGTACTTTGCTGGCCATTAACAATTTGTGAGGAATTTATTCATATTTATATGTCTGTAGTTGAGTTCCTGAGTGATTATAGCTATAAAAGTGTCTTCTCRTATAGTCTTACGTAGTGCTCAAAAGCTGCACTGCAAAATGAAGCTGTGAGGACTGATAAGTAAGCYGTCTTTTCTCTCATGCTGACATATATCAAACACACACTTGAATTTGCTTTTGGTTTACAGATGCAAATGAAGAGAAACTGCAACAGATCTAGATGTAAATCTAGATGCAAATAGATGTAGATCTAGGTGTAAATGATATGAGTATCAAGCCCTCGGTTTTGTAAAGGCCCTTGAGGGATCTGGTCGAAGGGAGAAACATGACCATTACACAGAAATATTTTAACTTGCTTTAATGCACCTAATCTCATACAGAGAACTTAAACTAAAATAGTAGACAACAATTAACAATTATACTTTCACTTTTATGCTGGCAAGGTTTAAATAATATATTAAAATTTGAGGTTGTTGGGTTTTATGTTTTTGTTTTGGGAGATCTTTTTTAAGAAACGCGTGTGCGTTTTCCAGTGGAGCTGGTATTGTATTGCAGCTGTTCGATATTAGATGCAAGACCTACCAGCCCTCAAACCTCACATTAGAAACAGACCTTTGGCCAAGTTGTATCCTCATTTAGGCCTTGGCAACCCTACTTACATCAGTGGGGGTAATCTGACCTCTCATTTGAATAATGCAGTGCAGCGATAKAGTTCTGGTTTGTATTTTCCACGATCGTTTCAGCTGAAATGCAACAACTCCTTGGATTGCGTGTGAGATGAAAATGCCTTCCAGAGGTGACAGCACAGACACGAGAATCATGTCTGATCTGACAAACCATGTGGCGGGGAGCRGTTACAGCACTGTGCCAGTCCAGGCACAAAAAATACCTGCCTAGCGCCTCTCCTGATAACCTTGCACTGAAAGGATCAGAAAAGGCAGAGTGGGCAATGTAGGGCAGTGGGAGCTTTCGGAGCGATGTGCAAGTTACATGTGAATTTGATCCGTAGTAACAAGAGGTGTCCTCCTTTATCTCTCTATTCAGCCACAGTGAAACTGTGCACACATAAAGTGAGCAAAATTCAGCCCACACTTGAGAGAAAATTTCCATTTGAAAGAACTACACCAGAATACGATTAATTTGATAGTAAACATGGCATAGTAATCCATTTAAGTCATATCCTTGTTGGCTGAATTATTGTCACTCTGAATTTCGGAAGTTTATGAAACTGATTGTTTGTATAATAAGTGTTTCAAGTGTTAACTTTTACTCCCTTACAAAAAAGAGGARATACAGTAACAGAGTCCTTCAGGAAATAAGCAAAAGCCTATGACCTWTGCTAACTTTCAACCCCACTTGCTTAATAAAAATATGAAAAACAGAATATCATGGGGTTGAAAAAGCTAGAAAAAGTACTGTCAGCTCTCTGTTTATTTTTGTTGGTTTATTTGTTCCGTAAAGCCTCTCCTTGTTCAACTGCAGTGATAATGATTCTCAAAAAAGCCTGGGCTGGGAATTCAAATGCAAAGCTTTTTAGTCAGAATCTTTGCCTGGCTACACATCAGCCAGAAGAAGAAACAACAAACTCTAGCCACAATAATGCCACATCACCAGGAAAACAGAATGAATGTATTTGAACTGCAGCATCTTTGCCTCATTCAAGAATTTCCGCTAGGTTTTGTTTAAACTGCGCAACCTCCTTTGTGCAGATAGAAAAGAAGGAGGTTTAGTCCATGCAAGTAAAGCAAACAAAACAAAACAAAACAAAACTTTTAAAGTCAAAACATTGAGCTTAATCCATCTCTAAATCCTATTACACATTGAACAAATGACAATAGTAACCCTTAGTGGCCAGAGATGAAGCAATACACTGAAGAACAAGTAGTGTTTCTTCATGATTAACTTAAAGGGTGCTGTCAGGTTTAAAAAAATCATAAATTCCTTTCTCATTGTATACTCATGCCTATTCACACAGCTCTGGTACATCTCTATACCCGTGCTACAGCTTTSTCAAGCTGCCAGCATAGTATAAGTGAGAATTAGATCCCAAACTTTCAAAGCAGATGGTTACTTGCATCATCACCAGCACAAAAGTAAAGAGACCTTTTGTAAATTTGGCTTACTAATTATCACAATGTTTTACATTCAGCCTGGACAACTAAAYAAAAAATAAAAAGAAATAACTGTAAATGATAGTGAAGTAAGTTTTACCTTGCTTTTGATTGCTTACCCTTTCCAGTGCCACCATTTTTCRATTGTAAACACTGCAAAAGAATGTTATATTACTTCAAAGACATCGCTGTTGTTATTTGTTTTTGAGATTTCTGGAGGGGGTTTGTCGTTGTTGTCTCCCCTTCCTCACTGAAAAAGCGTATTCTGTTTGCATTTAGTTTTCATCACAAAATATACATTTGGGAACTATCAAAGAGGTTGATTTCAAGTATTTAACATCACRTACAAATAGATTAGTGCCAATGAGACACTGCAATCAATGCAAAAATTGCTCCTGTGATATTTACATGCTGACTATAGTTCCTCAGGCAGGCTGTATACGTGAGTGAAAAGAACCTAGTCCGCCCACATGCATTTCAGAGTGTAAATGTGGAAAGAGGAAACTGAGGGTAAAAATCCAAAACAGTCATATCTTTCTCGCTCACACACATGTGTTTATACTTCTACTTGTAAAAACCGAACAAGAAAATATTTTGAATACTTTGTTATTCCTGGGCCCCCTTTGCATTTAGTCAGTCTCCACGGCAGCCAACTGTGTGCTTCAAGCTGCTTTGCAGCAGGCTGCACGGTGTGGAGCTCCCCGTGCCAGGAAGGACGCCCCAGGCGGAGCTGTGGCTCCTTGGCCTGCTGCCACCTGCCCCGGCAGAGGTAAGGACCCACTTGGCCGCAGGATAAGAAACGGCCATTTCAACCTGCTGCCAAGCTTTCAATAGATTTTTCTTAAAGCAGGTCTGCTCTCTCCATCCACATTAGAGCACAGTCTCTATTTTAGCGAGCATCGTGATTTCTAGCCTCTTCCCACCAGCAGTTTGTCCAAGATCTTTGGTTTTTCTGACAGTGCACATTTCAGCTATCTAGTGCTTCCCCCACTCGCAGTGTCTTTGGGCTCTCCTGTCTTCTCTCCCTCAGATACATGGACTTGACCAGTGAAAAAAAACACTCGTTCACATTCGTGGGACTTCTCTTACGAGCCCTACTGTATTCCTGCATCACAGAGGRTGCTAATACCACTTCCATTATTTGATTCTAGATCTATTTTCTCTGAAGAATGTTTCTTACATGAAGACCCTGGTCTCCCCTCCTCAGAGCACTGGTATTGATCTGGTCACATTGCATGGATCAGGACACATCTGTTCAAGCAATGAACAAAAAGACTATTTGGTTATCACATAGCTAGGTGGCAAGAGACTGCACAAACAACCAAGGAGATGCAAGGAAACAGTCATACCAAGAAAGGAGACCTAGACCAAAAGAACTCACAGATTCTGCAGGAACATATATCAGATTTTCGCTGGAAGAAGACAAGAATGGAAGGAGATATAGTGAAAAAGCAGTGCTTTTGGGGAGATATTTTTGGTCAGGCATACTGGACCTTCTCCCGATTTAAGTGATCTCTTCTCTCTGGAACTAGTGATYGGGTTTTGTGGGCATCACAGACTCACAGTCTCTGAAACAGGGGACAGCTGAACATTGCCAACACCAAGCAGCATAAAATAGCTCCATACAGGAAGGTCTTGATGTTAGAACAGGTTGTGTATGAACATACTACTCCGGTGATGGCGTGGTTGCTTGAGGGGAACAGACACAGGGTTTGCTGCATGCTCTCGGCTGCAGTTTTGGGAGCTGGGGTAGGTTCTGGTTCTCCCACTTTCTTGAATGACCSGATGAATTGTGCAGAGCTCTCCAAAACTTATTCGTGTAGCTTCTATGTGTATCTGTTGCACTGAAGGTCAGCATAGACTCAGTGGATTTTGCCTAGAGTTGAGCGTGAGGTGAGGTAACCTTTTGCTGAAAAAGATTTCCTATTTGTCTCAAATACTAACACCTGAAGCCTCCAAAAACCATCTGAAAAGACATCACACCGTTATTCAGGCTACAGTATACACTGCTTCAAATAATGCCGTTTATAAAGCAATAATAAAAGGAATTAGTCTATAAACCTTTCCTTGACAGCAGGGGGGCCTAGGCTCACGGGTTCACAAGCCTTTAGTTTATTTGAAGCCCATCAGACTTTTTTTTCCCCAGCTTTCTGGAAAAATGAACCACCTTTCTACCTTTACCATATTATTTTCCATTTGTTAAATGGAAATGCAAAGCTCAAATGTGTTCAGTAAAGCTAAAATAAGCATCCTTCTTTGCGGACTATCAACGTAAGGATACAGTTGGCGGGCTTGCTCTCTCAGGCAAGATCCATTAATATAAAAGGTGCTTTTTGAGAAAGCTCTAAACTATCAGTCCTAAATGGATATTCTCTGCTGCAAAGAAGAACAAGGCTGGGGAAGTTCTTACACCATGAGTGAGTTTAGGCTTCAGGCCTGCAGGCTAGTGCTACTCAGAGTTTCTCTGATGGGATAATTTCCTATGCAAAAAGACCAATTCATCAAAGTGTGACCTCTGTTTCATGGCAAATGTGCTAATTTTGATAGTTCATTCGACAGGAAAAATAGAATCTTCTGATATGTTTTAAGTGAACAGAYTCAATCTTCCTATTTTTAAATAACCCTTCATAATTATTCTGGCCAGACAAGCACCCTGGAAAATCAAACAGGCTKCAGCCTGGTGTGTGACAGCCTAGCTCCTCAAAGCTTTCTTGCAGTACTAACACTTTGAGCTAGACTGGAAGTTCTTCATCAACATACTAGTGCTTGTGCAGCTAGATAAATAATGCACATTTGGGGCTATATTTAGGGAGCCTGATATGTAAATAAGTCCTTGCACCAAGTCAGTGCAATCAGAAGATTGTCAAAGCCCTAGATAAGGTGCTCAAAAGCAGCTAGAGATGAAGCATGAGAATTCATGTGGAAAGCAGATAGTCTGAGCAGAGTATATAAGGATCAAGGTGTGGTGAGGCTCCAACTTTGACATCTGTCTTTATTCAGACCATGCCAAAGGTAGTAGCTGGCATTCTTTAGTCTTTATCATTTCTCTATGCACTCCTTGCTCCCCAGAATTTCAGGATTTTATTTCAGAAATGTTGATTTTATAAACTCCATTCTGTTTGGGACAGAACAGAAAAAGGTTTTGAAAAAGCCAATCCAGAAATCCTGCTGTACCTTGACGTCACCTCAAGGATATGATTATCCCATTCTGGCCACCTGACCTGTCAGATTTTTCCATTAATATTAATGCACATAGCTTTGTRCATGTAACTCCCATTTAACTGTTTAGGGTAATATTTTGCAGGATGAAAAGAACAGCTTTCAAAATACGGGAAAAATCCAGGGGATGTGACCACATTTCACAGGTCAGTGATTGGGATAGCAGGGGCTGCTGAAGGAACATACTCGCTCAGGGGCATTTTAGCACTCTTGTGATACGATACCCATATTCATCAGCATGCAACAATCCCCTCTCCAGATGAAAAACACTACAGATCATGTTCCTAATAAAACAGTCAATTTGCCTCCTTCTCTTTTCTGTTGTTGGCAGGAATTCCTTACAACCTTACCTCCCTAGGGCATAGCTTCCTCCCCCCCTTGTCGCTCATGGGAAAACAACACTATATGCAATATAGTCTCATTGGCTAGCCTCAAAGACCCTGGTGCCAGAATTCAAATAGACCTAGGAAATTCCTATTATTTTAGAGGCCTTGATAATCACTAAGATGATAGGAAAAAAAAACACAGTAGATTGGAAAACACGGTGAAAGTAGAGCATATTTCTGTCCTGATAAAATGCATCAGGTGAAATTTATGACTCCTTCAGAAAACTCAAGCAAATGAGCTCCAGACAGAGTGGGTAAGTATCAGTACAGGAAATCAAACTCAATATCCATTTCTGTACAACTTCGCAAGGCAACTATTTCAAACCTTGTGCCTGAGCTTGTAGGTCATTCTGAGACAATTATCTCTGGTATATCTACTCCAGGAAAGAASAGTGTGAGTAAGCATGCTAAGTCCTATGAACTACATGCTTTCTGTCCACACTTAGGTTTAGCTTAGCCAAAGCTTACATTGTAAGCCCTGCCTAGTTTAGACTTGCATTCAGACACAAAGCTAACTTGGGCTTTTGAGCTTAGGTTAAGATAGAAAAGAGAATGGGCATCTGTTGGCTTGAAATCAAATGTACATCTCTGCTAAACCCACCATGTAGACTGACACAGTGTGTCTGATGTGATAAGACCTCTGCCTTCCCCTTAGGTCTCCTAGAGCTATTCTTAGACATAGCCAGGCCTTGCTTGACTTGCTGTATCCCACGGCCCTGTTAAGAAGGCAAGCAAATTTTGCTCTGTTATGTGTGGGTATCTTCAATACACTCTACTGTTGGTGCAGGAATTCTGTATTTAAAGAAAAAAACATCACTTCAGCCCAGAGTATCTAAAAGAAAAATCATTACTAGAAAGAAAATTAAATAAGGCTTCCATTATGCAACATTACTTAATATTCTTTAAATGTTACTGATATCTAAAGTAATTTGCTCTTTGATAACAGTCTTTTGTGTGACATTCAGAACCCACTAGTGAACCTGTTTCCTCTTAAGTGAGAAATTCAGAGCCTGAGCTGCAAATATATGCTTGCAACTGCATACATAATTGCCACATGCACTTCATGCAATTGCCTGTGAAAACTCACAATGACATGTTGATTTAGAAATATCCAGAATGTTGATAGAAATGTTTGAATTATCCCTTACATGACTAGATTAATAGACATCTACAGTATCTTGCCCAAGCTCAGAGGATGACTAATACAGAATATGCCAGAAGAAGGTAAGATTGACCCAGTAATTAGAGAAAGTTGAGAGTTTTTTTTAATCGTATCTTTGGAAAATAGAAATCAGTGCAAGGGTGAGGAAGATACATCATAAATAATTAAGTAAATATTAACTTTTAATCAGCTACATCCACCCATAATGGACAACAATACAATATCTTCTCCATAATGTGAGTTTCTTCTTAAGCCCCATCTGCAAGCAATTACATTATGTTTTTACATAATCAAGTTTGATATTTCATATAACATTTTTATTCACTATTGTAACTTTGAGTGTTCTTGGTATTCACATAAATGGCTAATTCTTCTGAGAATCATGCTAAGTTATTGGTCATAGTGATATTCTATGCACCAGTGTGTTACTCGTATTATATATCCAATAGAACAAATGAGTGTAGGGAGTTAGTTAAAGGTCTTAACGTAACCTCGCTTACAACACTACCAAACAACTGCATAAAAGGTCTATTGGCTAAATTCTATTTTGTGCAAAAATGAAGAGTCAGCTGGGTTTTGTTACAAAGAATAGGAATCACCRTTGTTAAGTAAGTGACTGTCCTGGGGGGGTTTCAGAACTGCTCACATCATACTTCATTGCACCAAAGGGAGGAGAGAGTCATTGTATGAATTACTCCTGCAATATTTCATGAGCTAGTAAATTTTCTATGGAAATTATCCAGCTTGATGAAAATGTCTGTATTTCAAACCTCACAAGAGTCTGATTTAGAAGAGAAATAGTGCTCGTTTACTGCAGCTTCATTGAAGACAAAGATGGAGAGAACCTGAAGTGTTGAAATGTTAACATTCCAAGAAAACTAATTATCATATTTTCACTTGCAAACTTCAAACCTGCTGCTAATTAATCTCCATGGAAAGGATGTGTATGAATCAAATTATAATGTAAGTCAGATTATATGGGATGAGATGTATAACATGCCCCGCCACTGAGGAGGAATGAAATGGATTGCTTGCACGGGAATGACAAAAAACCCAAAGAGCTCGCTCTTCATTAGCGCGCCAATCTGTACCAGCCAGCTCATGACAGATTTCCCCCAATAGATTGTTGAAAACCATCCTGGATTCTCAAAAGTTTGCCTGTGGTCACAAATTATCTAGATGCAAGGAGAGAAAAACTATTTGACTGAGCAAGCCTTGATGTGGCACTTGCAGAGTTCTGTTGTGAAAACATCTTGAGGGCAATCAAGTGCCATTAGCACATGTCAATGAAGCTTCCCATGAATTACTACAAAAATTACAGTTAAGTGTACTACTCCTCCATCACTGTCCAGGCTCTCTGACAAAATAGTTTGCATATCTGTTGAAGTATTACAGAAATTAACACTTTTCTGCCAGTATAGTAACCAGAAGCCTGTCAGCAGACAATTGATTTTGGTCCATCTGCACCAACACCTTTATATAATTCATTTATTGATTATAGGATTAATGTGATTTGTTAACATTCACTCTGAAAATACCACACTGTGCATGTAATAGGGATATCAGATATTTTAAGTAGACAAATAAATCACTTCTCAATAAAACGGCAAATAAAATACATGTTTTCTAAAAGCAAGACCATGTTTACAAACTTTCTAAATTCTATGGAATCTGACTACACCATTTCATTTTCAATTTAGCCTTATCATATGAGATATTACAACCAAAAAAGAAATTCTGTAAGTAYCTCATTGCCTCTTCATAGTTTATCTTATTATAGTTTTTATGCTATTAACTTATTGTCATGCAAGGTTCAGATTCAGAGTAGCTTACATAGCTGTCTGAGTTTTTTGATTCTTTTTTTTAATCCCTTTTTTTCCTTCCTTATGTTGGGATATAGCATACCATCAAGAAAGGCTTGTGCAGTGTTACTCTACTGGCTCACTTTCTAATGCTGTTTTCATCAGTTTACTTGTTGATTATATCCATTCTATCATTGCTGTTACTTACTATGTACACTTTCTGTGTGCACATCTGTTTAAGTAGTTCTACTTGTTAGACTTATTCACCCAGGCAAAAGAGTCTCTCACTTTACCTAGGTTGCATTACCTTGTTTTCCATAGCTCATACATACACACTTTGTGATGAATTACTAATCAAACTGTTGCGAGGTTTAATGACATGCCTGCATACAGTCAAAATAGTCGGCTATTCCAGATGCTTCCACCCATTCATATTTCCCCCCTTTCTTCTTTTCACTCACCACTCCCTGTGGATTAAATATTCTAAAAGAACAGCAAGTGAAGTGTGTCAGAACCATCTGGCAAATTTGATCCTACATAGTTCAAGGCCCTGTAGTTTCCTACAGAATTCATTTTATTCTAAATCTAAGAGACCACAGAATGCTACATTCTTTTCTGACCTTACATTTTGCTCTRTTTTCGCTAACATCCCATTACTGGCCTAAGCCTTCCCTCTGCTCATCTCATGACTCTCAATTTCTATTTAATCTTAAAAAAAAATACAGACTCTGACTTCAATAATTTATCCCAGACAAGAATCTGACCTTATATACACAGATCGCATAAAAGTTCAGTGARACATGGCCCTATTTCCTCTTTTCTCCTTTGCTTACACAGACAGATTGAAATTCCGTCCCTAACAAAGTCAGCACAAGTTTTGCTATTGACTGYGAAGGGGTCAAGCTTTCCCTCCTATAATTTCTACAGCAGAAAAAGTGATCTTTTTTTCATTGCCCAGTCTTGTCATCTCAGCATGCTTAGCTGAATTGTTCTAGACTAGCAGGGTGGTTCATTTGCACTAGTTAAAACAGTTGTGCATTATCCTGGATCWACACATTGATACGGGCTAAAGGTATCAGATTCTATATTACTCCTTATTTTTCTGGATATGTTCGAAGTTGGCTTTGTTCCAGCTTTCTAATGTCCTGTGCTACTCTTATGGCAAACTTCTTTTTGATTTTTGGTAAAGTCTTGGTAAAATCTAAAATGCTAGATCTAATCTAAAGACACTGTACTGAGAGCTCTGGTTAACAACTTCATGAAGTTTTACAATATCRGTTAGGCATTAGGAAAAAGCAACTTGATATTGGACTCAGAAAATGTTGGGATTCCAGAAGATCACCAGACTTAATTTGGAGAAAAGAAACAACAAAAAGACCATTTCCTCAGCCACAGCTTGAGTGATCCCAGCTATTTGTTGTTTTTAAAGACAAAATACAGAATATATGAGATAGAACTTACATATTTAAAATGTAACTTTTGCCTATGCAACACGATACCTAAATTAGCAACTCATAAAGAGAATTCTTTTAGGAGAACCAAAAGTAACATGAATGTACAGCTATTTTTTCCCCTCAGATTACCTTGCCTGACTTTTCTTTCAATTTCTTTCTTTTTTTTCCTTGCCATGTCTGTGTCTTCTGCACAAATTTCTGACCAGCTTTTCTTTAGTTTCTCATGTGACCACCTTGTTCTTTACTGACCTTTGCTTCTGGATCCCGTCATTAAGAAGCATGGTATTATTCTTACTCCTTCCTTCTCATTTCTTTTTTTTTTTTCTTTTTTTTAACCCCTCATAGCCCATGCCCCTGCTACTTTTCATCTTTATTACGAAATAGGCCTTCCTGAAAGGCCACTGGCAAAATTTCTATGGCTCCATGGGATAAATTCAGCCTGCAACTTCAGAGAGATCAAGTTTAAGACAGTCAGATCTATTTGATCCACAAGGTTAGGCCAACATTCTTGTTCAACACTTGCCCTGGTCTCACTGTCCCTTCCTAAATGTCAGTACAAGGAGGCAAACAATCACACCCAGAGAAGCACTAAGAATTCAAACAGGAAAAGCACTGACTATCCTGTCAATATATTATTTATTTATTTTTTTTTTAATCTCCACCATGATCTATTTACACAAGTGCTTGAATCTGTGACTTTGTATTGAGGGAGAAATGTATCCTTTTTCTGTTAAATGGCTTTTATGACTTCTCCATTTCCAAATCCAGTTGAAAGAAAGCAATGTAGCTAGCTCCATTTCTCACCGTACCATGTGTCCCACACAGTCCTCAGTGCAGCACAGGATGCCAGGTGGCTTCAGCCCTTACCCTTGACTTCTTCTTATGCCTCATCCTCCCCCCTCCCCCTTTTTTCTTTTTTTTTTTTTTTTTTTTTTTTTCTCATTGGCTGATTTAACTTTCTAGCCTAAAAAGGGAGTGCCAGAGACAAATTTTTTTTTTTTTTGCAAATCATTGGAAAGGAGCCTCGTGGCAGACTACAAAGATCTCAGCTGAGGGTGTTTCTCTACCAGTGGCCAAGCAGCTTTGCTGCAGCACAGACAATCTGAAGACTCGTGAAGCTTTCTCCATGACATGATGCAAAGTTCATCTCCCTCATGTTAACTGGGTGACTTGCTCTCTGCCAGCTCAGTGAATCTCTTAACAACAGCATGTCCAGCACCATTTTGCTCTCTGCCCCTGCTGATTCTACTGGCAAGGGCAGGATTTTGCCCTTAACTATTCACAAGTAATTAATGCATTATTGAACAGGAATAAATAGATAGCAATTAAATAATAAGTATTAATGACTTATTTATTAACATATTAATAGTTGGCCTGAGAGTAATAAATGCAAATTAGTGTAAAGTGGTACCAAAAATTGTGTCGATAATAGGCCCTCAAGTAATCTTGTGTGTTCAAGATAATTACAAATATATTTTCCTTTCAAAAAACTACTGCCGGGTAATTTTTTATGGTTTGCTATAATATCATTTTAGAAATAGAAAATTAGCCCTAGTCTCATTAAAATAATTTTGCAGTGCATCAGGCTTTATTTCAAGTGTAAGTTTCACATTATCTTTTTGCCCATAGAGGTTGCATTTTTCCAGAAACCCGCTTTATATGCAAACGTTTTGGGTCCATACTTGGTATACAAATGGTGTTGCTTCAGCCTAATGCTTGTACAACTTTTCTTGGCATTAGTATTATCATTATAGAAAGTCCACTGCAAGCAGCAATGGCACCTTGTGGGCTAAATCCTGTAAAACTCACTGAGCCTCAAATTTTTCTCCCCCAATGAAAGCATTTTACCTGACAGGAGGTTTTAGACATGAGAAAAATGTTGCACTGGGCACCACACACTTAACAACCAGTTCAGCTATAAAGGATCCAGTTCAGAAAATCATCCCCGGTCAGCAAATGTTTTACTAGTACTTTGCTCAGTTTTTATTTCCTCCCATCTTGGGCAAAAGATACCCCTTTCTAACACCTTGCTCTGAACTGTCATCTAATGTATTTTGGGAAACCAGCTTCTTGGTGAGGACAGCAAGACATTGTCACTTCTGTCACATCTGCCAGAAGAAAATGGGCTAGGCTAAAATCCAGAGTCCTGCCCTTCCACTAATCTGTTGCTATCAATGATGACTGAATGTATTCCTTTTTCTCACTTGGTCCTGATATTTCTAATTCTAGGATTTGACATACACTCAACATATGACCATCTCTGTGGATTTAAAGATCTCTCTCCATATTTATAACAGGTTGAGGAACTGGGCTTCAGGTTTCCTTCTCACAGAAAGTGCCCAGAACACTCTTACTGAAAATGTTTCTGTTTGCCTCTATAGGTGGTATTTTTACTTCTTTGCTGCTTGCCTCATTAAGTTTGTTGTAAATCACTTCTTTCAAAACAATCAAGCGTGTTTCTGTATTCTACCTGGGCTTTGCTGGCTCTCTCCCTACAGTGCATTCCAAACTGCTACATCAATGTGATTGTGGCCATGTACTCTGTATACCTGGAAATATAATTCGTTTTGTAGCTAATGAAGGTCCTACGGCACAAATTTATTAAAGGTACACTTTTCCATGGGATAATAATTGGGTCAATAATATTAAACTCATAGGCTCATTATTTAATTGCAAGGGCAGATTATGAATACAGCTTCTAAACTGTATTTTAATGAAAAACACTACATCCTGACCTAATCATATCAACCTTATTCTATCTAATTAAGGATGCAAAAAATCATTAGAGTTGCAAAATATTAGTTCCAGCTCCATCAGGCTGCTAGCTGCCCCTTCATGAATATATATATTTTTTTACTCTATGATAAATAGTTAATGAGGTAAAAATGACAAAATTTGCATGTAGGCAAATTAGTTTAGTAGAGTGATGTCTTCCTGGTCTACAGAAAGTGACCTTTTTTCTATCAAAAGAATGACTAAAAATACTTTGAAATCATGGCATGGATGTCATTCCACAAATGACAAATCGCTTCTCTGAACAATATAAAAATTATAAAATGCAATAACCCTAAATTCTCATCATACTGTAAATGTGTCCTCTGCTTCTGCATTTATCAATTTAATAAAAGGAAATTAAGCATATTATAAAATACCCATTTATGGGGCAATTTTTAATCCAGTGAATAAAAATGAGAAGCACATGGTTAATAGCAAGAAAATACTGCAAAATTGTAGACTTATTTTTTCCAGAAGGTTTGACTGACTATTTACTTGAATGACCTCCATTTAAAATGTATTTTTTATATGGAGCGATATATAAGATATGGCAGTCTCATGCTTGCCTTTATAAAAAATGTTCACAGTTAATTTGGTATCTTATTTAAAAATTAACACATTAATAATGCACGCAATAAGACCTAGTGATGTGTCTTCCATACTGATTACTTTGTACAATTAGACATACAGAAAGAAAGGGAAAAGATAAATACCTTATGCAAATTCATGGCAGAAAAGGGGAATTTCAGTATCTGTAATGCCAAGAAGCATAAAAAACMCGAAAACATATTTCCTGGGATTGCAAAGAGATGCTCCACGTGGAGAACATATTTCCAGAATAGAGCGCAGTTATATTACAAAACTAGATTTGCCAAAGAGCTAATGAAACTTGGTGAGATGGTTCTCTTTTACACTCAAATTAACATAAATAAAAAATTGGAATAGAAGTGGAAAAAAWTAGGTTTCTGAAAGACATTTTTTTCTGCAGCAATCCTGTTTTGTACAGATAGCTCAGGAGTTTTGGACGGCATTCTCCAGCACAAATTTTGCTCATTGTTAGGCAGACATTGTGCACGCTGAAGTAAATGTTAGAGACCTGAATGATGTCAGGGATGCAAAATTATGCGCTGCTTCCCCACTACTCCTATCTGCTTATATCATGCTCTGCACCAGTACATCCYACAATGAACAAGGACATTTAACACTGCCAGAACCTGTCACTTGGGTTAGGGCTGTTACACGGGGAAGCGTAGAAAACCCACGCAGATGTAGACAGCAAGAATCAGAAACTCGAGGACGTGGGGCAGAGGCAACATCCCACTTGGCATCGGCCCACTTTGCCGAACGAAGACTGCAACACGCAGTGCTCCCTGACGCAGCCTCCCGCACAGCCTCCCTGCAACTGGATCTGAGACTGCATCCATTTCAAAGGCTCTTTGGGTAAGGTCAGGGCCACACATTCCTATATGGCATTTCATGTGTGCCAAAATGTGTGTCAGGAGCAAAACTGGGCACTTGGACATGTCTATACCTGCAGGTCGTGTTTTTCAGTGCTCTGTCCTGCGAATCAKATTGCCACGGCTTGTTTGAGGGGCAGACACTCCAAGTTTCTTCCAACCAGGATCAAACTATTTGTGTACAGAGACGTAATTTTTCGTTCTATTCTTTTCAGTTTCTCTTAACTCACATCCTCTCTTTTCTTTGATTTTTTTTCGTTCACTCCTCTCTGCACTGCTGCAGGAAAAAATATGCTGCTAATATCATTAGAAATATATTCAGCACTTAAAACAGAAAGGGCAGTTGTTTTTTGTTTCCTTATCTGCCGCTTTTTCCACATAGCATTGGTTGTCTTGGCTTGCAAAATGAAGTCCACTATAAACTCTTTTTTGACTCTACTCAATATGTATTTCAAAGAAATAGAAACCAGCCATCAATGACTTTGCTTTGACTTACTGTAGCAAGTTTTTAAATGAAACACACACACACAGAGAGAGAGAGAGAGAGAGGTTATTTTTATTACTGGCTTAAAATAAATAAGTGCTATCTGAATAAAATGGGGGGATGTCTGAGGTAGGTGCCTGTGGTAGGCAGTTCTCTGGTTTAAACTCTTTCCCTCTCACCAGTTGAAATGCTACAAGCTGCTCTGCATTTCAGGAAAAACAAAGCCTACTGAGTATCTGCTTTTTCATTCAATTGGTACATTCACCTTTTTATTTTTCCTTTCAGGGTCCAAACTGTCATCAAGGAAAAAAGCGGAAAATAATTACAGCTATGCCAGATGTTTATAGCAGTGACAACTGAGGCTATATATTTATATAAACTGCTGATCTTTCAGAGGTAGCTACAGAGACTTTAAAAACCTGCACGCCCTAAWCTGAAATCACTTGTTCCAGTGGGTTAGAAAAGGAAAAAGTAAACAGCTCAGACATACTTAACTGGACTAATTTCCTTCCTATCTGAAATCTGTTCATTTGTACACCAAAGCAGGAGAGTTACTGCACAAAGCATTGTGCACAGAGGAGCTCATAAATGCACAAATTTAAATTATGAGCTCTTTAATAAAAATTGTCCAAAAGTAGTTTTGTAATATAGTACTATGGAAGTTAATAATGCCTTTGCAAAGTTAGAGAGCAGGGGAGAAAATGTCCCTCATATGTAACAGACCACGTTGCTGCTCCTGTTTTCAGTTCTCTGAATTGTGAATATGACCGGAAACCTCATTTGTGGATGGGAACACCAAGACCGAACACTTTGCAAGCACAGGCATAAACATGTTTCCTGCTCATCATGGCTTACAAAGCATAGACGTGACCAGAGGCTAGCGGATTAAAAGGAAGAAAGGGGAATTATCTTGATAACCAAAGTAGAACAGACCAGTTTCAGACCTTTGCTACCTTCCACTGCATACCTCCAACTCATTCCACCCCTCTGGGCAATTCTTGAAAGAAAAGACCCAGGAAGAAGACTGTGGCTGTCACACCTTGTGATGCACCAAACTCACACGCCTCTGCAGGGCAGCCCCATCCTTGCTCTTGCAGGGGCAGGTTTGACATGTCCATGGAGCAACCTGGGTTTTTTTTGAGCTGGCTAAGAACTTTTCTGGCACACTATTGCCATTTAAACAAGTGGTAAATTTCTGTGACCCAATCAGGAGTCACAAAATGGCATGGATAATTTTGCCATCAATGATGCCATTAAGCCTTTAGATTCTAAGCAGACTGTAACCCTGATGTTCAGGCGGTGACATACAACCTACTAAAAACTTCTCCTGAATGTGCGTCTTAAGCATATCTTAAAAACCTAAGAAGTCCCCTAAGAATCATTTTCTTGTATATCTATATCCTTTTAGGTAATAACCCAGGCAAACAAAACATTGATCTGGACCAGTGCATCATACACTCTTCTGGGAAACTCTGCCACTCACCATCCGTCTTTCTCCATTGATTCCTCTCCACTGCTCAGCCTTTTTCATAATGTAGCTCAGCTCCTGACTGGAAATCTCTAAGTCCAATGGAACGAAGAACATATCTTCTTCACCGTGAATACGTCGAAATACATCCAACAGCCAACATTCACTATGTAGCCTAAGTATAGAAATAACACAGTTGGTTCTTCTTTGGAAGGACTCTTCATGCAAATAAAGGAGTCTTACCCTTTCACAATATTCTAGTGTACAAGGTTTATCTTCTCTCCATGACTATATTGTCTGCTTCTGAGTAAGGAGCTTCCTTCCCATATGTCCTCCAACATGTAATCCCTCCCCAGTTCTCTGGAAACTTTATAGCATCTGAACCAAATGACACAATCTTAAGCAGAGATATGTTTTAATTATTTCAAGAAGGTCCTGATCTTGTGGACATTTATGTCCTCAGCTTTGTGCTGGGTAATTCATCCCAGTGCCTATATGGAGCATAGTAAGGTATGAATGGAAGTCTTTCTTGCCAGGGTTTAATAACGGACAAACCACGTTAAATAGAAAAAGACCTACTCATCATTTCTTTTAACCCAAAGCCTAAAGTCTACACAATCCAAACTTCTCTTGACATTAGAAAATTTAATTTCGTTGGTTTCATTTTTCTGTAATGCTTCTGTGCTATGGTAAGGAACTAAGTATAATCTCTACCACAAGAAAGGCTTGTTGTGTGGTATTTCTTCATGTAGAAATATCGTAAAACTTTTTGAAGAGCCTAATATCACATTTTTAGCCTTAGATGAACTTTAAAACTTCAAAACATTTCTATTTAATTCAAGTGGAACCTCTTCAGCTTCCTCTCTTACTCATTCTACGCTTATTCCAAAATCAAGACCTCAGAAAAAAGGTCAGAAAATCTGGAATCTCAGTCTTGGATATTGAATTACTGAGGTCTTTGCTTTTATACCCTCTTCCAAGCTAAGACCTTATCAGAATTCATCTGCTGCTTGTTGCCAAGTTCAACTTTTCCATCCTTCCCAGAGAATGACTTGCTAGTTGTGAGCTACCTCGGCATTTGCTGAGTGGCTCTGCAACCAACAAAAAACCCAGGTATCTGCTGGGCTGCAAAGGTCCTTCATTTATTGGCAGGAAAAAGAAAGAGCAGTGGGGAGCTAACTTCTTCCTTCTGGACTCTCAGGCTTCTCTTGTACAGAAGCACTAGAAGCAGTGTTTGTGGCTGATCCTTGTTCATGGGTGTTGTATTGGCATATATTTGCTAACCATTGTGTGGGTGGGTGGAGGGAAGCAGATTGTTCAACCAAATCAGAACAAAGTTCAGATTTATACAACTCTACATCTCACCTTACAGTGCACACAGTAATTGCTGGGAAGCACACTCAACAAGCTGTTTAGTACAATTTTGCCTGTAACTGTGAGATTTAGCATGGAACAGAAATATGGAGATGGACCAACAGACAGGTTTTAAACTTGATCTCAGGAGGAGCTTTAGCTCTCTTCAAAGGGGAATATAAGTAAAGCTCCATATCCATGAGTTTCTGTGTAGAAGTAGCTATTCTGCTACTGAAATTTGGCAGCTTGACTCAACATCAGATTAAGAACTTTTATCTCCTGCTTTACTGCAAAGGCTGTCTCTGTACTTTTTTCCCACCCTTCTTTTTTGAAAAGTTCTTTTTGAAGTTGCAGTCATAAATTTCCTGCAGTTTTCAGAGTGTCATTCTCTTAATCAAAAGAGGAGACTGGAAGATAACCTAAGAGATTCAGTTAGTCCTAGGAATATAGACAAACTGGCTGTCAAGAAATAATAGAAAAAGTTACAAACGATTAAATGCAAATCAGTGCTAAGGTGCAGTACTATACTAAGCTTCTATGGAAAATATATATTTTTTTGCAGATATTGACTTTATAATATTTTGTACTTCATTGAAAAGATAGTAATCAAGCTGCTTGTCTTCTACTTATCGTGAAACAATAATATTGCAAGTTGTTCTTTGAAATTTCAGGTCAGCAGTTTTAATGACTTGCCACTTATCTTGTTAAACAAGAGCAAGACCTTGCTATTTATTTAAACTCACTTAATGTAACATTCCTTTTTTAAATGAAGTAAAATTTAATGCAGTTAAATTACTGTCTATTTGCTGCCATAAACATTTTCTATATGAACATTCTAAGTACATGGTTATAAACAATATAATTAACTTTGAATTAATTAGGAATCATGAAGCCTCTATCTTCCAGCTTTGTTCCTTTTGCCCCAAAGTACTCAGCCTGCTCCTGCTACCTGCTTTAATTTCCTTTCTTTGGCACAAAAACTACTCAAACACTTCTTCCTGTATTTTAACATGGTTTCTGTAAATATGATAGCAATAATATCTATTGCTAATGCAATAAAGAGCAAAACAAAACTCAGAGCTATCTCCTAGAGCTATGAGACCCAGTGTAATGTCTTACAAGCTCATTTATTCATCAAAAAGAACAGAAAATGTTGAAGTGGTTTCTCATCAGATAAAAAGAATGGACATCTCAAGAACACAAATCAAACTTTGAAGGGTAGAGTGGCTAAAACAATTAAATTATGTCTTATTTTGAGTCTTTCTCATACTTTTTTTTTTTTTTTTTTGCAAAGCAACTATAAATAACACAGAAATCATTTTGCTGTTAACCCTGAAAAATGTAGGATTTTGTAGCTTTTCTCTCAAAATATTTCAGTAGCAGGAAATTTGGACATAAACTCTTTCCAGACACTTTAGTTGGGATGCATCTGCATTTTCTCACACTGTAGAAAACATTTCATCAATGAATTCTTGACTGTTTCTAATGTCTAGCGGATTTAAAATGAAGGAATTGCAAATCGTGCCACTTCATTTTTCTAAAAAGTAATTAGAATATCTCTTCATGCTAGATGTACTACAGATACAGGTATCTGTAGCTGAGGTATGTCAGTTTATAAAGACACAAATAAATACCTACTGTTGTTTGTTTATCCCCTTCCCACGATTTGGTTAGCTTCCTAGTTGTTCGCCAGTGCTGCCATGAAGCTTCCTAGCCCCAGCAGGAACATTTTCCTTGCTTGCTTTAGTGTACTGATGGATCCACTGTTCTCATCCTTTTAATACTCTGCTAAATGGCAAATTGCTGAGTAATTCTAACCAATGTCACCAACTGTACAGTCTAAGGGCCAAATTCTTCCCTATGGACTAGTATATTACAACATTTATATTGTGAAGGATATGGTGAATATCTGTGTGAAAATATGTTTACTGAGTCCAGTGACCTTACATTTAATTTCCTTGGGATATAGTACATGAGCACTACTCACACAAAGAGGTAGTTAGTTTTACTACTGCCTTGCTTAAAATACTACTTTATTTTGGAAACATATGCCATTTTATATATATTTGGGAAACCAAGTTAATGTTATAAATTGCAGAGATGTTTTCCTTAAAGGCATCTGAAAATGTTGTAATGCTATCATTAGTGGATTGGGGTAGTGTGATGCTYAAGAGTCCTTGCTATGGTGCAGATTCCCACTGTACTGGTCTGTGGCTATGAGCAGAACAGAAAGCTGATGCTATTTCAGAAGCTCACAGTATAACTTTACTCTGCACTGACTCCAGTATTTTAGATTTTTTTTTTTTTTTTGCTATCAAGCAAAGAGCTTCAAAGACCTAATGCACTGTAACAGATTTTGTTATCTTCCCTTTGCTTTCGTATTTTGCTATGAATCATTTTTAAAATGTGTCGTACTAAGACAACTTTTTTCCCCCAGTAACATTCTCCCCCCAATCCTTTATTGGAAAACATTATGGGAAATTTGATCCAGAAGGAAAGGAACCTTTGATGATCTTGCACCTGTTCCCCAGACAATGAAGATGTTGGTAATATTCTCATAAAAACCTGCCTTACAAATGTTTTAATTTAAATTAATTTTCCTGAGTAATAAACGACAGCAGCTAAAACTTATGAAGCTATTCAAAACTATTAAGTCAATGATTAAGAAGGCATTAACATCTCAAAAACTAATTAACTAGACTACCAGTACATTGGAGTTGTGTACAGCTTCCAGGAATGCAGGAGCTTTGAAATACTTTGCAGAAATTTAGATTGTCATTTATCTTTTTCTGCCTGCTGTAATGGAGTTTGTGGAAAGAAGAAGACCTAGGGATGATTATGTCAGATGGAAACAGTATGCTGAGCATTTCTATTCTTAGAACTGCCTGGATTTTKCCCTTGTATACTGTTTTTTATGGGTGCTTGCCACCATCCAATGTTCACCACGGAGTGATTCAAGGGCCAGTAAAAATTTCATACAGCATTATAAATGAGTTGCTCAGAAAAAGGCAAATATCACTTTTTCAGCCAATATATTAGACAATGTATTTCATTTGCCCTCAGTGTCCCATGTCTGTCCCTGGTATCTGCATAGCTAATGGTGCATGCTAGAAAGCTGACAAGAAAGGTAGCTGGTCAGATTTCATGATAAAGTTGAGTGTAATAATATTGATAATAGGCAAAAGTCATAGGAAAATTATKTGGAGTACATTGTATCATGTACTGGGTCAAACTCTCAGTCACATCAAGTCTAAAACCCTTTATCATATAAAGGTGTAAGACTGTGGTCTACTGCAATATCAGGGAGATATGTATCTGTTCTAATACCACCTTACTTTACTTTGTAGGAAGAGGAGCACAGACTAGAGCATAAGCTCCTAAGTGGATAATAAAATAAAGGGACATACCTTAGAAAGTAAAGGTACAATATTGTTGATGAAATGATGAACAGAATTGTGTAAAGCATCACAGTGATTAGCGCACCAGGAATCCCTGATTCCTCTGCTCTTAGAAAGACCCAGTAGAGCTTTGTAGCATCAGCAATGGGCTTCTCTACACTGTTCCCAAGTCGCTGTCAGGGAGGAAAAAAATATTCAAAATAAGAAAATGCTGAACTTGATGAATATGTTCATCTGTAGACACCAAAGAACCCGAGTTTCTTCATAAGAAGGATTTAACTGTAATTTGTGTGGCACACAGTTTGAAAATCAGGAGTCTGCTACACAGACTTTAAAACTAACCCTGAGATGTGAAATTTATATAGACAATTTTCTTGCTTATTTTAGTGCCATTAAAATCTACCCCACAGATATTTGCTCAGGGAACCAAAGGCAAATCTCATTTAAAGTACTCACCTTGATTTTCATTAAAACAGGAAAAAGTGGAGGAAGAGTAAGACTACAGTCTGCCTTATTTCAATGACCAGAGACACATAATATTGAATGGTTTAGGTTTCTGTTTTCAAGAGCATCAAGTGAGCAGAAAAAACCCATGCCAGTGCATAATTCCAAATAAGCTAGTCACCAAATGACTTGTCACAAGAAAAATATTGGTACCTACCAGACACAGAAAATCATCTATACATCATTTTGAACATGTGCACTTTGGAGGGAACATACGCACCAGTTCCCAGTTTCAAATCGAGTGCAAGATTTGGTGCTACCATTGGAAAATAAAAGCAATAATAATGTTATCTGAAATGCCAGATAGAAGTATCAGAATGTCTGTGTGTATTGTTAGCTGTCACCTAGCAGAGCTTTTTCACTAGCCTTGCAAAAAATAGCATCAGCCGAAGAAGGTAGTGGATTCACAAAGCTTCACTGAGACCCAATGAGGTGAGAAAAACAGAGACAGCAACTACAAGTAGATCAACAGGGGACACCAGCAGGGTTGCGTTGTTTTGCTCAAAGGGGTTGACCTTCTTTCAGTGCAAAAGAGGCAAGTTCCCCCTTATGAACCAGTATTTTAATTTATGTACATGTATTATCATGTCTATCTGGAACGTATTAAGTCGGAAAATGAAATGTTTCTCCTGTACCCGATTCTAGTGTCCAGTCAGTTCAATTTGGAAAGCCACAAAGAGCAGCCTGTTACACCAAAGAAGCAACAAACATCTACTGTTTTAAGACACAGCCCTTTTACCTAATACATTCTCCTGAGAAGAAATCGAGACACAGTGAGACCGATACCACTGAACAGATTAGATTGTACTTTATACGGCTTCCATTGCTGTGGCAGCATTAAAGATATCTCTTAACTGTAAGTTGCATTGCTAATAGCTGCTTCATAAGTACATGACTGTTATACATCCTACTTAGCTAGGCAATCAATAATTCATGTTCAACTACTTTTTAAAAATATAAACATGAATAACTATTTTCATTCTACTCAGGATGACATAAATCTTTAGCATACTGAATATGCACACAAAATTAATATTCATAGATTAAAATAGCTGTTTAATGGGGAATACGGTGGTTTGTGTATTTCTGCAACAATTTACAAAGACTCTAAATGATTTTGTAGCACTCTGTGTTTCATTACGCTTCCAGTAATGCAGTGAAAACATTTCCTCAAAATTCTATGGTTTTCCTCTACCCCCCCCCCCATATCTAATTTTTAAGAACTAGCTACTGTTTTGACATATTATTGCCCTCTGCTGGATCAATTTAGAAGAATTCAGCTACATGTCATGGGTCTTCTGCTCAGAGCTAAAATTAATTCATCTCTCCACTTTTCTTTTTTTCAGTGTGACACAGTGACAGCAGTATCCATACTGAATCATATTAACGTATTTGTAAGGACATGGGAAATCACATCTCCCAAAAATCTGGTATTTGTCTTCCAAAACGAAATCTGTGACCACTAGGATTCAAAAAACCTGCATCTTCTGGAGGAACTTGCCTGGGTTAATCCTCAAGACAGTCAAAATTTTCTTCCTGTTTTTGACTACCCTCGCTGTGACATGCATAGCAAGGAGTTCACTGAAGCTCTGACAGAGTTGGACCTTGAACTGAATTCACCAAAATTGTAGGTAAGTTTCCTAACCCTGCAATGAGCCTTCTACAAACTGAGAGTAAATCAAGCCTGGAATCATACTTCTGATACAGTGTCTTAAACTACAAGTTGAACATTTACAAGTTCAGTGATGAGTGCTACAAAGAAGATTCTCAAGTATATTTTCTGTTCTCTCTCCACCATTTGCAACACTGCCAGGTTTCTGTAATGGAAATCACAGGTCCCAGGAGACTGGTAATGGCATATAAAGACTAGTCACTAATTCAGATCTGTCAGTATTCTTAAAAATAAAAATAGAAGAAAAAGACATTATCTCACAGTTACATTCTATCTCCATGTTCTATCTTCTCTGCTTGCATAAAAGCTGGATGCCTCCTTACTCGTCTTACAGAAGAAACTGCCTGCCAAGGAAAATCCTCTGCAGAGTAATCACATTCTGACATCCCCCCAGAGAGGCAGAAGACTGAATGGCAAAGAAGGGTAAATTTCTCTTTTATCCAAGCATTTCATTCCGGCAAAGTGAAAAAAAAATGTGTATTTTTCTATCTATTTTTTTAACAAAGAGATTGTGTCAATCTTTCCATGTTTTTCAAAGACATGATCTAAGAAAGTTGTCTTATTTTTAAATTGTTTTAAATATATTTATCAATATCTGACTCAGGTACTTACCACACCATATGGCGATGGTGATATATCTCTAATTATTTTTGCAATCTCTAATTTTTTTTATGATGAAGCATATCCATGTGAGTAAAGAAGGGTTACTCTCTGCATTTTACAAATGAAGAAAGAATATACAGAGAGACTAAACAACTGGTCCCAGGAAAGCTCTGACAGAGTTGGACCTTGAACTGAATTCACCAAAATTGTAGGTAAGTTTCCTAACCCTGCAATGAGCCTTCTACAAACTGAGAGTAAATCAAGCCTGGAATCATACTTCTGATACAGTGTCTTAAACTACAAGTTGAACACACATACCCTTCCCCTGACATTCACCTGCTCTCTAGTCTTCCTTTAATAATAATAAAATCATCTGGTAAACAAATAAAACTGTGTCTCTTGGACTATCTTTAACCTTTCATAAGTATTCAGTTCATTTGGGATACTAAAATATATTGTAACATTGAAATAACTCATATTACCACAACACAATATTTTAAAAATGCTTGATCTAAAATAGATTGGCAAGTAAACCCGAAATAGCTGCTGAAAAAATGTCAGGGGAAAAAATCTACAAATGCAACATCAGAAACACATGCAAAAGATATAGTTTCACTTTGGAAAGAATACACATTGTAGAATACACAATGTAGAATGTGTATTGTAGAATATTTGAACAAATGAGTTTCTACCAAAGATAATCTTGGTGGGTAAAATTGCCAGATTTTCAGTATGAAAGATAGTGAGAAGCGTGGTTTTTTTAACATTGAAAAGAAAATCTTAGTTACTTTATTCGTATCTTATTTTTCCCTCTGACAAAGCACAGAAGTCCTATTTGAAACTGATAATGAATTCAGTCTGGCTAGAGCCAAGCACAATTCTGCTGAAGCCAATAGGAACAATTTTCTCAATACAAGTGTGAGAAAGACTTTTTTCAGTTTTTCTAAATGTGCCAGTATTATGGGGGAGTTGCCTTTCAAATATTTAAATATTTCCATCATGGATATTGGTGAAATATCATTTTTTCTCCTGGGAAATTTCAATTTCAATTAAATCTCAATTCTGTGCATGGTTTACACTATAAAAAAAAGGGGGGGGGCAGTCCAAGTGGAAACTATAAAAGTGTGTTGCCACATGCTTGAAATACAGCAATTACCTCCTCAGAGAGTTCAAATTAAACTTCTTGAAGAGCCAAATTTTAATTTTAAAAAGTACTGCAATGGGAAGCAGCTTAAAAATAAAGGAAAAACACATTTTTACAGGACTTCTTATAAGCAGAATACAGTCTGGTGGCAAGGAGTCAGGAGACCCGAGAAAACCTGACTCACAGYACGGGCTGTGGCTTCTCAGTGGGAAAATGTGTTATTCTTACACGTCGCTCCAAGGCAGGCCGGTCCCTGGAGTCCAAGAGACCCCCACGCACACACAAAAAAGCTCTCGCCACCTGACGGCCGCTGAAAGGACTCTGTGGTACCTGCACAGCGAGACCCAACTCTGACACGCACGTTACGGGAGGCTGGACGCTACATCGTATGTGATGGAGGCTCTCCCGCCGCCAAGGCACACAGCACATACATAGGCACTGCCGGCGTCGGTGGCTTTGCTCTTGTGATTTTAAATGCTATGAGGCTGTCACTGTAAGGAAGTTTCTCTTCCCATCTTGCAAGTCTTTTCTAGGTGGGCCAATAAATCGTAGTAACTACCTTGCATATCAGAGAAGTGCACAATAACTTCTCCTTTTGGTTTTAGTATTTTTTCAGTTTCTCTGTTTCAGTGCTTGGAAAAATCTGAAATGCTTACAATAAGAACCACTCATTAACCCATCTCCATTAATATCAAAAATTGCAGTAATCCTTTTCAAAGCAGATGTCATCATTCCAAGACTGGATTTACTTTCTTATCTCCATATATGGCTTGTACATTGCTCTTAATTTTATGTAGAAACACTGTGACTCCATTAGACGGGAATTTTGTTAATAAAAAGGTAATGCATAACATTGTTATTTAATTTCTTTTTAACTTTCATGTTCCATTGCCAGGGGTTGAAATTCATATCTTTCACTGATTCACTGAATAAAACAAACTTCTACGTCACGGACTCATGTCCAAGTTATTTTAAGTGACTTACCCCCAGGAATGAATCCACTACAAACACAGCCAAGGGGTCTAGCACTGTCCAGAGTCCCATAGCCATGATAAACTTTGACAAGAAGGAAGGGAATGAGTCAAACAGTTGCTGACAGCCCCATCTGATCAGAACCAAAAGCAGCAGCCCTGCGTTCAAGGTTAGGGGTCCCACCACAACCATGGCCAACTCTTCACTGGTCTGCAGCAAGGAGTTCTGATAGCACAGTTCAACAGTGTGAGGGAAAAACTGGAATCTGCAAATAAGCAAAGTAAGAAGGCAGCAGAGTGTCTGTGTTCTTGGGCAGGCCATTAAAAAAGTAGAATAATGCATACAACACTTTTCAGTGTAAAGTTGAATCCTTAGGTTGGTTACAGCCCTTCATATGATAATAGAAGGATAAGCCAGCTTTGCATCCCCAGGTTAAATTCCTGATTTCACTCCCCAGACCCCAAATAGGGTCTCCACCTATCTCTCAACAGGATTATACCAAAAAATGTATGAAGCTATTCAAAAACAAACAAACAAACAAACAAAAATCCTTTCTCCTCCTCCTTTGATGCCCTTTTACTCTCAGTCCAGTGGGCACACATCCAGACTCTCAGGACAGCACAGGCTGGGTTACAGAAATGCATTGGTGGTCACAAACGTTGCTCTGAGTACAGGCCCCAAGACCTCACCCCTCTCCCCATACCGCAGTATCTTTAGAAACAGCTGCACAGAGCAGCATAAAGCAGAAAACATGTCATGGAATCCACAAGCATCTTAAAAGTGACTGAAAATGTCTCACTTGTACCAAGGAGCAGGGTTTTGACAAGCTCAGAGCACTCCCTGCAACAGGCAGTAAGCAAACAGCCTGGTACTGCAGGAGACAGGAACTGCATGGTATTACGAGCTATATACAGATGCAGAAATTTAAGGAAAAAAAACGTCAAGACAAGCAGTAGCTTAAATTTTTCTCCTGCATCCATCCACACCTAATGACTAAAGTAAAAGTGGCTTGATTTTCACTTTGATTTGTATTTTTGAGAGCTACCATTGAATCTGATGGAACTAGAGGGTGTTCAACTCTGTCGCTTGCACTGACAGCCCTCGGTCACAGATTTGGCCACTAATCCGAGATCTCTTGCTTGAAAGTGTTATCCTTAACATACTCATGTGCCTGAGATTGCTGTGATTTGAACATGGCTTCCCCACTGCCCCATGTTGTTTCCTTCTGTTCTGTTTCCTTTCCTTTCACAGAAGCTTGATGCTTTCCCCCCAAAAGGTTTTAATGCCAGCTGGGGCTGAGACCTCCTGGTCTTGTGCAAGGCTAAACGCAAGAGATGTCTGGCTTTCCATTAAGATCTAGAAGATCTTCTTAACATATCATTGCTGACCACAGTCTGCCCAGATGCCCTGTTCAAATTCTACCCAGCAATCCCAGTATTATCCAGTTTAGCACATAACATCCTGTTCTGGGTTGATGATGTTACATCATTAACACCYTTCTGTTAGAGTCACTTTTACTTAGCAGAGTATCTGGAGTCCCGAATTGGTTCTTGTTCTCCTAATCTTTGYGGAGGCTCTTATCTGGGCTTGCATGCAGCTTCCTGCCACAGGCTTTAGTTACCAGTTCTGTTCATAGTATGAAGAAACCTTTCAATTTACCTATTGGTAGAAATATCCCAAYTGAGAAAGAAGGTAACTGGACTTACTTTGTAACAGGAACTGAGATGATCTGAAGGAAGAGCCACTGACTACAATAATGCAGGTAAAGTCTCACAAACCAAAGTACGACTACCAACAGCACAACCAGCCAGAAGTCCCAAGAACACCAGTGTGTGGTTCCCAGTTCTGAGAAGACTGCATATATCCCAAAATGGAAATGTTCAAAAATCCTTTTAGACAGCCTCACTTCTACAGCAGAACGGCAGCTGGAAATACATGGAAATAAAACAAAGAAGAGTCATTTGGAGGAATATACAAGGGAAAACAGTCGCTAAAACTCTCAAGAATTCTGTCATAAAGATAAATGTTATGATCAGAGTGAGTGCCACATTTGATTGACCAACATATCTAGGTAGGAAAAAAAAAGAAGCACTTTTCTTCCAATACAGAATGTCTCGATGAGGGGTGGACTCCTCCCAGAAATCACACTTCTGCTTTTATAAAGAAAAACAATGAATTATATTTTAAAACAAGCTTTTTAAAGTCTTTTGCTTTAATTTTAATTTTCTTCTGAATTGATCTCTAAGGAACACTTTGTCGCCTCTTTTCCTTCTGAGAAAGTGCTAAAAGAACTCTCATGTTTGTACCAACAAGTATTCATTTTAATGGAAAACATGAACAGTTTTTTGGTGTTTGGGTAAGAGAACTTCAGTCAAATATTTCTTTATATGATGTGGGCTCAAGCTCCTCTTTAAACTGGTTCCATGTGAAAGAGAAAATAGAAAGGAAGCTACACTTCACATTATTCTACTACTGAATGTGGTGTGAATTGCCCTTTAAGCTAATTACTATGCTGCTTCAAAGCGAAAAAAAGAAAAAAGAAATCAGATGCAGAGATGTAGTCTTGGCACTACAGTGTCCAGAAAACTGGAATCTCTCAGCTGATTCAAAGCTAAAAAGACAGTAGCTTCTTTGACCTTTTGAAACTTCTGACTGCTACGCTTATTTCCACAGATTTAAGTGACTAAGCAGATGAGATGCACAACTGCAGAACCAAATATGACGCCATTGTGCTCTTACCATTATTTGTATTGATTGAATCTTACGAAAGTTCAGAAGCATAAAGATCTTTTTGTGGAAGAAAACATGTTGGCCTTTTTAAGTGTAGCATATGACTGGAAAAGAAACAACAGTGATACTTGCACTGTACTTTATACTCTTTCAAAGCATTTTCCTGTCTACATATACATATTTCACAGATGCGTGTGTTTCTTTCTCCAGCAATCACAAATTCGTGCCCATCTCTCTCTCAGAACTACAAACAGTAATGGAGAAGCTTAAAAGGATTCTGTTCTTGCTCTAGGTTGGAATAAGCAGCAGAAATAACAACCCCAAGTTTGCCAGTCACAGGCAACACACAGTCACAGGATTTAGGGACTGGCCTTGGCCTTACATTCGTGACTGCAGACTCTCGGTGTTGAGCGGGATGTGTGTGAGGGAGGAGGCATAGCTTCAGCCGAGTCCCTCTTCTCAGGGGAAGGCTCATGTGTTAGCTACCTGGCTGTGTGAAGGACAAGAGGAGAAGTTACCAGGGGTGCCTGCCTCCGTGGGAAGGATGACGGAGTTCGTGGAAATGTCCTGAAGATTTGATGCCTGGCTTGTTGACTGCGAGTTGGATTACACCACTGTTGACAGTCTTATTTTTTCCATCTTATTCGTAGTTGGAAATAGGCCTGTATCTTACAGTTTTATCATCAGTGTTCTAGCTTTCCATCATCTACAGATTTGTTTGTTTATGCAAAAATGGCAAGAAGATTTTAATTCCACTGTCAGTAAGCAAATAATCAGTTTATGGGTTACTAAGAAAGCCTCAAGTACATATCACTAAACACAGAAGCATCTATTTGGCTGAAATAGGTGATTCTCTCAATGACTGTAGGTTGATCTGCCAGGGATTTTGAAAGACTTTTTGAAACATTACAGTCCAGTTCGCTTGTACACAGTCACAAAGTCCTGCTTTATAGACTTAAGGCCGGAAACCAAATCTCCTTCCCTGTTAACTGTTTACCCAGAGCAGCCCACAGGAGCAGCACAGCACATTTCATTAATATTATGAAATCATATTTTTTGAGAAAAAAAGAAAATCCTCATAGGCCAATGAAGTAAGAAATACAATTGGCTGTGGAATTATACTAAAATAACCATGACATTCCAGATGTTCTTAACTCTGAAGCTACATTTCTTTTTAAATAAAAGAAATTCTTGTTCCCTTTAATTATTTCCATTAAAATCTACAGCAAGGTATTCATCCATTGAGGAGAGTTAATAGGGCAGGRTTAGCCACACAGTTTTTCTAGACTGCATAGTTTGTTTTTTGTGGGGAAAAATATACATACATACAAGGCTATTTAAGCTCATAATATTCTTCTGATCCTTCATCAAACAAGCAGAATCATATAGATGTCCCACTTGGCTGCACCCAAGTTAGAAATCCATATCCTATAGAGCTCACAGCCAATCGGCATTTGTGCTGAGAGTACCAGTAATCATGTATTTTCCACAGAAATCTGGATTGAGCTCACCACCTCCCTTCATGTAAGAGTCACTTGCTAATAGACTATTTGGGTTCACTTTACTAAATGAAGTTACTTCTGAAAAGGCAACATTGGAGTGAAATGCTCACTACACCATTTGTAAAATGGTTTGAGACATAAATCCTCCCACTGGACACACAGATCGAGAAGGAGGGCATGCAGCTCAAAATAGAGTCCTGAAAATACCAAGGCCTCTTTCATTCACAGAGATCCTGAAGCACGGAGAAAACTTAGGGTCCAAAACTCCCAGTTGTAAAGTGGGACAATTTTCTCCTCATGGAGGCAGGATCTGGCTATGCAATCAGTACTTTCACAGCAGTTCACGAATACTACTCTAGCTATATAATTCATTGTWTTGGAAGCTGCTTGCGTAAACAGCATGAATACACAGTACAAAATGTGGCTATCTGACTTTTTTAAGATTTAGGCAGCAATGAAAACATCCAGCTTGTGCTCTGGTCCCTCTGTTGCTTCCCATTTCACTTTCACTTTCAAGAGGTTGAATATTCAAAATAGAGCCAATGACCTCTACCAAGAAAGCTGCAATTTTTTTTTAGGACACTAATGAAAAAGAGCAGAATGAAGGTCCATTCTTTGCCAGCCCTGCTGAGATGCCAGCGCCTTCTGCTAAAGGAATTTACCTGTTGAAAACTTACAAAAGAAAATAGACAAATTCAGACCATGCTCACTGTTATCAGATCCCCAAAACTCCCCACTAACACAGATCTAGCTTAAACCAGAGTTTTAAACATGATCTCTTTACTTCAGTACACATTACCACTGGAAAAGCAAAAGCAGCTCAGAAATTCTACAGAATGACAAACTTTCTGGGAACCAAAGAAAATAGGATATATGTATCTGTTAGGTAAAACCAAACAAAATTCCTTTTGATTTTTGAAATAGCAGTTTTTCCTTAAATGATATTATAATCTCATCACACATCTTTACTATAGTTCCCAGCTTTTAACTGGAAATTAAAATCCTCCTTACTGTTTAACTTGTCAAACAGTCCAGATTCTATGAATACTGCTTCCATACTCATCTGCACTTCCAGGTGACTATATAACACTTTGAAATGAACATTATCAGTAGTGGCAGAAGTTGTTGGAAAAACTGGCATATCCAGTGACTCAATGAGGACTCCAACCCATAAAGAGAATATCCTGATTTTCTTAAAAAGAAACGCAGCCCAATGGATTTGTAAGTTACAGCAAACTATTCCTGAATACTTATTAATCATGGTGTAAGGCTGTTTATTGGCTGTCACTTCAAAACGCTGGTCTTAAATGATATCTTCTATTGACTGCTTTGAGGAATGAAGAAGGAGGAGACAGAAATATGAAATGAAATGTACCAAACAAGTGGAAACAGCCCCTTTAAATATCTTTAGAAAGTGCTACTAGTGAAAGCTTGTGGGTGGAGTGACTGTGCTGGCAGATACAGTTTCTGGAGATTTATACRAAGTTGCTCTAGGGCAGAGAGCATGAGTATTACCTTTCAAAAACAAAACAACCCCTCCACCCACAAAAAAGAAAAAGAAAAAAAAATCTCAACCCTCAGGTGAAAACTGAATAAAGCTCCAAACGAGAAGCCACTTGAGCAATGGATTTATCCATGATTCCTTGGATTACTTGTAAGTAATTTGGCTGAATGTGTCTGTTCTAGGGCATTAGTTTTGCATTTTTCTTTGCAAAATGCTGGAGTAACAAATAGCAGAGACCGAATTACCATAAAAACAGGTCAATTATTTCAATTAAAATTGTTCAGAAGGAAAGAAGCGATGCACAGATTCTCTTAAGCTACACTTGATGATGATGACAGGAAAGTAATGGCTGATAGAAGGCACTGCGTGCTGTTGGGTGATAGCTTTGCGGCTGATAAACTGTAGTGAACATTTGTACAACACACTGAAAGGCTGGCACTTAGAGCGGATGGTAGGGGTAGATCCTCAGCTGATGTAACCCTGAGCTATGCTGATGTACACCAGCTGAGGCAGTCCGGATCTAGTCCTGACTATATCTATTACTTACTTACATTGCATAAAATAAAGCAAAATAAATGTTCTATGTCACTCATAGAGTCAGAGAAGATATTTAAAGAATAAATACAGGCAGAAATGACTTTACACAAATTATTTTCAAGGGATCACTGTCCTTACAGCCCAAGAATTTGTGCAACATATTAGTTTACAGATAAAATACCCCTCCCTATCATCACCACAAATGGCAGCTATTTAAATTTGGTGAAGAATCTATAAATCAGTCCAAGCTCTTTATGGCTTATCAACAGTGTTCACAGAGTGTTCATAGAATCAGTAAGGTTGGAAGGGACCTCTGGTGATCATCCAGTCCAACCCCSCTGCTCAGCAGGGAACCAACTGGCCCATATGGGAATTGAACCCATGACCTTGGCTTTATTAGCACCATGCTCTAACCAACTGAGCTAAACCTAACCCCCTAAAAGATATTTCTGACCAGAAAGTCTATAGTAACATGAGAAGTCATAAATCTTTTTCTTTATTTCCTATCATATCATAGAATCAGAGAATGGTAAGGTTGGAAGGGACCTCTGGAGATCATCTAGTCCAACCCTTAGCATAGCCCCGTATGGGGATTGAACCCACGACCTTGGCATTAATATACAGCAAATGTTGCCCTAAGTTACTACAGTGAAATGTTATCACTTTCAGTGGAAAATCACAGCTGTACCTGACGATATAGCTAAAGATAATACATTAATACATGTAGCCCTTAAAAGAGAAACCAGTTAATAGCACTATTGATGATGCATCAGGCAAAATGGAATTTGGTTCCTTTCATTATGGATAGCATAAACATGTATAAAAAATAATTTTATTATCATTATTGGGATTTTTTATTATTCCTGCTGTATAATATTTTTCATTTATAAATTTCACATTACATTACAAAGACATTATCTTTATCCCAAGCTGTACTGATGATACAAATGACTTTGCTCAGTAAGCCGGTGGCAGAGCTAAAAACTGAGCTCTGCTGAGTTATAGACTATTGCTCTATTCACTGAATTCCTTGTAAAATGTTACCTTTATGTTATTTGCGTGCAAAGTGAATATAACCAAGGAGAAAATCTGCTAAGGATGATGACATTATTTTTGCCCATCTCTTTTCAGGACACAGCCATGCTTTATATCCTGCAGTTTGCAAGCACCAAGAAAAAAAACTATCATGAAAAGTTAAACTGATAATGAGCCATAGGCACTGAAGAACACTTCTAATGAGAACTCAGGTTGCTAGCAGGGGTTGCCTGCTATATGAGGGAGGTGGTAAAAAGGGATCTGAAGGAATACTAAGTAATAGCTTAACATGAAAATGCTTGCAGATGCATTTGTTCTACAGCTGGCTGAAAAATTCGAAGTCATGGTACAGAAGAAACGCTGGAAAACATGTCAGGCTTATTTTTCAGGTACACCTGTGATGGAAAAAAGAAACTGCCAGAATTACGCAAAATCCAAGAACACAGAAGGAAGGCTTTAGTAATTAAACAGGCTTGCAAAGCAGGCAAAAGAGTAAGCCAATAATTGCACAGACCAGTCTTGTTTTGGGTTGCTGCAAAGAACCTGATATGAAGATGTGAGTGCACCTGGCGACACCAGCTCTGCCAGAGCACCGTAACTCCCTACAATGCTGAACAGCAGTGCCATGGTGGCCAAGCTCCGTGAGGAGACAGGGCCAGCAGGCAGCAGTCTCTGGATCAGCTGCAGCACAGGTGTGTTTGCATCATGTGCATAGTCAGGAGCCAGCACAAATTCATCACTTGAACTTTCCCTGCAATTCACTCCCACTGAGAAGTTCGGGGGGGCATCTACCAGCACAGCTGTTGTTGTCCCTTCGAGAGACCACATGAGTTTCTTCATGCTCAGGGATGGACACTGAGGGTCAATGGTCCAAGACCTGTTCATCAAAGAGGCAGGAGATGAAGTGCTAAAGGCTTCTTCTTTCTCTGGATATATCCGTGCGAACCCTCAAAAGGCTGACACCACCTCTCACTATAAAAGGATTTTTAACAGCAGAGAATAGGCAGGTTCTTGTCCTCAGCAGCCCAAAGGTGTAAGGCCAGCAGAGGAACCCGTTTTCTGCTTTCTGCCAGCTGAGAACATCCTGGGGGGATTAACTGAGAGACTCTCAAGGAGAGATTTCTTACCAAGTTGAGAAAAGAAGGATAGGAAGGAAGAGAGATCAAATAATTTAGGTACAGTGGCAGTAGTTCTGGAGGACAATGTGGTTCCTGCTGGGAAAGTCCAGCATTTCGCACTTTTCAGTTTTGAATTGCATTCAAAAATGACAAAGCAAAAATGACAAATACAAATGATTATCATCATGACTGTAGTTTAGGTAGGCAACTAAAACTTTGCCTATTTCACGCTCAACTGCATTTTCATGAGTCTCTTGGCTTTGCAAAACAGGCTGGAAATCTTACAAGAACAGACTTTGTTAAAATATTCCAGTCTGTCGGGTTCCAACTCTGGATGGGAACAAACATGAAAGAAGAAAACTCAAGTGCAGCTTTCGGAACTTTTGAGAAGTTCTGTTTTATATTTCATTCTAGAAATGAACAAAAGGCCGCGGAGAGTCTCTGAATCTGTTATTCATCCTCATGACATGACTAGGCCAGTCAAGATGTAAACAAAAGCCTGTAACTCCTCCACTACTTCTTGCCCTCTGACTGTTTTAAGTAAATAAGAAKACAATGAACAAAGGAGAGAAAGACACAATGGATATCCAGGAGGATGAGAGAGGTCAGTGAACGTATTGATCTCTCAAATGCAGAGCAATCTGTAGAGCTGTTCTACCAGTAAACAGCGTGAATGTTCAACTTTGTGCATGAGCACAAAAAAACGTTAGGCCACAAAAAACAAAACTTACAAGGTGATGAGTMAATAAATACATCTTCAAGCTCATCTATACATAACCTTCAAGCTCATCTATATGTACATATATATGTGTGTATRCATGTATGTAATAACCTTGATTCAGCTAAGAGAGTGCCCTGTACCTGATGTGTGGTACTGTCTCTACCTTGACACAGAAAATATCCCCAAGGACATTTGCTCTATCTGGAGGAAAAATGTAATATTCCTGCAGACCAAATACATCTCTAACTTCAGAGAGCCACTAAACACTCAAACACCATCTGTGAGCTGTGCACTCAGCTGTAACACACCAATTCAGCTGGCAGGCCATTAGGAAACAAGACCATGAAGTTGCCAAGTTAAAATGGCTATCCAGTACTAGACAAAACTCCACCAAGCAAACAGATGAAGTTTATGGGGAGCATTACCATTACAGCAGAGAGTAGTGAGGTTTCAAAATAAGAGACAGCCTTGTCATGTGGGGGAAAAAAAAAAAAAAAAAAAAAAAAGGCGCAGTGAACTTAATTAGCAAGATCACCACACTAAGAGCATCAGTCTCCACAGCTAGAGTCAAATGGCTGGGTACCCTCAGTGAGAACAGACTCATAGTTGTTGTGGACGGAAGCAGGGCAGGAGACACATAACACATACTGAATACTGCATTTCAGAAAGAGCTTGGGGTGGCGAGCCACACAGCAATGAAACTTCGTCTTAGATGAGTACAGACAGCCCACAAGTCAAAGCCCTTTTACTTGTTCAATTGTATCTATTTTTGACATCAAAAGGCTGAAACAGAAATGGAATTCCTGCATGCTTTCATTGTTTCTCGTGCGACCGTTAAATTGTGTATGCGAGAAGATGCTGCAGTTAGGATGTCAGTTGCTAAACTGAATGCACAGCTCAGTTCATGCGCACATTTATAACACTTGCACACAACAGGACTAGGTGGGTGTGAAGATGAGAGATAAAAAAGTGAATCTCTAGCTTTAGCTTGTACATTAAAATGCTTCTAGAGGACCATTAGTGTTATACCAGTCAGACCTCTAGCAGATTCTGTACTTACCTGACAAAAATGACTTTCTCCTTCCATAGCAAATTTTACAAGGATGGACTAAGTAAACAAAATGGATGGGCTCTAGGGGAAAGATGGGACATATGTTTAGAGTAATTTTGACATTTGAAATTAATTTTTTGTCTCTATATTGACTACMTTTTCTTAGTTAATATTATTTGGTGTTTCAGTATGTCTGCATTCACAGAAGAGTTTGACACAGGAATACTGATTATTTGCTATTCCTTTCCTACTGTTTGCCTTTCTGTGTCTTCCTTCAAGGAGATTAAAAACAAAAAGTCGTCTTCAGTATCCGTGAAAACAGGGAAGTATGATGTGACCCAGGTAATGCCAATTAGAACGCAGTTCAAAATAAATTTTTATGACTTTAAACAYGGTCAAATAAGGCAATTCATGAAACCACAATGAAAATGTAATACATTAAAAGAGAAGTCTCACAAACAGAAGACTACAATACAGACTTTGTCCAAATGTGGCTATAACCAGCCATTTGGAAGGAACTCTTCTTCAAGGTTTTGATAAAAGAAAACAGTCTAAAGTCTGAGCAGGTGCTATAGTGCTATAACAGTGCCTTTTAAATAACATTATTGCTTTAACATACACATTTTTTATGAAAGAAAAGAATCCATTTTAGGCCAGGTAAGTTAAATCTTTAAAAAGAAGAGAAGAGGACAAGAAAAGAGGAGAGGAGAGATTATGCAGAATATTCTAGGATATGATGGTATTTAAAAACATTGTTAAGTGGTTATCAAGATGAAATAACTTAGATACTGTACAGATATCTTAAATTCAATTACATTATGAAAAAACACAGCTATAGGAAATGTTGAACAGAAATATTCTAAATGGTCTTTATAAACACCACTGAAATTATGGTAAAAATTATCCATATAATTTATTCAAACAAAATGCATCACATAATAACAGTATTAACTTTTTAATTTAATGCTGGTTATTATATTTAGCTGCTTATCCTAGAATGTAATTTGTGTTGATAGCTCTGGAAAAAACCCAAGCATTAAARAACTAATTTAATTCTTTCTGAGCTATGTTTGATTCAAAAATATTTCTTTTAGAATGTCCCAGTCCTGCAGAATCTGACTAGAAATCCACCTTGAACTATGTGCACTTTGACTAACTCTCTCCCCAAGGCAAAATGATCCTGCATTCAGCAGGGCTTTATCCCAGTCTTCTAAGGGACTTACACAGAATGTACCTGATATAACTGGACCAGAATGTCAACCATGATAGAAATTATGATCAAGACATGGACAATACATAATGAGAACCTTATCTATTTTACAGTGGACTGCTATTGGTAGGGGAGTACCTTTAGGGGGTTGTTTACAGAAATCAGGTCTCCCGCCCTTAAAAAAAATAGAGAAAGAGAAAGAAAGAAAAATGTGTAATTTCTTGTTCAGTGCTCTCCTCTGCTTGTTATGCTATATGACTTAATGGATACTAGCTGTGTTTAAGGTGTTCAAGAGGACTATAAAAGGCCTGGCAGCCTTTGGAAAGAAATCTCACATTTTTTTTCAACATAAAGACGTGGCTTTAGTCCTCTGGTTCCACAGGATAAAGCAGAAATTAAAAAAAAAAAAAAATCACAGCTTGTTTCTCTGAAATCAATGTGTGATTGCTAGCTGCACTGAGAGTTTGAGAGATATCCTCTTATCAGAGATAATCTCTAGATAATATAATTTTTTCTACTGCCCATAGCTGCATGTAAGACATGGCAAGACAAATGCAGGCTTCCTTTCCTGTTGGTATCATCTATTGATCTGGTGAAATGCTCTTCATCTGAAATTTCATTCCCAAAGGGGACATTTGGTATAAGAAGCAAATCTCTCTGCCTGGTGCAAAGAAACCCTGAAACCTGCTAATTACTACATAGCATCACCGTAATATATAGCTCTCTAACTGCATAAAACTATCAGCTCAAATGAGGCATGTGCCATCCTTTTCCTGACGGAACTGTTTCTTTGCAACACTGAAAGACTAATAAGATAAAGTCATCAAAGTGTTTCAAGTGTGTTCTAGACAAAACCGTGCTCTGGATCTGTGTTTTTCTTTGAGGTTATTTCCTTCCAGACACTTTCTGAACACTGCTGTTCTGGGTGTGACTAAATGCTCTCCAATAGGAGCTAATAAACAAGCCAGTGTCACCATGAGAACCACCAGTATCAGAATAATGAGAAGCAGATGGCAAAGGATGTTGTGGTACGAAAGAAGACTAAGTCTATAAACAAGTCCCTGCAAAAAAAAAACATTTGTTTGTGCATCTACACTGCCCATGCCATGCCTCCTTCCATAGAGCATGCTGGCCACATGCCAAAACATTGCCACTCTTATAAAAAAGGTTTGTCAACTGAGGGCACAGAAAGCTAGGACTTAGAAAAGCCAACTTCCTTTAAAAATGTAAATAGACTCRTAACCTCATAGCTAATCAATACTCACAGGAATTTTCCAGGTTCAAAGAGCTTTTGATATGGCTCCTCAGTATTTACAATTTCATTAGCATGAAGAAGAAGAACAGCTTTTTTGTAAAGAAAATAAAAAACTTCAATGGATACAGAACATGTTGGACTTGTTACCTCCAACCAAAAGAATGCTTTGCTCAAGAGTAATGAAGGAGCTTGACATACTTTCTAAAGATGACAACAAACTTGTTCCTTCAGTTCAACTATAAAGAATTATTAAACTGCTTACCTGTGACACAGCTTCTAAAGATTTGCCACCCAAAAGAGACTTGGTTTGGGGACTTCACCCACTTAAYATCTGGGCAGAGCACAAGCTCTGTCTGATAAATGACAGTTGGCATGTATTGAGCTTATCAYGCAAATAACTTCCCTCTTTTTTTTCCCCCCTGTGTATATATATCTGCAAGTATACWGGTAAATAATAACTTATTTTAAAAATTTTGTAAAAATTCACAGAAAATAGCTTGTGACTGTCTTTTTATGAAGATATGATTCTCCTTTCTCTTGAAAGCTCTAGACTTTCCATCAAAGAACTCCAAATACCTGAAAAATACAACTGCAGTTTTTCGAAGAGCCTGGGGCACCTGGACAACAGATGCAAGAGACATTCAAACTCTAACCTTACAGAGGCACCACAGAGGTGATTCTAAATCTAAGCTTTAGGAGTTTTTATTCTACTGAAAGGATGGATTTTTCAGCAGGGAAAAACAAAACAAAACAAAACAAAAAAAAAAGCCAGCTTTCCGATCAACCTTAGCAATTACTCAATATTTACCTTTCCATCGACAAAAGAAAGCATCCACAGAATCCTAGAGGACAAAAATCCCATTATCTCAGACCTGTAAGGTTTTTCATTACTGGTCTGAATTCAGACAAGCTTTCCCTGACTTGCAGCAGACATTATGCTCCTTCGACCCTAAGTGATAGCTAACTCATTCAAATAGCAGTAGCCACAAAGGAATTGTGTCTTCCATACCTGGACAAACTGACCTTTCTCAAAACTCAAAGCAAAGGGATAAAAACATTAGCGAGTCTATTGCTCCTTTCCTCTTCAACAGCTCCTGGTGAAGCAAGGTCCTTTTCAGTCCTTCCTTCCTACCTAGAGCTTTTTGCTCAATTGTAAAGCCCATTGTATTAAACATATTCACATAATGTCAATTTTGTTTAGCTAAGTAACTGCTCACCTTCCCATGAAGCTGGGGGGGGGGGGCGGTGTTGGAGGGGGTTGGTAGCAGTATACAGATGTAAAATCTTCAAGAAGTCAGGCAGTGCAGTCCAGGTGAGGTTTCCAAAGACAGCAAGAGAATTCAGCTGCTCAAACACAGCTAAAAAGAGCAGTGTGGTTACAGGATAGAGACTACTTTGAAAATCTCTGCTTCAGTTCCAATAACAATGCTCTCTCAGGTTTTTAGTATTTTCTAGCTTCTTTTCCAAGCTTAATATGTAGCTTTAGGAGTCTTCATTTCCTCACGGATCACCCTAAAACTTACTTGATCCATAACACATCAGAACTTACACTTTTTCTAAAACTTAAGTTTTCTTGCCGCTGATATTTTACTTGCAGGACCTTTAAGTTGTGTTAACATACCGTGGTTTTGTTTTTGTTTTATTTCACTTCTGTTTTAACCTGAAGGCAAATTGGTTCACAAGTCTTATTTGATGTGTTTCTTTCAGCTTAAAGACTTCAAAACATTACAGAAGAGATTTTTTTTCTCTACTTATTTAGATATCTTTTATTTATCGGGCTCAAAGTTTGGAGGTAAATTTTATAAAGACCATGCCTTTTGCCAGTGAACCTTCTGCTACACTTTTAGAGGCACTCAGCAAATTCCAGCAGTGGGTTTCTAGACACAAAAGACAAATACAGCCACTCCATGACTTAGATTGGCTTTCTGTTTGTGGGTCATGAGACTTACTGCTGAGCGTGTCAAAAGTTGGTTGTGGCATTTAATGAAGGTCATCAGCAACTTCAGAGTTCCCATGGCAAAAGAAAGAGTGTTCCCTGGGCTTGGGTTTTTTTTTTTTTTTTTTTTCCTTCCTTCTTTTGGGGCTTTGAGTGGAATCTGAGACAGGAAACAGTACATAAACTCAATTATTGCAAGAGAACAAAATTAAAAGCATGGCACAAGCTGGTGTTTTGAAAAATGTTGAACTGTACAGTTTTTTCTTTTTTTCACAGACATCATTTCAGATTCAAAATAAGAACTAAATTTCCCTTCAATTGGAAAGTTAAGAGTCATTCATGAAATCAGGAACAATAATCATACTACATTATACCCTGTCTGAAGTATGTCTCAGGAGGGCTGTGACTTGTCATAGCACGAAGGAACGCGGAAAAATGATTGCTTGCTGCTTCAAACAGGAGATGCACAGCTAAGATGTTCGTTAATGAGTCAAAGGAAAATTAACTCATATGTCTAATAGTTCTTTTAATATGGCCTCTAAGCCTTGATGTGCCAATTGTCAAATTACCCCTGATGTTCTTTCTTTCTCTCRGTGATCTTGTGTAACAGGGTGAGGAGACAGAAATAACATTTCTTTTCTTGGCCTGTCTTGACACACTCTCTGGGCATGGGCATCAGACCTCCAGAAAAATCAGATGTCTTAACCCAATGGCCTTAGCCACATCAGGCCGGGTTTAACCTCCCAAATTCCAGTACTCTGGTTTYGTGACTACTTTGTATTAATGATGCATCTCTTCCTGGGGCGTATAGTGGTTGAAAACACAGTCTTAATAAAGTTCAAATTTTTCTCTCCTGCTTTTCCTCACTGCTCTTGAGCACTTTGACTGAGGTCAGAGCTTGCTTAAGCAAGTCAGGATMTCTTCTCTCCCTCTGCTTTCCCAGCAATGATCTCTCCTCTGGACCAAACTGCTTCTTCTACCCTGAACCATCTTTTGTACTTTTTCCAGTGCAGCCAATGAAAAGGCCTTTTCTCTTACAGCTTCCATTCTTTTCACATTATTATCACTCAGATCCAGGATGGAAAAAAGTGACTGCTCAAAATTCGCCTGCTAGTCAGCTCTTTGCCTGGCAACAAATCCTTTGATAAAGATGGGCTGTTGTTTGTGTAGGCTCATCTAGGTTTATTGAACTGATCTTTGTAATTGTCTCTGATATTCTGTCAGTTGGTATTTCAGTTCAACATGAAATTAGGGGATAAAAAAGGAGATAAAAAAAAAGAAGGTAGATGGGGTACATATTAAATATGCAATTTGTARTCTAGCACAAATATTCATGGAATCCTCAATATTAAACAGCATTTGAAAACTTCATGTGGTCAGACTCTTTAAGCTGTAATTCCAGAAACTGAAGAAATTCTACTTATGATGTGATTTTTTTTTCTGTTTTTTCACATGAGCAGTGTGATTTGGAAATTAACTCTCTAACAGATCAGAGTAATAACAGATCTCCAAGTACCAAACTGAATTGGAAAATACAGCTTTTTTTTGTGTTGAATGAAAATCATATAAACATAAATATCATAAACAGTATGTCAGATTTTTTCTGTTGTTRTTAAAAAAGAATCATTAAGGTATCTTTCACA
Organism: Rhea americana; assembly: GCF_003343005.1. Taxonomy (NCBI): domain Eukaryota; kingdom Metazoa; phylum Chordata; class Aves; order Rheiformes; family Rheidae; genus Rhea; species Rhea americana. The sequence continues at coordinate 290,302 of NW_028186410.1, read as the reverse complement.
AAAATCTCAGCTAATCTACTTATCCATATCTCTGTCTTGACTTTCCCATAAGTAGTAGATATAAATGCATTATACCACACACATAGTTAATCCAATAGTCAGGAATGTGTCAGATCTACCACAAAAGTACAGTCCATAGAGCAGCATGCATGCCGTATGTCCAGGACATCTAGAATGCAGCAGATTTCTTGCACATTTGCATCCTATTAGTCCACACACAATAGATCTAAGATGTCTCAGGCAGAGAGAACTCCCTCCTCACGTTGCTGTAGAGCTAGACTGTACAGCCCAGTGGATGCATCTGGAATATTCAAATGGGCTGTCAAGGGTCCAGACATCTTGAACAAATGTTGACAGTCTTCAAATTCCACCCATGCACAAAAGGCAAAGAGGGGTTTCATCTGAGAAAAGACAAGTTCTGTGAAGCTGGGTGAGAAATGAACATAAAACTCAGTACCATTTCTTTGAGACTATAATGATGATTATAGTCTCATTCTGAGATTATGGTAATAATTTTTGAACACTTCATCCAATCAGTTCTTAAAATTYAGGGAATTCTCCAGCCATCATTGGCCTGAACTCTATTGATTTTGGTAGAAATTGAAACAAGAATGCAGGTAAAATGTAGGAGAATGGGCACAGAAAGGGCAGAGAGGGAGCTTACAAATCTGATTGAAGGCATGTAAAAAGCATCCRTGTGAAGCAGAAAAAAAATGCAAAAGTCCACATCTATAATATTTTTCCACGCTACACATCATATCACAATGAGAATATAGTAAGGATGCCAAGGCACAGGCAGCAAGGATATTCTCMCCAATTTTTCAAGTAAGCCAGTAGCAGGTTGGGGAACTGTCCTTAATGTCCATTTGTTCTTCCTTCACATTAACTCTAACTCTTTGTTGCCAAGATGAAGCAGTTRCTCAAGGTAATTACCAACGTAGGCAAAGAGAACCTGTACTATTTATTCCATGTTGCATGGGAGCTCACCTTAATTAATGCACRAAGGTCTCTTAAAAATATTTAATGCAGAATAAGGATGGATGAGAAGTGGTTTTCCCTTTGTGTGAAGTTTTTCAAGTACAATTCTGATCCCAGATTGGGATGAAAATGTTGAAATCATAAAAATGCTCATGAACTGAAAATCTGACAAATGATCTGTTTTGATCATTTAAACTACTTTGAAATGATTTTGACCTTTTCAATAGAAAATGAACCTTTCTGTGTATATTAAAACATGTGAAACAAACGTCATTTCAAAACAAATGTTCTTTTCAAAATGTCAGGATGGAATATTTCAACAATCTCAAAAATTTGTTCCAGTTATCGTTTCCTAAATCAGAAGAGGAGTTATYATCAGCTCTTTTCCACAATTTCATTTTTTTGCAAATCTTAATTTTCCAGTGAAAAAGGCTTTGTCAAAAAAAAAATCTCAGTCAGGGTAATAATACCACATATCTATGATTCTGATGCAGTCAGATGCTTCCTTCATTTCAGTGGGTAGCTAGAGACAGATTGTAAAATAGCAGTGTGTCATCTATTCTGGCAATCAACATTAAGCATACAGGCACAGACTTGAGTAACAGGGACGGTAAAAAAAAAATTGCAGAGTTAAGCATTGTGGCAGACMGTACAGAGTACTGAGATTGCCCTCATACTAGGAAGGAGGAGTGCAAATTCAAAACACATCTTTTATTATTCTAAGTGATTTGGGGACTGTCCTTTTGCTAAGAGATCGTGCTCCGACTTGGCCAGAGGGCTGCCAGAGGCTGAGTGGAAGGWCAGAGGAATGCTTGGCAAGGCCCTAGGAAAGAAAAAGACATGGAGAACTTCACACTGAGCCAACCTCCCCTGGGATGCCACCAAAAGGCAAAATCAATTTTTAGCCACACCAATTAGCTGAACTAAAAGGTGACTGCCGATCTACCTTCCTATTTAACCTTCTAATACTAAAATATGTGATGAAAACCCTGGACAATTGTCTACTCTGGACTTAAAAATACTTTTCTGTGAATCTTATTTTCCTCCTTGGTAACAAATAAGCTGAGAYTCAATTGTAGACAAGGGCTTGGTGCGGACTTTTGAACAATAAAATGGTTAGATTTATTATAAGCAGAGTTGGATGACACAACATTGGAAACATAAGCAACCAGCCTATAAGCCTGGACTTGGTTACAAAAGCAACCACCACTAGTCTATTTAAATTCAGAATGTCAAAGAAGAATTTTGCTGTGCTATAGCTACTTGGGCCCTCGTACTATAAATAAGAACAAATTRGCACACAATCACCCATATATTATTTTTCCTTATATGAGGAAGCAGTGTGTGCTTCCTCACATAAAGAGTCTACACTAAACACCAATTTTCAGTTGACCTAACTGCCCTGCTGAAGTCACCAGATTTGCAAGCCAATTCACACTGGTGAGGGATCTGATCTATTTTATTTTGCTTATTTTTTTAATATGCATTTGATATTTTTTAACCTCTAGAGATATTAAAATGAACAATAACCTGCCTTTCTAGTGCAGTGTTAAGTACTGATGCAATACATTCCTTTTATTTATCAGAATTATCAGCATTAAATTCTGATAACTTAGCAGAAACATAGCCTTTAAAAGGGCTCTTCAAAGTACAAACTTATCAGTTTTTCACTTTACTTGTATGCAAGCTTATCCTCAAATAAAAATCTTCTCTACTCAGTAAAAACACAGTCTCTGCAGTCTTTTCTTGGAGATTTCTAACAATCACAAGGGGAGAAGGTGTGCTCTGAGACCAAGTCTCTTACACGATCCAGACCAGCAGACTCAGACCCAGCAGGGAAGAAGGCGACACTCAGTAAACCTGGTTCATGTGGAGGCTGCAACTTTATTAAATGTAAACCACATTATGGGCTTATTTAAGTTAATGGGCACAGTGGGTGCTCAACACCTCTGAAAGAGTTTGTGCAAGGGTTAGCCATAAAATAAGACTGTTGCGTGAAGGGGACCTGAGACTTCTGACTAAACAGGTTGCCAGAAAAGCAGCCTTTCCATGGGATTCTCTTTCTTGATAAAGCGTTCTGATTTTAGTGCTGAAGAAAGAAAACTGTTTCGTTTCAGAAGTCCCTCTTGTCAGAATCGTTAACCAGCTCTTCATTCCCACAGCCCCGCTCGCTGTGCGAGGCGCTCTCGCCTGCCGCCTCGCCTGGAGATACCACAGTCCAGTGTCCCCTGGTGCAGCTCSAGCCCCTCAGAGCAGATGAGCTCACGCAGCGCTGCGGGCGACCCAACCTGGCTGGAGAGCCTCGACTTTAGCGGAAAACGGGAACACGAGACACAGCGCCACGGCCGAACTACTGTACGGAGGAGCACGCCCAATGGAAACCAGAAGACGGGCACAAGGGAGAGCACCAAGGGACCTGCCTGCAGCAAAGTGGGCATGCAACCGAGTGACAGCCTTTCTGAGCTAAGCCGCTTAATCCTTCTGGCCTACACATTTTGGCTTCCAATTCTGTTAAAAAGCAAACTTTTCCATGGGAAAAAAGAATCCTTTTCCTAACAGTCCTGATTTGAGCACTAAATTTAGCTTAAGAATGGGTATGGGGTGGTTTTTTGATCAGCAACTTGCTACGGACATCGACAATGAAAATCTCTACAAAATGCTGAACTGAAAACTGAAGGAGGCATTTTTCCAGTTAAAAGACAGGAGTGCTGTATTATAATAGATTCTTGCAAGAAGTAGAACTATCCTCTCTTAACCGAATGGCAATTACTTGCATTATTGTCATACCTAAAATGTCAGTGTTCAGTGATTGCTTTTAGCTCATAGTAATAAATTTCAGACTTTTAAACATCAGAAACAATAAAGCTACATGGATAGAGTGCTTTTAATTGAAATAAAAATTAACCCAACTGCATCATTTTTTAAAATAATAGAAATACAGCTGAAGCAATTTTAATAGTAAATAAACATTGAAACATAACACCACACAATTGTGGCAATTAAGAAAAAAGAAAACTAAGAACCACATAAACTGGTACATTGAACTGTACTAAATGCAAATATATTTATACATAAATGCTTATGAATAGATAGATCTACATTTGTGTCTTTGAATTTGGTACAACCTCCAATCTGGGGGCTGTCAAACAAAAAAATACTGAGGATGAACAATAGTAATTTGCTGTCTTTTGACTTAAAGTATTTTATATTCCTATTTCCAGTCATTTATAATGACAAGATAAAGATTCACAGATTCACTGATAAACAGCAACTTTGTCCTTTTTATTTGCTTCCTAACACTCCTGGAAAGCTTTATAGTAAACAGTTTAGAAGATAATGAAAGGTAAAACTTCCATCTGAAAAGGTTTGATTCAACAAAATTATTGGGACAATCACTTAGGTTAAGTGTTTAGCCCACAGGGCAGTATAAAATTTCATCAAAATTCAAACCATGCATAAATGATCTCAACCTGCAGTGTCTATTTATACCACACAACATGTTAGTCACATTTTTCACTGCAGATTGAAAGTAATGATGAAGTAACAGATAAGGATGAAAGACTGAATATGTGCTATGCCACCCATGTATAATTCAGTTAGTGGCAAACATAGATTAAAAAGTATCCTGCAACAGCATGTATTTTTCAACTGCCTGAGAAAACCTGTGCACCACTAATGAAGAAAAGGGGAAAACAATGAAACCAGAAATATTTCACATACACAAATTAGCTAAGAAAAAAGCATCAATAAATTAGTGGGGTTTGAAGCAGGGATTCAAAGACAACAAGAAATTCAAGTAGGGATCAAAAGAATATTAGATCTTTGATATATTTTGGTTTTGCGGTTCCTTTTAGAAATTATTGACTTTTTTCAAATCTGAAAAACAAAGCAATGTTGGTGTAAAAGGCATCAACTTTGTAAAGCCAAAATTTTCAAATTTTGGTGAATACCATATAAGAAAACCTCAATGTAGATTGTCCAAATAAAATGTAGAATATTATTCCTCAACCTCTAAAAAAAAAGAAAAAGAAAAAGAAAAAAGAAAAGAAAAGAAAAGAAAAAGACAATAGAAAAGAGTTTATGGGATTTTTTTAACCATTTGAAATTTTTGCTTTAGTTTTTCAGATGAAAAGGTCTGAGCCACTGTAAAGGATGGATAGATTTAGGATTAAAATGAAAAATCACGGATCCTAAATAAATGACACCCTTAACTAACAACAGCTACTGAAACAGAATAACAGCTGCCATACATAGTGTCATTCATGAGGATTATGGATCACTMCACTGAGTGCGCCTCTTCTCATTGATCTGCTACAATTTTTGCCTGAACTATTACAACCAGTTTCCCACACACGCACAACTCTTGAAATCACTGCTGTGACACCAACCTTTAGTGGAAGTTCTGGTGCTATTAAATGGTAAATGCAAATGATTAATCAGCATTCTTTTTTTCTTTTTTATGGAATAATAAAATACTGTACAAAATAATAACTTTGCCAGCTCATGTTTCAGAGAGATGATACTGTAGCACCAAAACTGCATGGCAGAGAACTAAACAAAAGGGTAAGTAAGTTAAAAGTATGTACAGAGCTATGTTTTAATTAGACATCATAYTAGTCATAGCAGTCATCAGGTTGCCATCAGCCTAACCAGAGCTAGATGATAAAGATTTGTAGCTGCATTTCGGGGGGACAATAGAGTTAGAGAACAGACTTCTCAAATATCATTAGGAATCTTCCCCGAGCAACAGGGATCCATTAGAGCTGCACACAGAAGTAGTGGCAAGGGAAGGTGAGAGCTGACATCTTTGGGTGCAGAGCAACATCACTTGAAAGGCAGGGGGAGGTTAAATGGTAGAGCACCAAGTCATCTGACTTGGAAAGATTATAGTGTGATAGATGCCTTCAATGATAGCTAATTTAAATGCCATTAGGTGTGTTATATTTCACATGTGGACAGCCTACGGTGTGTTGGAAAGTATTACGGTAGGTTAGCATAAAGTTTACTCTTCATCCACAGTAAGCTGCCATCGCTCCACTGGAAGTGGCACTTTAACAATTTACCCCAGCTGGGGATCTGCCCCTCTGTATTACTGTATCTTTTGCTGTTGTTAGCAAAAGACTTACAGCAGATGCTGAAGCTGGTGGAACTTCAGCAAGTTTCTGCTGACTCACAGCCCCAGAAGAGAAATTAGAACAACGTTAATGAATGTTCAGGCATAACAATGTATTTTTAGTTTATTATGCTGTTCTAAGCTTTCTGGTTTTTTTTTCTTTTATCAAAATGGGTGATATTAAATAAATCGGCTTTCCTGATTAGCATTTTTACATCTTTATTTTTAGTGTAATGCTGTCATTCTTCCAATAAAGTGTAGGAAATGGGAGAGCAAAGCCTGGCCTATGTTACTTGAGTGGATTTCCCTGTAATGTTAGTAACAGTTTGATGCACAATGTCATGAGTAGCATTATTCTCTCATCTTCCCCCACTTAATGAAAATCTGTGAAATAAATGCTACAAGGCAGTACTGCTGGCATGACAAATTCCAAGCCAATAAGTCTTGCAGTTGCCAAGACTTAAGCTCTGAAATTTGGCATTTGGCATTCAGAAGTAGATAACCTTACTATAGTAACTACATTCACTGTATCTACAAGAGGGATGAATAAATCAACAATAATTGAACTACTAAAAGTGTCTAATTTCCAGCATAGTGCTTCAAGCAACAACTGAAATTAAAAAACTGTTAAAACACAGCTACATACCCATACAATCTTGTCATGAATGCAATGAAGCAAAGGTTAACAAAAAAGAATGAATATGCATTCTTTGCTGAAAGTAGCATTCCTTGATCTACAGTAGTGATGAACTGTATAAATGTCAGGTCCCATCCAAACCCCACAGAGCTCTGCATTCCCAGTAGCAAGAATTTTTTATTGTTCCCGTAACATTAGTCAAAGTAGGAAAAGGCTACTTTTGACGCATGTGGAATGCAGCCTGTATTTTGAGATCTGGTAGTGTTTCCAAAGTTAGTGATGATCATAAACCCCTAAAATACAGGTTGTATCTCCAGCGCCTGATCCAAAGACCAGTGAAGCCAAGTAGGAGCATTCCACACGGGTGCAATGTTGTTTAGATCAGGCCTGAAATACCTCCTCTCTTGTTATTTGAATGAAACACTGTGAATTTTACACATTGTCCAAATCAGATTTCACTAAACTTCCCATTTAAGATGAATTTAAGGTTAATGACTTTCAATGATTTCCACACAGCTTCTTCTAATGTACAGCTGTTCACATTAAAAAGAAGAAAACACCCATCTCTTCCCCCATTGTTAATTTTTATTAAAAAAGTGAAGGACTGAAAATCTTTAGTAAAATAATCAACACAACATGTTAAATGGACCAACGCTTTAGCGAAATAGAATAGTCTAACAAGCAGATCTTTTAATGTAATACATTTCATTACTAATACGTGGGAGAGAGACTGCTGTATGTTGCTTTGAAAACTCTCTCCCAGAATGAATTCAGACTGATTATTAATATAGCATAGATGCATTTACATGGGAAACTAAATAAAAATAATGACCACTTTAGCAATGAACTAGAGGAGGGCTCTTCATCTCCCATGACTCTGCTGATCAGTGGCAGTACTCTGCAGAAACACATCTCTGTTGCCCTCAGCACAGTTGACACTAAGCTTTTGGGTATATGCAATCACAATCAACTGCTGAAAGCCACTGACAGTCAGCTGGAATCACTCCTTGGGCCACTGTTTGGAAAGTCCTGCTAGGATCATAAAAATTGGGACTGACCATTTATTAGAGAATGTTTAAAAGTATCAAGGAAGCATATTTCCATCTAAAGCCACTAAAGGATTATCAGGTTTCTGGGACCAACCATTGTTCTTCTTTCAGGACCTAAAATCTTAAAATTATTTATTCACTGATTACCTTGATAAAAAAAAATCTGAGAGCTATGCTTTAAAGCTTTCAGCAGTTCCATTTACCATGTTTTTCCTGGAAGCTGCAGAAGAACAAAGAGGCTACCACACTGGAGGTGCTGGTTCTTATAGCTATCTCCAGGAAAACTAGTGGTCTGTTTTCGACAGGGTTGTGTATTTACATATATTACACATCCACAGACAGGGAAGTATTTCTCCACTTGCACTCAAGTGGTAGTGAAATGCTTTGTCATGTGATGAACTGGACTGAATATGTATCTTTCAGCCTTTGCCCTTTGCCATTTTGTAGGTCAAACCCAATATCTAATGTATGTATGTTAAAACCAGAGAAGGAAAGACTGTCAGAGAAAAGAGAGTCTTTTCTTTGGCCAAAATTCCTGCCACATCTAATGCTAAATTGAATGCTTGTGTCACAAACCTATATTCAAGYATCTTGTAGAAGCTGAGGATCATGACACAATGTTTTGAAATGGAAATGATTCCAATTTTCAAATACTATAAGTTACCAAACAAAGATTCTTGAAGGCTCCTATACTACATTTAACCATAATGCAAAGCAAATAAAAATAAAGTCACCCATCTAAAAAGATGCATGTGATGGCTAAAGATGGCATTGTTTCCTCTACATAAAGCAACCTTCAAAGGGAACAATAATTTGGGGATTAATAGGCAAACAATGCAGAACAAATTGCATTAGTAGTTAGTTAAAAGCTCTGTAAAATAGCTTGCCCTGAATTTCTGAGCAATAAGACTGAGACTTTTTTTTCCTTCCTCAGCTCTCTTTGCCTGCAATTGTTTAGACTGGAGGATTAACAATCAGGGAGGGCATCTCTGCACATTTTTGAGAAAGACATAGCTTTTGGTCCTGCTGCAAGAAAGAATGGCTGAAACAAAGTTTTTTTTCAGATTAAATCCCACAGAAGAAACTATCTGAAATGTTTTCAATCATTATCTATCATCAGAGATCTAAAATAAAAACTTCAGTAGTTATAGGTACCAATACTGGAAGCTTCTGCAGATAAAATACACCTGAGAGCACCCAGTCCATTTAAAACTGAGCTCAAAAGAGTAATTCCTACCTGCATAACCTCTGAGCATGACTACTGCAATTCTCAGTTTCCCTGGACTTCCTGTTAAATCAGAAGACAGACCCATTTTAGTTTACTCAGAATTTAGTAATTAGACTTTCAAACACAGCAAGTTGAGTTGGGTTCGTGGAAACAAGACCAGTCAAATCCAGCCCTCTCCTGCTTCCTTTCGTAACCACGTTTCTGATCTTGGTCCTGCCCCAGCTGATACTGCCAGCAACGGCCATATTGTGCTTCCCCTAAAGCAAAATCCTAAGGCAGTGAGGAGCAAGATTTCACTGTTCATGCAATGGGCAGAGCATGGCAGCAAAGTAGAAGACTCTGGAGCCCCAGATGATGAACCCGGAGGTTTTGTTTTGCTGAATGTTGCCAGCAACAAGTATCGCTTAGCACTGACAGGGAACCCTAGAAGATGAGAAACGCACTGGGAGCAATTACAGGACAAAGTATACTCTCAGTCACCAAAAATACTAAGCGCAAGGGCCTCTTCTCTTGCATTGCTCTAGCATCCTAACTCATTGACTTCACTTCTCTCACCTTACCACTCTGGGTGTTACTCATCACTTTTGCCATCAGCTGCGAGACAAGAAACAAGAATCACAGATTATAAGGTCTATATATGCTCAAACCTTCCTGTTCCTCCTCTTCTCAGCCTACCATCATAGCTTGTTGTTCTCATCCTTTGCAATGCATCCCAGTTTATACTGGAAGCCTGTAAAGGCAGAGACCTTCCTAACTTACCTGGCTGTTTTGTCTCACATCCCTGTATATTTAATAATAATTACATCTCTGCAGAGGTATTTTATTCTGATAGATTCAAAACTATCCCGCAAGGATCTTGCTAGTTATTCATTTTGCTACAGGCTAGAACAGAAAGAGTTAGAGAATTTACTGAAATAACAAAGTTGTTTTACATACATATGGTCTACAGTTCTGTGCCACAGCAGTAACAGATGAAAAGCAGCAATCTATCATATTTTTTCCCCACACTGTACTCAATAGTATCCAAAGTGTGATACCCATTTTGCTACCAATGCACATATATAACTCCCACTTATTTACTGTAGTGCCCTGAAGATGTGACAGTTAGCCCTGTAATGCACTTATATTTTTATTCATTCTATTCATTAGAGATGAGCATGCATAGTGTACTTATAGCTTTGCTTCTCTCTCCTAGTCATCAGTAATATAATCTTTCCCAGCTCATGAAAACAAAATGTGTGTTATATGACAAACAACAACCCTATCTCCCTCTGCTCAATGCTTTACAGTCAGCTCGTCAAGCCTTCTACCTTCCTCAAAGCCTGCATAGAGCAAAGGAGGAGGATTCAGCTACGTTGAAATGTGCTGTTGTGCTGCACAGGAGTCAAGGCTAAACACTCTGATATGCCCATGAGGGAGAATGCCTGCAGGACTCCCCCAGAGGCACAGCCACTGTCCTAGTGCCAGAGACTCCAAAAACTCTGGGAGACCAGGCTGCTTGGCAACTGGAGAATCTATATTCCTAGTACATAAGAAGGGGAAGGGAAACTGCTGATTTCTGTGAAAAATCTGTTTGAGAGCCATGTTCTGTCATGGTACTTAACTTTCCTCTGACTATTGCCAAATCTGAACAGTCTTTTGCTTTTACCAGATTGCAGTTCTCTGGGTCGGAGGAGGAGAAAAAAGGCATTTTGGCAGGGAATTACAAACCCGTTCTCCTGGAGAGGGCTAGGGGGGAACTATGAATTGTTTGTTCCAGTGGCAAGGAGCAATCACCTGCTACTCCAGTTGTCATATACAATCTCAGAGCAACCACACAAGTCCCTTGCTAGCATCACTATGAAAACTGTTTTTCAGATGGAGGTTGCTGAAGGCCTGAGTTCACGCCTCTCTTCTGATYAAGAACATTCAAAGCCAGTAGGAAAAGAACATCACCCCAGCACTGTTGGTGGATGGTTCACTCTCTATTTCTTAAAGGACTCCTTGGCAAATAGGATCTGGTCTTTTTTCAGCTGAKTGATTTGCATCATTAGTTTCTACTCCCCATTGCTAGTGGAGTCGTGCAGATCTGGAACCTGCAGGAGGATGGCCAACATCTGCCAGCTCTTCTCATCATCCTCAACTTATAAATAAAATTATCATCATGCATAATTGCACTGAAGTCCATAGGTATTTGCAATATGAAAGGTTTGCCTGCCACCATAGTGACATCAAGTTCACGTAAAACCAACTGTATGAACAAATACTGGAGGGCTTTGCAAAACTGCCCTGTAAAATACACCTCTTTGAGCACAGCACCATGCTTCCTTAGCACMTATTTTCAGTCCTTGAATTTTTATTTCCCATTTTTCCAGCAACTTAGATAAACTTTGACACATTTTAAGACACCCTAATACTGAAGCCAAACTGAAGGCAATTCAGGTAATACAAAATATTGCATAATCCATGGAAATAAGTGAGTCATAGCTAGAATAGGCCCCTGATGTTCATAACCTGCTGAAGGTGAGCATGGCTAAAAAAAATTTAACCAGGCTGGTACAGGAAAAATAAAAGAAAGAATTTATAGCATCTAAATTCAGAAACCTATTCCTTTTTATGACACTGCTAGGACATGAAGGCAATCATGCTTTAGATTGTCTAATCTGCTGGTCATCTTCTAGGATTTATGAACTCCTTATCAACTTGAATATCAAAATCTGTGTTATTCTGCCACTTAAATTATATAACTTAAATTTGGACAGAGAGATAGTAGAGCAGACACTAGGTATTTGCACCTTGTTTTTATTTCAAATTTGATTTCCAAATATATCAGTTTGGTTCCCTCTGTCTTCATCTCCCTATCTGCAGCAGCCAGAGATTCACCTTATTGCACCARTTTACCACAATGCACTGTTATGAGGATGCGGTTCTCTATATACAACAGGCTGCAAAGAGACAGTCTCCACAAATGTATGTAGTCCATTGCACATTTCCCATTTATGAATGAAAAGAAAAGAAGCAATAGATAGCTTTAGAAAATTACAGGGAACAAGGAAGATGCTATTACTATATTTACTCATTTGTCCATAGGACTAGAAGTCTCCAAAAAGTGAACTTTTATCGCAAGTGAGAAAAAAAAATACAAAACTGAAACAAATGCAAAAACTCTACAGAAATACATACCAATGTGATATAAAGAGCCAACTGGAAAAGATGTGAAGACATTCACAAGTGTAAACATCAATCTGTCATCTGAAGACATGAAAAAAACCATTACCCCTACCCTGCTGTGACTTACTTGCAGAASAAAACTCCCATTGAGAGTCCAGAATCAGGACCAACCCTGGAGACGACACTCCCTGCTCTCAGACAAATCCTAAGCATTTTTAAGAAAGATTTGAAGGCATTCACAGAAAACAAGTGGACTTCTGATTTCTCCTAACAGAGGAAACTTGACCTACCTTTAAATCTCCATCTTGAAAAACATTAAATGTATTTCACTTCAAAATGGAATTAGAAACAATAAAATAGCCTTTAGGTAGACCATCAGCAGTTACTGAGAAGCTGTTTCTTACAGTAATTTTTTAAATAACTAGCACTTTTAAAGCAAGCCATGTAGAACTGTTCCTCTTTTGAAAAAGAATGTTCAATGCCTACTCKTAATGACAATATTTTATATATATTACATGAAGCAGGTCCTACTAGGACAGCTATAAAAAACTGGTAAAATTTGACCTTTACTTTTAGGTAAATGTTACGTATTTGACTAAAAGGTTGCATTTATAGGCAGCCACCTGATCCTTTTTTATTTTAATGAAATCTTTAGAAGAGCTCAAGGGAGAATCTAGGGAAACTTTTAAAACAGACAGCACTAATTTTGAACAAATTTTAAACACTCAGACAAGGATTTTCCTCCAATGTGTAATTCATCATCCTCCTTACTCAGTGTAAATTCAATCTGTTCTGTTTGTATGACATAAACAACAAGCAGTTTCACAGGAATGAGGCAAACCATATGTGAAGGTGTTTTAGAAAGCACAACAGGGAATACACCGAGCAAAGAAGCATCTGCATTTATTTCAATGTCAAATCACATGTGTGTTATAAAAGGAAAGTTTATCGTTTTTATTAAAAAAACAACTTTACTATATCGTACTGTTTACAGTTAACTCTTCCTATCCCTCAGCTTTCTCATCGGTTTGGCCAAAAACATCAGCAGATAAAATGATAAAGGCCATAGGTGTAGCCACAGCGTTGCAAGGGGGTCGTCAGTCCTGTTGGCAGTGCCCAGGCTGGCAAGCGCGCTGCCAAGAGCCTGTTTCTTCCCACCCTCCCCTTGCTCCCCCGCCAGGACTGGGACGGGGGCTGGAAGGCAGCACCAAAGCCTGGCCTACTCCCACTGGTTTCAGAGGTGTGGGCACACAAATCTCGGTAGGACTGWCCTCTTACTGAAGTCAGCACACCGCGAGGCACCCGCTCGCCTCCCRTCTCAAGACACCGTCCGATCCAGCTGGGCAGCGCTGTAGAAACCTACCACTTCGCCTGCCACAGCGCAGGGCACTACGTATTTTTCTGTGAGGCAGTTCCCTACAATAAATTATTTTTACAGAAGCTGGCCAGAGTCAGCTTAACACGTTTGGACTTTGGGAGGAAACATTTCAAAGCAGTATTTAGCCTGGGTAGGAGCTACAGGCATGTTGTTAAAAAGCTAATTGCTCTGAGACAAAGGATGATCATTATTTTTCTGTTAGTCTGCAATATTAACCCTTAAGAGCTGTGTTTGATGGTAAGTTGTTGGTTATGCTACTCATTATTTATACCTAAACTGAAGCTTGAAGATCTCTGAAGTTACAGAAAGTGCTTTTGTCTTATTTTTGTATGTTAAAAGAAATACAAGTTTTTGAAATCTGGGATCTTTTTCCTATCTCCAATGTAATTGGAGAAGAGAAGCAGTAATAAAATGTTAAACTACTGAAATCATTCTTATATCTGTATTTATCACTCACAGAAAAACCAGTGCTACAGTGACAAATAATAACACAGAAATTTATTTCCTCAAATTTTGTTTGTTTCAGGAACTGAACAACAGGGCTAGAAAGCTTCTGGGAACCCATTTGCACACAACCTTTCTAGACCTTTCTGTATCTACTTGGGTTATAAATGCCATGAGAACAATTTTTTTCCTTCAATTTTGACCCTTCTGATTCTCTTCGTAAGGCAGATTTTCAGAGAAAGTAATGTGAAACAGATTTAAATTACTATTCAAAGAGAAAAAGAGAAAGATTTTTTGGTTTCCCCTTTTCAGTTCRCTGTGCGAGGCCAGCTTTTGAAGCTTCTGGGCTGCAAGGGTCAAAAATACTCCAAACATACTGTCTCCCAAAGTAACTGATTTCACCTGTCTTATTTAGGCAACAGACAACAAAAATATCCTTTTTCCACTGCAGGTCACATACACTTTTAGTTCTAGAAATGCAAACTGTTGTGAGAAAGAAGACCCAGGCAAGYCATGGTATGGGGAAAGGTCTTTGGAGTCCGTGCTCCAGGAACGTCTGCAAAACACGCAGTAACCATTTAGCAGCTATGGGACTGCAACTGCACTTAATCACAGCAACTACATGCACTGCCTTTTAATGGCTGCCCAGATTCACCTGTTGTAGCAACCTGTTTTCTCTTTTATGTTTCGGACTCATCCCCCCCTTTCACTGAACCGAAGTAAAATCCTGCTGCTTTCAGCAAGGCTGTATCTGGGCACAGTGAAAAAGTGACTCACGTAGGTTGTAAGATGYAAGCTGTAGGCTGTGGTCTGTAGGCCACTGTAGATTATGTAGGTCATGAAGCCATAGGCTTGCACAGGAGATCCTTTTATTATATATGTATAATGCTGACTATAAGGAGGTTTGACTACAGCCTGTGGATGTGAGACGCCACTGTTAAATTAATACGAATGGTAAAGTATAACCATGCTGTACCAATGAGAAAAAAGATCATGATTATCACAGAAAAAATCATGATCTCAAAAGAATATTTTGCTCATACTCTCCAATCTGCCCTTTGGCAAGCCCTAGAAGAAAAGAAAAAGATGAGAGAGAGGAAAGAAGAAAGGGGGGGAAAAAAAAAGGAGGAGGAGGAGAGGGGGAGAGAAAGAGGGAGAGACAGACAGAGAGAGAGAGACAGACTGAGAGCGGATGCTTTTAACTTGTCACAGTACAACACTAGCTTTTAATTAATACAGCCTATGTACAACTTTGAAGACTGTTGGTTGTACAGTATTTTATGATAAATACATTTTATGAGATTTTGTTTTTAAAGTGGATTTTGTAAAATAACCTGCCCCAATAAATGATTTACCAGCTGCAATAAAAGATCAAGGAAATTGTTCAGATTGCATCTTGGAGCATCTAAAACTCTGAAGTTTATTGAGATCTAAGCTACCCCCAGATCTACAGTCCTATTAAAAAGTTTTGTAGTAGCTAATTATCTTGCATTGCATTTTTTAAAGGGTAGCAATCCTAGAAGAGAGGAAAGTCTGGGAACAAAGCGGGGTTGACGCCCTTTAATGGAGAGAAGAAAAAAGAAGAAAAGGAGGAAAAACAGACAGAAGTGAATAACAACTGAAACATCATACTTATATGTTAACAAATGGAACTAACAACTCATGAGGGATCTGATATTCCTTCAGTTATAAAAAGAATTCAAATTAACTCTCAGTTTCTCAGTTAAAAAAAAAAGAAAGAAAGAAAGAAAGAAAGAAAGAAAGAAAAGGATGAATGAGGACACATTCTCTATATTGTGTGCTAAGTATTACTTGACCAAGGATGGAGTAATTTGTTTTCCTATTCTCTTTATTTTTGATGAAGATGACATTGTATCAGTAGCAAAGCAGAGAGTGAAGAAATGCTAGGTTCTCTTCTGTTCTCACCTTATGAGACTTTCAAGTAAAAAATAAATAAATAAAGCAAGCACTAGTGTTTATTTCAAATAAGATGACAGAAACATAAATAGAAAATGTATTGAAATAATCAAATACCAGCCTCAACTATCTTCACAGAAGAAAGGACAGTGCTGTCACCACGAAGCATATCTCGTGGCTATCCAGAACATACGGTTCTTGCCCTGCAACTTACTGTGCTCGGACCTACCTCTGGCCTTCAGGGAACCCCATGAAACCAGCATCCACATGTCTGCCTGTTGCAGAGGTACAGGGCTCCAAAACTAACCAAACTTTCTAAGAAAAGACAAGGAAAGAAAAAGGGCCCTAATTCTGAAATCAGGCTGCGAGGTGCATGCCAACTTGGGTGCCAATTTGTCCGAACAAATGACAYTTCCCTCGGCTTGCCTGGAGTACCTTGTGCAACGCAGACGCCACGTGCTTCAGCGCCTGGAGCCAGGCTGCTGCAGAGATGGGGCTGGAAACCATCATGTGCTCTAGGAACACTTGAATGCTGAGGAAGGATGGATCTGGGCCCCTTTCCCAACACTTTCAAGCTGAATGACTTTGGAAAAAATGAAAGAATGACGCTGCCCAGTTGCTGACTTTAAACATTAATTGGATCACCGTAACTCTGCAAGACACGTAAGATAGACRGTGAAGTTCACTGGCAGAGAAATAAAGCACCTTGAGATAGGAAGTGTTTAAGGTATTTTGGTCAATCTAATTTTAAAAACGAGATAGATAAAATAAAACAGTGGGAGCAGGCAAGGCTATGTGAATTCACACTGTTATTCTAAAATCTATTCCTAAATTACAGCTGGAATGGGCAATACCTTAATAGACCAAAAATAATCAGGGTTAATTCAGCAGAACTATGACAGTCTAATTAAACGATTGTGTGTCTTTTTTTCCACTTGATCACAGCCTCATTCAATAGTTAGGGCTGACCACCTCTAGGGATGAATTCAGGGCTCTATAGAGAAAACACGGAGGGAGTCTGCTGAGTTTTAGCTAACTTTCTCCAGAACTTTACAGGCGCCACGTGAATGAGGCAAGAGAGTGCAGGAAAATATACGCTATTCTTGGGACCAGTGATGTGGAAGGCTTCTTGGATGGCCTCATTAGGTAATTCTGCCTTCAAATGTTTACACAGGAAAGCATCCACCCTATTTTGACTCTCAGTTTCTGTGTGCTTTATTTGAAACTCTAGAGACTGATTTGTGGAAGATCATGAGCATCAGAGAAGGACAATTGGGTCTGTCTTTTAAACATTCAAAACATAAGGTGAAGGATTATGATTTTATTTCATGAAGGATTTGGTCTTCTTTTTTTTCCCACTAATTATAAATAACTGACCAAATTTGAAATTACCTAGGGAGTGAAATGCCAGGAAAAATGATTAAGTAAATGGAAAGATTTAATTTTGACACAGTTTTCTTAATTTCATTTTAATTTATCCTTTTGTTTTATGTCCTATACCATGTGTGTATTTTGTAATAGAAAAAAAGATATAATATTTAAATTAACATTGAAACAGGGAGTGTGCAGCTCTTAAAATATTGCAATGGGGATTTTGTTAGAAACCTTGTTTCATTTCTTCTCCTAAAATATACTTTGACAAAACTGGAACAGCATCTCAAAGCAATGCAACAATGTCAAAATTGCATTCTCGGACATAAAATGGTTACAATTTTTTTCTGATCAATTTTACTCATAAATAATAGTAAGAAATGAGAAAAAAACCCAASGTCTTCAGATGCTTGGAAATGGTAGAAATATTTTACCTCATTTCCCTATCTGTAAAGTGGAAACAATGCCCCTTCGTTACTTCACAATGATTCTAAAGATAAAAATGATGCAAAGATAAATTAATTTATACTTGTAAAGTTCTATATGGATGGAACGTACAAGAAAATCAATAATTCTGTATTCCAGGCAGGGTTTCCATGCTGTAAATAGGGCCAGAGGCCACAGTGAACAAAAAGYAAAAATAAAATACTTCATATTTACACAAACAAACACTATTCAAACAGGAAGATGACCTCTGGGGAAAAATAGCGTATGGCCTCATAATCATAACATCCATGCACAAAGGGGACAAWCCAAAATTGCTTAGGTAACCATCAGCCTTTACATGTTGGATTTTGTAGTGCTAACAGCATTCATCTAAATGTAGATGCCTCTACAAGTGTATCACGGCACACTTTAGGGATGCAAAGCTATTTGATGCTAACAGTACCTACCATACAGAAAAAGTGTATTTCTCCAACTCCTCCAAGTAAAAACTGTTCTCTGAAGATGCTTCACCTCCTTTTGTACTTGTGTTGTTCACAGAACTTGATTTTTCTTGATAACATTGTTCAGGTGGGTTATTCCAGTTGATCTTTAAATGGAAAAAGAAAAAAGAATTAGAATAATAAGGTCATTTACGAGGCACAGCTAGTTGCTGCGTAGCAGCAGTAGCTAAGAGCTGCCAGTTTCACCCTAGTTTGAACTTCCAGCTCTGCTTGACCCCCCTCCCCCCCCCCCCCCCCGCTGCATAACAAACTTGGGATACAACCATGGCAAACCTGACTCAATATGCTTAAGAGTACTGTTCAGAGAACTGACTCACACTCCCGCAAGGCTGTGGTTTGACCAGCCCTCTTACACAGGTGTAAGCTCATGTTGCTACCCAAAGTCATCCGTCTTCTTCGACCTGCTCATTTTCGCCTGCGTTGCACAGCCTGCTCTGCCAGCACAAGAATTCAGACATCCACATAGTGAAGTATAGGGGGGAAACTGATCTTGGAAGGAAATTAATGATATTTGGCCTCTTTCCTTTCTTCTCTCTCTCTCTCTCTTTTTTTTTTTTTTAACTGGGTTAGCTCTCAGCTGGACCCATTCTGATTCATGCCGCCACACTCAAATACTTATGCCAGCTCAAGGGAGGAGATGGGATGGTACTGCATGTTTCAGCACAGGTGCTAGCTTATGCTGGTTTAAACAACTCATCAGACTACAAAGTAGGGAATACTAATAATCTCACATGCACTGGGCCAGATCCAGCACTGCTGTCATCTCTCTCTGGAATGAYAGCAAGGTTTCTTTAATAGTGATAGGAAGATGCATTAATTGCACCTTCATCAGCCAGCAAAATGTCACTTCCACCAACAGACATGAAGAGGTCATAACTTAACAAATGGAGATCCACAGTTGACTTAATGAGGCTATCCATTAATAGCTTTCTAAGGATAATAACAAACTCTATAAAGATTTGTTAATGTTTAGTGAAAAAGTCTGGCCAGAACAAGGGAAGGAAGTTAAAACCAGTTATGTTCAAACTGGAAACAGGGCTTCATTTTTTTTTTTTTCCTTCTCATAGATGGGGAGAGGGGGAATATAGCATTTAGAGGTAACCACAAAGGGAAGTTTTGGTTCTCTGTATCTTGACACCTTCAAAATCAAGACTAGGTGAATCTCTGGAAACTAAAGRAGCTCTGAGAAACACATTATTGATCTTACTGAGTAAATGGCTGAAAATTTGTAGCCTATACTAGAAGTCAACCTAAATGATTTACAGTCCCTTCTGACCTTGGCATTTATGAAAGCTGTAAYGAACAAAATATCCAAGTTTCCTCTATAGATTTCAACAACGTCAAAGAGTTTCCCTGGAATGTAGCTTTAGCATTTTATGTAGTCACATCACTATACACTTTGCTAATTATGAAAAATACAAAAATTATTACCTTTACTCCATTTTGCTCTAAAAGTCAAATTTGTATTCTCAAACTTGGATTGCATAGACTGCAGCTACAATTTTAATTTTAATTTAATGCTCAAGGACATAACAGACATAGCAGTTCATATCCATACTTACATAATGCTAAACCTGGTTATCAGTAAACATGATACAATCACTAGATTTTCAATGGTCATTTGAAAAACTGCCACAAGCAATGGAATATATTGTCAAAAGGTGATTCTATGCAAAGAAAAAGAATAGTTAAGGTAGGGTAGAAGCAGGTAGCATGCTCAAAGCTATTTTTAAATATTATTAGGCAACTACAGATAGCATTGTACTTCACCTAGCCATATGATTGCTCAACTTAATTCCCTAAAAAAAGTCAAAGTTTCTTAGCACGTAGTGTGTGCTTGCACTAACATAGTCTCCATGTAGGTAGTCCTTGTACGAAGTACATATAAAATACATTATTTAAGACATAAATCATAGAGTCATTATAAAAGCATTAAGAGTGAATTTCTCTGAGACTATGTTAGGTCTTGCTTGAAGTACAAAAGCAGAAGCTTGCTCAACAGCACGAGGGTGGGATTATAGCCATAGAATATATTTTACTTCTTACAGATATCACTAACCTGGAACATTGTGTCTTTCATAGCTGGTATTTAATATCTTGAATACATGCAACTGTATGCATGCTTATTGCGTGAAAGCCAAGACACTAAATTCTGTCACTCAGAAGATACCCTCTGGGAAGCTATAGATAAATCTGTAGTTTGGATGGCTTGTGGGGCATGGAAAGAAAGCTTGTTTTTACTAATGCATTATTCTATGTCTTCCCCCAAGAGGTGAGGTTTGGTGCTCACTATTCACTTTTGTTGAAGAAAAAAACACAAAAATCTTTTTATGAGAAGAAAAGGACCAACTAGAGAAGTAACCCACTACATTAACATCTGTCTTCCACCCTCAGTGTTTTTTTACATTAGCTCTTCATGTTTCCTACATAAAATAGTTAAGTAGAATTACTTTAGAAGACAATTTCACTCTCAGAGTTACAAGTGGGCCCAAATGACATGAGTGAGAAAAGTGTCTAAATCTTACACATGCTAAAATGAGGATCGCTCTGAATACTATAGTTCAATCATCCCATCCGAAAAAAGAGGAGCCATTACAGACTTTGAAAGGAGATTTCACATGCTCAAATTTCTTTTGTGCAAGAGTATTCTCATACAAGGCTCAATTCAGAAATCTATTTAAACATGTCAATAACCGTAAGCTTGTGAGTCATTTCACTGAGTCCAAAGGGACTAGACAGTAGTGAATTACCCATGGGCTTATGTACCTTGCTGAAATCAGGTCACTTTAATGTGGCTTTGAGAGCTAGCCACAACACAGGTGCCTATAAGAGYATGGTATTTTGTTCAAAGGCAATCTGCTATTATGGGATTGTAGGAAATGAATTTCATTCTGCCACTCCCATGGGCTGGGTTGTTTTGCCCATTACACCCACTCCATCAGCCCTTAAATTGGTCTTCCTRCAGATATAAGACTACACATACACACACACACACAAATACACATCTACTATGTTTGTATAGAGCTCTGGTTCCTCCAGGTTGTCCTTACCTCCCTAAAGAAATAAGTCACTTGAAGACTTAGTCATTTGAAATGGAGGGAATTTCCAGTTTCTTGATCTGTTTTTGCTCATGGATAGTTACAGGTAGATCATTACTTGTTATGAAAAGGCATTACTCTGCTAGAGTCAAGGTAGCTATGACAATTTCCAGCTACTGCAGATTTGTGCCACAGTATGCGTGTGGATATATACATATAGTGTGCATGTTTGTGAGTATATCTTTTTTTTTCTTTTTTTTTTTCATGGTCAAAAGTATTAAAACTAAAAGTATTAAAGTATTCAAAGTATACCTAGGACAAGGTGAGACAAATTTTCTGAACTGTTCATTTGAATATTCATGTTTGCAGTCACAGTACACTGCAGTCTGAAGAGAGAAGAGGAGCAATGATTACAGGGTGAGATGGCATCCTTGATTAGAAACTAATTTAAACCAGATAATATAGGTACAAGAAGTGGAAAAAAATTTCAGGAACACAACCTCTTCTTTGGGGTCTTCTTTCTCTGGATTGATATTAGAGAGGAAA
Organism: Rhea americana; assembly: GCF_003343005.1. Taxonomy (NCBI): domain Eukaryota; kingdom Metazoa; phylum Chordata; class Aves; order Rheiformes; family Rheidae; genus Rhea; species Rhea americana. The sequence goes on along the minus strand of NW_028186410.1, from coordinate 268,506 downwards.
GTTCCAGTGGTGTATCTCACCCAGAAAGTATTGTCATGATGCAAACGTGTTTCAGAGTAACTTGTACTGATGACAAAAATATTTGTTCACAAATTTATTACATCCTTGACCAAACTGCTAAGAATAAGAATAGTAGGAGGATCTGATGGTAGGCTTTTTTTTTTTGCACAAAGAAATAAGGGCTTGAAGGTTATGGATACTGTCTTGTGTCTAAAAACTTCTGAAATAATTTCACCTTATTTCAGCCTTGATTGATCTGCTATTCTATGACTGTTGGACAATCTTTTTTCCTAACATTTTGATATTATCTTGCTGAGGAAGATTAATTCTCTATAGGAACTTATATGGGAGACAGCAATTGGCCATCTGAAACCTTATGGTAGCTATAATCAAAATCACAGTGGCAGTTCAAAGAAATCCAACAACAACAACAACAAAGCCCACAGATTATTTCCTAAATGGCCCAGGCAGAGGCTCCAATGACTTCACTGTGCACTTTAAGAGAGATTGTGATGTTCAGAGCATTGTCGTTACCTTTTGATGCATTCCATATTCTTCTCTCAGTGGAAACAAACCACAGTGCTTATCTGCACTGCCACAGCAATCTTGATAAAAATCATTTTCTGTAAGAAAAAACATGTTTTTTTTATTGGCATGAGACAAAGCTCTGCAATGGAAGGAACTRTTTTTTTCCCCTCTTCCACCAAGATCCTGAGTGACTGCAGGCAGGTCRTATTTCTCCCTTTTATGCTAGTTATAAATAGGTTGATAGTCCTTTCCTACCTTCCACAATGAGATAAATGCAGTGAAGACTTCAGATACCGTGGAGATGGAAATGACAATTAGGATCATAGAATGGGTAAGGTTGGAAGGAACCTGTGAAGATCATCTAGTCCAAACCCCCTGCTCAAGCAGGGTCACCTACAGTGTATTAGACAGGTCTGCATCCGGGTGGGCTTTGTATATCTCCAGAGAAGGAGCAACAAGGGCTCCCTCCCCCMACCTTRCTGAAGCCCASGCTTGAACCAGGGACCTTTAGATCTTCCAGCTGAGCTGCATCAACCCCTATAAAAGCCAGGGTGCCACACAGCACCTTCTCCCAGGCACCTCACCACAGGGGCACCATCCCTGGGTGGGCTTGAATCMCCAACCTTCCAGTTAACAGCTGAATGCGCTGCCTGTTGTGCCACAGAGACCCCAACTGTATAGATACCACACACAAAAAAATATAAATAATAAGAAGAAAAGAACAACAGCAGCAGAGATATTAAACATCACAGAATGTGCTCTTTAGAAGAGAAAATAAAGTTCATTTTGTTGTATAGGCATCTTGATGGTGCATAAATGCCACCAAATGAGGCATGGGGATCCAAAGCACTCAGGTTTTGTATGCAACTGTTGCTCAAGGAGCGTGCCTGTCTGGCCTTTGTAAAGCAGTGACCTGCAGCGTGAACAAGGGTGTATTCCCACATTACAGGAAGCAGTGGTGAGAAATAACGGTCCGCAATACAATTCTTAATATACAGCACGGGGAGAATAAGCCAAAGATGTACTTAATCGTTATTTTCACTTTTTTTCCAGTTACCTCTACTTCACCTCAATAAAATACTGTCAAGTGTACTTAGAATATAGATAAGATCTGCTCTTAGGTATTATAGCTGAAGATATACACATACACAATGTCACATCTTTSAGTGTGTTTGTGTATGAATCTATGGATCTCTCTTTTTCTCGCTCTCTTGCTCTTTGTCTATACATATGTAGGTATATACTAAGAATTCATAACAAAGATATTTATAGGTAGATCATCATCAGGGGTGAAGGACAGATCTACTGAAATCAGTGAAACTATATAAAGTATAGCTACTAGGTATCTGTCACATGGGTGCACATATACATTGTAAATATTTTAAGTTTCTGCAYATAACCTGCACATATGATTGCACATATGAGTCCATAAACACATTAAAATACAGCCATACCTTTGAAAAGATGGTCAATGTGATTTTCTTTGTTATGCAATTTTTTTATTATTTTGGTTCACTGAAATAGTTTTCCAAATAACTTCGCTAAAATAATGAAGACTTTGGCAATTTTTTCAGAGACAAATGAGCAAATCAGTGATCACCTTGGCCAAAAAGATAGCACAGTACAAAGAAAACAATAATATTCTAGATTTTAAAAATGGGAAGGAGAAGGGAGCCAAGTTTGTTATTTGATCAGGACATACTCTTTTTGTATTTTATTTGTAAGGCTCTTCTTTTTCTATACCAGTGAACTCATTACTTTAGTTCCTCATAGATTTCTCTGAACAATTTTTGCTAAGTAAAAACACAATGTAATTCTTCAATGGCTGTAGCAGTGAGAAGCTGCTCAAATTAAAGATCAATAAAAAGTACAGAAAAAAATCTGTACGAAAATAAATAAATAAAGAAGATGGCAAATGCTTGCAATTAGACAGAATGAAAAATCTAAAAGGAAATTAAATTTAGTTGTAATACATTTCCCATTCTTTTCTTCATGAAAATTACTACTGAAGTGGGTTTTTTTTCTGTAATTTAAATGTTAAGCTGCCAGATGTGTGTCTCATGCTTGAAGAGTTGAAGCTTTGCATTATTTAGCATATTAAGATTCACAGAATTTAAAAAAGGGCTCCTTTATTGCCTGGAGGTTCTAATTAAGTAAACCTTAGCCTGGTACATTTAAAACTTGCAATACAAGAGATTTTGCTTCCTTTTTTTTGTCTGCAGCCAAGTCTCATCAATATAATAAATATGGAAAATACTTAAGATGATATAATTTTTCTTTGGCTTGAGGAATTAAACCTATCTATTATTTTAAGAAGTTTTTAATAGAGGCCAGCAATCAGAAAGACATCTAAAGACTCCAGTCTACTTTTTAATCATCGGAGTTGCTCTCAGTTAGTGGGGGGAAATGTATCTTATAAAAACTGGGCTGTGTAAAAATTGTTTCTTCCACAGGCACAAAACAAAGCAGTTCAGAGAAAGAAACAACAATTACACAGTTTTGCATAATTAAATTGCATTTTGCTTTTTTATAACTTGTTATAATTGACCACAAAAAACTAATAAAGCATTAATTAGTTGCTCTATCAGCAATTTGTTAGGATGGCTGCATCAGAAGCTGTAATAACAGAAGTTCTTTTGACTTACAGTACCATAAATCATATCTTAAATACAGTTATTTTTGCCATTTTATAAAATGTCAAAGGTGTCAACTTTGGCCAGATATAGCACTTAGCAGAGACTATTTTAGTAAATTGACTTAAAATACATTTTGTTCCCTGACAAGGGAACATAATACCATTCATGAACAAAATGAACAATTTGAAAAGGAGAAAATAGCACCAAGTGAGAATTATCAAAGACAGATATTATAACTATGATAAATGTACAGTTGTTGGTTTAAACTTTGTGTTAAAATTTTTATTTGGAAGTCAGCAAATACAACCCCAGAAGAACAGGGAAAGCATGATTACACCAGAGTCTGGCTAAGACAATAAAAATCATAATTCAACTGCATTACCATGAATCTATGACCATATATTAACAAGAACTCCATCAGAATAATTATAATGCTATACATTTGAATAGGACAAATAAGGAAGACTGGTCAGATGAAGTAAGTCTCCAAACCTTGATAATGCTGACAGCAGTCTAATATCCTGGTGATATTAAGCCTCAAAAAACAGTTTAGATGCTATATAGCTAATATCTGATATGAGATAAAAAGTATGTCCCCTGTAACAAGTTCCTGTGAGTGACTAGGATCTACATTTTTAAAACAGGATGGGAAGAGGCTTGAAGCTAAAATGTCAGTGCTGCACAGTCACCTTTCTTGGCAAYGGCTTTCCAGGAGGCAATGGCTGAGAGTAGTAGCACACCACTTAATAATGGAGCATTATTTATGTTTCGTAAACCTTGTACAGTGTTTCTTTTTTTCTCATCTACATTCAATCTGCAGGTTATTCTCTTGGATCATGTCTCCYGTAACACACAGTGTGGTGCAACAGGAGCAGATCCATAGAGTGAAACAGGGGACCTGTTACTACTTTGAGGAGTTTATTTCAGACTCAGCCTAGGCTGGTCCTGGGGACTAAACGTCAGTTAGTGGTGGAAGTATACCAAGTGCCTGTCTGGAAGGCATCCTGCCATTTAGTTCCACCCTAAAGGAGTYCCACTCATGTACTCCAAGATCACCCTGAGAATCAAAAAGCAGCAAGCAGGGCCAGGGTATTTGCATCGGAAGTGCTCTCCTGATCCAAACCTAAATGCTAATGTATATATATCCTAGGTGAACCAGAGGTAGAGAAGGTTGGGAAGCAGACTCTTGCAGATGGAAAATTCTTTGAGGCTGCACAAACAGCTGATGCTGTGAAATTTTGATGTTTCCAGGAAAGAAAGGAGGAGAGAGAAAGACCCACAGTAGCTAGCATCTTCGCATGCCAGTATGGAACTTGGATCTGTGTCTCCTCTGTCCTGTTTGAATATTTGACCAGAAGGTCAGAAATGCAGCTGTTCTTTCTACTGAATTTATTAATAATACGAAATGGAACATCACCAACAGGCAAGGATGAGAAAACCTGATGTCTTAGTGCCTAGGTCTCCCATCTAAAACGTGAGAGGTAAAGTTTTAAGTAAGTCTACTGTATGAACCAAGCAGATGCACAGACCTTCCCTATATTAAGGAAATAGATTGGTTAGTGGACTATCTGCTATCCTTGGTGTGTTGCTCCTGTTGTTCCTGATCKCTCATTTTGCCAGAAATTCCACTTGGAGCTAAGAAACTTCTCCTAATGAACAGTTTGTTTAAATTTATATGTACGCATTAAAAATCTCTATTTTAGTGTTATTTTTATTTATCAGTTTTAAACAATGTTGTTGAAGAATCCTAACCAGCTCTAACCTGGATTCTCTAAACYGGATTATCTTTAGGATCAACATCCTTTCCTGAGAGCTCTGGTTGGTGTGGCTCCCAAAGCAAGGGTGCTCCCACTGCACGGAGAAAGTTGGGAGACAGAGTGCTAAAAAAAAAGGAGAARAATAATATTTCCTCTACACATCACACAAGAAGGCTGATAAAAATTGGGGRTGGGAGTTTCTCATTTTTGACTGTTATAAAAGAAACAGAATGTAAAAGAACAGAGGTGATTTTTGTGATGGAAGAGAAGGAGTTGGCACGTACAGTCAGCACTACAAAAGAGAAGTTTTTAAAGATTTTTTAAAATATGGACAAAAAGAAACAGGATGGTCATCAACTAGGAAAAGATTCTACCTTATGAATGAATACAATCTGCCTCACACTGGTCTGGAAGGAAATACTTTCAACTCACATTGTGGCAAAGCAAAGGAGGATGAAGTCCACTAGCTTCTGAWGCCTACAGCTTTTCTTTTAGTTTGCAGGAAAGAATTTTGGAATGGTGCCAACCAGGAGCYGGGCAGCAGACACAGAAATCACCAGCTTGGTTAAATTATAGCAGGGGAATAGAGAAGAACATGGAAATTCTATCTGGACTATCCCTTGTCACACCCCGTCCTGTGGGAAATCAAATGACATGGTAACAGTTGGAGGAAGAGAAGAATTTGGGTTACGTGGATTGCACAACTGTAAGCTGGGAGCTGAATTTCATTCTGCCTGCAAGAATCAGCCCAAGCCTTTACACTGTCCTGCTCAGAGSGGGGAAAGACCAGGAGAGAAAGAGAAGGCTCATCTATCTGTGACTCTACTCCGGGAACCCTACCTGTACCAAAAATGAAGGGCAAATAATGCTCATTTTAAAATTGTTTCATTCCCTTTAAACTGACACTCATGAAGAATTACTAATGAGATTAGCTTTTGGGTTTTTGTTTTAGGTAATTACTTTTGCATCTGCACACAACAGTTATATAGAAGCAAACAGCATGTCAGAAGGAAAAGAGCCACATTGCAGTATAATGAGAAACATCACAATGAAGGCTCACTGGATTTCACAAAATGGTTTCAGAAGTGGCTGTGAGAATAAATATAATCCTTTCAACAGAAACATTTCTCACCTAAACAAGCATGTTTTCAGAAACTTAAAAAATAAACTATTTCTCTCCAATTGTAATAGTAGAAGTAGAATGAAGCAGTCTCTATGTTCTGTTTTTTGATCTGAGTGGATATCTGGATTTAGCAAGTGTCCTAAGCTCCAGGTTAGCTTCAGTACCATCGTTGCTTAGGTGTTATTCTGAAGCTTTGTTCAGACAGGAAATATTTTTTAATGTCACGAAAGGACACGAAAGGACACGATTCACTTTCCAATAGAGGGAAGTGTAGGGGCAGGTGGGAGTGTTTAAACTGAACATCTTAAATAYGCTCAGATAATATGCAGTTTATTTTAGAAGACGGACACTAAAGACAAGACTAGAAGGTTTGAAAACCTGGGATAAGAAGTTTATCCCGGATATGCCACAGAAAGATGATGGTGCAGCAGGTTAGAGGAATGACAGAAGTGGTGTCAAACACAAATACACGCTGTTCATAAAAGCCTGACTAACAATATGTACGAGGAATATTTTATGTGTTTCCAGGGTTTTTACTGGGGGCTTTGAAAAAAGAAATCAGGCTCCATATGAGAGGAGGACTGGGTAGCAGCTGTCTGCCAGGACATTGAGCATTGATGGGGAGAAAAGAAGGCACTGTTGAAGCTCCAAATCAGACATCAGATACAGTGTAATTCCTGATTTACATGCGATTCTGTTGAAATTAACAGGAGATTTCAAATGAAAYATTTTCTGTCCCTAGTTCTGAGTGTAGATATTTAGTGTTTACATTACTGACAGTGTTCCATCATTAAAAAAAATCTGTGCTTTAGTGATATGCCTTATGAAATCAAGGTTTTGTGTAAAATTAGCATGTAATAGATTTAGCAAGTACCTGAAATTAAGATCATCAAGGAAAAAAATCTATTGTCTCATGACTAAAGATAAGCAAAAATGCATTTCACCAAATTCAAATCCAAGGATGCTTTGAAGGTCGGTCTGCTGGTGGTTTAGGTAGATTCCCTATTATACAAGATCGGTTTTTCAAATCCTCGGTAGATGATAGTATTAACTCTTATTGCAGAGTAAACTGAACCAGATCCTCAGATRATGCAAAACAATTTCCTTTGGGTCTACTTTGCTTGAATCAAAGTTGCAGAAATTCAGTATATTTCAAAATCAGGCCACTTATTTAACAATGTTGTTACAAGGTACTTGTAAGAGATCCTCTTGATTTGAAAATCCAGGCCCTAAACATCTTTGTTTGGCATTGGAACTCTGCCAAATTACACATAATTAATTGGAATAAAAATTCAACATGGTAGCTTTACAGCCAGATAAATATTTGTGATAGGGGTAGGGGAGAGTGAAGAAAAGGAATGTTGTCTATCTACATAACTTGTAATTGTTTTTTGAAACATGCGTTCTAAATGTGGAAACATCCAAATGTTGGCTAGGAAAAAAAAATCAGGAAAMAAAARTTTAAAAAATAGACGTCAAAATACCACTTAGTGTTATTTTAAACATTGCCTGTTAATGAAAGCTACTCATGTTTGAAATATTTTGAATATTCTAAGCTATTTTGCAAAATTAATGCACAAGTGAATTAAATGAACTTCAAAGTAGATTCCACTAAAGTAAAAATTGGAAAAAAATATCCAGGTTAGCGCTGTGATGACATTCTTGGAAGGACTAATATCTAAAAAAACACTTTAAAGCAGTGTTGGTCTTAAGAGGTGCACTGAGAATTCTTGAGAGATTTACATTTTCTATTACTTTTCTCAGTAACATGGTTAAATTTGTGTTGCCAGCACCATTTAACCAAAATTGTCACCATTCCTGTATTCTACTCCTAATGCATCTGTGATGGTCACCATCAATACGCAGAGCTTATGAATCCTTACCAAGCAATGTTGCCCTATCTATCTCCTGCCTCTATTTGTACCTGCTTCACGTGAGGTATTCCACTCGTGTACCCATACTAGGAGACTCGTAGATTCACCCTTCCCCTAAAACAAAAGCTGAACCTTGTTTTGATTGAGGTGAGTGGGATAGTCATGAGCAATGGGTTCAGCCGCAGAGGACAGGTAGGCTCCCGGTGCTCATTCAGCCCCTCAGTCTACCTATTAACCCTGAATATTTTTGCCACAACCAGGAGGGCTGGATGGTGCCTTGACACGGGGCAGGTGTGCAGGTGTGAGTGTGACGGGAGCATGGACGGCCGTGGGTACAGCCTTGACACCATCAGYTCCTTCCCCATTGGTAAATCTGCCTCTGGACATCATGGTGGTATCCGAGTTTAGGATAGGACCTAGGAGTTGCGTGACCCAAATCGCAGGCACATATGTTTTACCCGGTATAAAAGACTAACCATATAWTTTACAAGCTCACTGCCTTCAAAAGAAATCTCCCATCTCAAAAGCCAGTACTACCTGATCCTAATACAGACAGGCACTCATACGTACTTTAGTTCAGCACAATTAACAAAAGATATTACCATTAACATGATGCAGGAAGAAAAAGTACTTCCCAACAAGCTAACAACAGCATGTTGTGATCCGTGGATATAAACGACAAAATAAAATGAAAGGATGTAAAAATGTCACGGAAACACCAGGCGTAATCTAACGTTGTCAGTGCACTCCACACACACCTTGTAATTACTAACACATTTGGCCTACTAATACATTTTAGACAGAGGAGCCCACCACTTCTGTACCTTCTCRCGTAATCTGTTTTTGATCCTTCACAATTGATTTAAACTCTTCCATCGCTTCCTTTGCCTAGTGAAATAATTATGAGACAATATCGCAGAGCGAGGGGGAAGGGAGATGAGGGTATTCACACACATGCCAAGCAGATCTATTTGCAAACTTTCAGTAAATTAAATATTACAATAAAAGTCCTAACCTGCTGGAAGCATTTTAAGCTCTTCTCTTTTCCTTCCAGCCTCTTCTGACACACACGTATCTCCTCCTTTCGCAGCATTAAACTGCTTTTCCACTTCCTTTACAACAGTGGGAATACTTCCCTTATGGGTGTCAGGATCTTTCAGGGAGGTCAAAGGTTGCCCTGCAGAGGAAATGACAAGCTGTGAAATGTAAAAGAACAATTCCTTCCACATGTTTTTTTGCTCCAGGAGCAGTAAGGGGTTGTCGGCTAGCATCATGATGGGATGGGCCAGGTCTTTGCCTAGCAGTCCTGTCAAAACTAATTTACAATTAAAGACCTGCACAACTGTTTAAAGCTTTACAACTCCAGCAAGTTCCAAGAACTGCTGAAGCCAAGTGGTGTAAACCGATGCTGTTTTTAACAGCCAGGCAGGGAGACAGATGGGGAAAAAAAAACAGAAAACTGGTCTAACTTGTATAATAAGCAGATAAGCTGTATACAAGAAAATGGTCCTTCTCTACAACATTTATTTACAGGATAAGCTCATTGTCTGGGAATTGAAAAAATTACAGCTTTTTCTCGTTGATGCACGTGGCACACGAGCTATCCTTTAGACAGTTCACTGTATGCTAGTGAAAAAAGCCATTCTGAAAGAGCTCAGTTGCTCTTTTCTTTATGCTCTCGAAATGTAGTGAACCAGGGGAAGGAGGGACAAGCAGACTTTCTGGAATGAAAATGTTACAGATGCCTAGAAAATCTGCCTGCTGCCTTCATCAGGCAATGGTCCAAAAAAGAGTCCAAAGACTACTGAAGCAGTGGGAGCCTTTTTATGCAATACATTTATCCACCAAAGCAGCAGCAACAAACATCTCTGCTACTGGAAGCAGCACAGTAGTGCTAACACAACACTCGACCCAGGTTAATTCATCCTGTATTGAAGCTCTCCTACAGTGAGATCATCCTGCTGCTGGGACCAAGCTAGCTTAGCTGTCATCACACACTTTCCTTAGAAACCTATGCTGATAATGCAGCAGGCAGGTTAAACCATCAGTGCCATGATTTGGATTTCCCTGAGCCCTCAGCGAAGGCAACTTCATAATATCTGCAGTGCTACCGGACACCAAGAGCAAAGACACCCACAACGGCAGTAGTGGCTTAGGAGTGTAGTGAACAAAACTCCTCCTTTGGTTTCACACTCTTGTATCCTCTGCTAAAAAAAGATGAACAATTGGTCATGGTTGTTGAGATACTGACAGTGATTTTCACGATAACTTGGCCAAAACCTTTAGTGCAAATCCAAAACTTTGCACTAAAAAAACCTATTGTTTAAGTCTCTTAATCCTCCTCAGCCACTCTTCCACCCTGTCTCCTGCAAGCACCCTTTTCAAGTCTTGAGTGTGTATCAATATATGCTAGTACAGTACTGAACATAACTTAGTACATAAGGAACATGAACATAAGAATTTRAAAATGACCCATAATAAAGAGGTGTGAGTAAGTCACTCCAGAATGAAAAAGGTTTTATTACAGTTCTTCCAGCTACAGAAGATAAAATCATCCCTGTTTTTCTTTTTTGTCTATTTTATTTGATCTCAGTATCTGATGGGTACAAACAAGCTTTTGTATGTCAAGTTAGGGGAACAGCACAGAGATAGATAGGTCAGCATTCTGGAAGAATATTTCCTGTAAAACATTCAGAATGCAGAGTGAAACTTCCTAAATGAGTCTAAGTCTGATCTAAAGATGCTTGAACAAGAGAACACATGTAGGAGTGCTGTCCAGCACTTCGGTGAGGAGGAAAGAGCATTACTTAAAGCACATTTGTATCACTGTTAGAACCTTTCACACATGTGAATTCTCTCTACTCTGGAAGCTAAAGTTAATGGGGACTGTGCCATGGATTTCACAGAGAGGAAGAGTGATCTTTTGAAGCGTTTAGCATTTTATATGGAGAGTCACATTTCTGAAGAAGTTTTCATCTGTTTAGAAGACTGGGTTACACAGATCCAAGTCCATTAAGGCAAGGTTTCTGGTAGTTTTATCAAATTTTTCTACTTACACTTCTTCTCAAAGATTTGTTGCCACCTTTCAGCACATAACAATGGCTAATAAATGTTGGGGAGAAAATGTCATWTATTTATTGACAGATTGTTGATCCTTTTCTTTAGTAGGGCTACAGACCAACAACAATACAGCTTTTTTTCTTAAAAAAGCAGCATAAGATGGTCATAGAAGCAGCAGTTGTCTTCCTCCTGGCATCGAATAAAACTTTAAAAGAATGGAGAGAAGATACAGTTCAAAYGGAGAAAAACACCAAATGGGAGCTTCAGAGGGCACTAGGGTGCATTCCCCTGCATTGTACTCCGCAGGTGAGATACTACGCAGCGGGAAAGAGCTACACACTGCCCAGCACAGAGCTGGCCTTTAGAAGAACAATGCAGCCTGGAGTTAATGGAAATAATATGAAGGTTCCTACCTAACCTTCAAAAACCAAGACAAATTCAGAGTGAACGTTAAAACACCATCTCCTRACCTGCTCTATTTTGCTTATATGTTGCAGCACCACATCCGGTATTGATATGTRAGATCACTCACTATTTAGACTACTGCAGTGGAGTAAGTTACAGAGCACCAGTCTTCATCTAGGCTGTTCTTGCTTTTTCTGGTTTATGTCTCAACCTTAATGTCACTTTAACAGAGCTTTTTTTCCCCCTGCTTTTGGTCGTTTAACAGATATAATACAGTATTTATAGAGCATATCAATGTGCGACAGCTTGCCACAGATCATAAACACATTTTTCTGTTGGAAATGTTGAAGTCGTGATTTTCACCACGTGATCTCCAGTTCCCTAAGGTTCACTCCTTTAATTGTAAATAGCCAGAAAGTCATCAAGCTAGCATTTAATAAACTTTTAATTTGAAATGGATTACCACATGTTGTGTTTGTTTACCCATTATTAAATCTCTTAGCAACATATCACCAGCAGAAACAGCATACTGTAGCACTGCATAGATACATTAAAAAACAAACCCATGGGGGATATTAGCAGCTAATAATATCTTTAAAGAAGGCTCCAAGAAAAATAAATAAATATCAACACTGTCAAAAATTACTTCTGGAAATTTTGCTAGTGTAAATCTGTGTGACATGGAAATTACAGACCTTCCATGATCAGCTTATCAGCTTTCTTCAGAGATCTGCACACTAAATAGGACATGCACTAACGCTCTTCCTCAGTTCTTAGAAATACATCTTTCTGGAGGTATCAGAGTATGACAGGTTTTTCTGTGTGTTTCCAGAAGTATGACCTATTGAGTTGCAGCCTCCACGTACGTATGTGCATGTGCATACATGTGTGTGCATTCATGTGTGTGTGTGTGTCTGCGTGTGTGTCTGTGTGCATGTAAATCAAAATAATGATAGGGACGAGTCTCATTTATTAAGAGCTTGTTCATAAACTGCTGAGAAAAATCAACTGCACCTCCACCTTTTGGATCTGCTATTCATAGCTTTGTGCTGCATCTACAGCACGAAATTCCTTAGCAGACGTGTAGTAGGTATATGGCCAAAAAAGGGGTCTTATTCCTCAGTACAACGTATACTTGTACCTCCAGACAAAAGTGACACAAAGTAAACCTCATTTTCCTTATCTCCTAAACCATCATTAATTTTCTCAAAAGTACTTTTAATGGCCTCTTTTCATATTGTTCTTCCAACCTGAGCTCCCCTTCCACCACACTAAATGACTACTCTTTGTCGGCTTCCTTTGTTTCCTTCCAAAATTTCCCTCCTYCTCCACTCATGTCTTCCACTATGTATCACTGCTGTTGCTCTCAAACACCTAAGGAATCTCTGCACTTTAGAACTAAATCTCTGTGTCAGATTTGCACAAAATATTCACRCAGACACTACAATCTGTAGGCTGACTGCATTCTTCAGTTCACTATCCAAGAGGGAGTATAGGAATGCCTATATGCCAAGATAGAGAATGTTTATTGTCCCTAGCAGTCATATCCCACATGCTGAAATATAAAAAACAATTTAGTCCAGTGTTCTGGCATTCTTCTCATTCCTACATTTATAAARTAAAATTTGTGATGGTTGTCACAATATGGTCAACTATGTCTTCAGCWTAGCTACCTCAGGAGACCCACGGAGGCCAGGGAGGATGCTCAGTCTAGAAGCAGCATTCAGAGATTCTGAGAAGCTTCTSAGAAGGTTTGTTGCACATAAGCAAATGATAATCTGTCTTTCCTATGGGTTACCACTTGACTGAATCTTAACGGAATTTCACAAGAGCAGCATACGGCTTGCCTCTGATGCCAGAACCATCTCCCTGCCTGTTCTAGCCCAGGGAGGTGCTAGAGTTCTTCCAAAAATAATTAGACAAAAAAAAAATCTTTTTTTTTCCTGTAAGCTTGTTGTCAAAAGTGGCTGAAGTGTTATTGCTGTGACCATCCAAGCACCATTCAGCCTTAAGCAGAGGACAGCATGGAAAGTTTTATCCTCAGCAATGGTTTAAATTGTTCTCAGCTGAAAAAGGAAGTTAGGCAACCTTAATGAAAAGAATCACAGTACTCCTACTATAACACCTATYAGTCCTCTAAATGAGGAAAATCTAGCTTAATAAGAGCAATAATAACTAGCTTTTGTTTCAAGAAATGAAACCATTGGTTATCCCAATGTCCCRACATAAACGTGAAAGTTTATATCCATCACCTCGTGGTCCAGACAATTTAACCTTCTCCAAAACACMATTCTTTTCTGCAACACTTGTAGACATGAGAAGCTGAGATGGGAGATGAAGATGTGTATCACACTCATTTTGCTTATCTGAATCCTGTGGTAGTTTAATTATCTAGTAAGAGAAAAATATATGAGCATAAGCAGTTCAGTATTCCACAAATCCAGGACGTACTTGTTTGTACACTATTTGCGAACTGTAGAGGTGCAAGATGTTGTGTTCTCCTTTCTCTGCACTCCATTTACTATGGATTTCTATAGATCAGTTTCTTCTGTGCATTTTTCCCATRCTTACAGACTAAAGCAGACACCTCAGAAAATGTACCAAACTCAGACTGATCTAGAAAACTAGATCTCTGGACTGACCTAGGACATGCTTCTGAATCATTAAATTATCCCAGTTATGAGGTCCTATGCATTGTGTTAAAAGACTAATCTTGGAGCTTTTTAATATTTAGGTTTTTTTTTCCCTCCACTTCATTTGTTATTTTTTACATAGTCCTACTAGCAGCATTTCCAACATTTTCTTTCCTAGTTTATCTGAAGTATATTTCTGGTATAAATTCTTATTCATCTTCATGCTTCTGAAGTTATTTTTACTTCATTTTACTCTTTGTAGATCCCAAATGAGGCTATTACCCAAAATGAAGATCGTCTAAAAAAAATCACTGCAAGAAATTCAAAAYGAATAGCTACACTTTCTTTTAACTAATCAACATATTACAAATAAGATGCTTTCCAAATTCCTCTCTTTCAGTAAATATTTTTTTTCCTGATCCAGACRTGCCTGAATAAAAGAGGTTTGAGTCTGAAATCTTCTTGTTAAGATTCAGAATGAGGGAATATATCTCAGTTACAAATAACACCCGTGATCTGCAAAGTTCAGAAATAGACCTTTCACTAAAGAGGATTTCTTAATTCAGACCCATTTTAACCAGAGACATACAAAAAAAGTAACATTTGAATTAAGTCCAAAAAYGATTCAAAGTACGGTTCCTACCATAACAGAGCCTTTCTTGCTAACAGGAGACATCASGCATACAAACAAGGATATCATAAGCATACTATGTTCTTCCGTAGCCATATATAGCACCTTTGAGATTCACTAAAACTACGCAGGAAATTTGCATGTGTGCTGCCAGCAGGCTCAAACCCAGAATTAAAACAATTCCACKTTTTGTCCAACTTTCTGATCCAGTGACTCAACATGATAAGCAATATATAAATATTTTGAATAATTCTAATAATCAGCTGTAAAAAACAATTAATTTCATGTGGGAGCTGGAGATGCATGTTGTATTTATTTTGTTTATATGGCCACGAAGTAGTTTGATAAATTCCTTTAAGAAAGACAATATTGATTTTAAGTCTGACAGAAGGAAAGTAGAATCTGTTCAAGGAGCAGTGACTAAACCAATAGGCCTAACATTTATATATACAAACCTGAAAATATAGATTGCATAACCAGTGGTCCAAGTCTAGGGAAATAAAATTTTCAATTTTTTTGAATTGATCAATTTTGGAATCATAATGGCCTCTGAGGAAGGGGCATTTAAACTTTCCCTCCAAAGTGTTAAAATTGTTGTCACATAAGGGAAAAGCCCCCCATCCTACTTCTCGATCAATGCAAGCCCAGGTTCCACGAAGAAGGAAGAGTTCRAAGAGTAGTACCATGCCTGGATTCATAGCCTTTCTAGGTGGCAGAACCTAGCAAAAGAGAAACAGAAAAGATTTATCAGTTATAAAAACATCACAAGGGAAACAGCTTTCTTATATCAGATGACATGCTACAAACTTCATACCTTTAAACAAATTTTACTTATTAAAAAAAATTTAACAAGTCTTCCCTCTTTTCCCCAAATCATATATTTGAACAATTTCTATCACCACAGCAATAGAAAATGCTGTGCATTTTATTCATGATGATTTTGTTATTTCTATTTTTTTTCCCTAGCTGTCTAAAAAGTGCTCATTTTCTTAATTAACAAGTGGTGTAGAAATATTGCCACTAGAAAAATTTAAGATAAATTGTAAGAACAAACTTTGGAGACYGAGATGTTCTCGTGATGGCATGTTCAGATCCATCACTGCTTTCTTCCTGCAGCAGCTTTAGAGAATTCATCTGCTTGAGCTTTTCTCTTATAGCCAGTGAGGAACATTTCCAGACTTGCTCCTTACTGAGTCATAAACTCTTCTCCACCCAGTTCTGGGAAAGATATTGGTACACAATAGCTTTCTCCTTCAAATGAGAGCAGGGAAACCCTTCTTACAAAGTATGTGAACCCCAGGGTAGGGTCAAAAAGGATTTTGWGGGAGTAAACTCCCAATATACCGAAGACTGGCAAATACTGTTTGCACTTTTCATAAGATAGTCAGAGTTATTCTCAACGACTTGGAGCTGAGGAAGAGTGTTACCAGTGCCTTAGGGCCCTGCAGCAATTGTGTTCCCACAGCAAAGACTTGAAAATCAGGAGTGAGGAAATATCCCTGAAGTAATGAATTTATGTAAATCCCCCTGTAAGGTTTACCGTATGAAGCAATTCAAGGTCATGCAGAAGAGAGCAGAGGAAGAAGCCGGGCGAAGACAAATAAAAAGAAATCTGATCATATGCCACAATTTTAACTACGTTCTTTAATTAACATGGGGGTTGATCCAG
This sequence comes from Rhea americana, assembly GCF_003343005.1. Taxonomy (NCBI): domain Eukaryota; kingdom Metazoa; phylum Chordata; class Aves; order Rheiformes; family Rheidae; genus Rhea; species Rhea americana. The sequence goes on along the minus strand of NW_028186410.1, from coordinate 252,190 downwards.
GTCCTGTTGAACAGTTTTTATTCACTCTAAAGGACAAATAAAAAAAAAACATACAAAAGCTTGAATAGGGAAGGTAGCTACCTATCGTCACACCCTGGCTAAAAAGCTCTGAAAGGTAATCATCTGGAGACAAGGAGAACAATAGGTCAGCTACACCTCTCAGAGTGAAGCATCTGCTGCTTTACTGCTCCTACAAGTTCTTCTGGATTATACAGAACTCAGACTGTGCCTAATCTCTTAAATAAGCTCTCTTGGATGTTTATCCCATAGAGACATTACTGTGTTATTTGAATGTCTTCCATCTTTTATTGTCCCCACTTCCGTCATTAAAGTTCGTAACAGCACATGTCTTGGTACAGTTGCCATGCAGAGACTCCCACTGTATAGAGCAGGCCACAACATTCAAGGGTGTCCTCTAACATCTGAGTGCCTTGTAGGATGCATCTTCAGCACATTTTGAAACTCAGAATAAGACCTCCAAATAGAAGACACCCATCCAAGTTCACTCTCCACTTTTAAAGATATAAATTAATGCTGTGCCAAAGGTTTTTTAACCAAGCCAGGAYTTCCACACTTCCACAGTCATATTCCACAGCTGACAACCATCCATAAATCTCTATGTTTCAAATATATCTGCACACAAGTACAAGTAAAGCTATTTCTCTATTGATATTTTTTAAATACAAGCATCACTTTCTTTTACTCGTTACTGAATAGTAGACAAGATAGATAACAAGGACAGGACAGGTACAGCCAAGCTTTTTCTCTGTCTTTTTCTAAAGCAATTAAGAGATTTACTCATACCAATAACTATTATGTTAGGAGAGGTTACATATTCATAGTTGTGTTGCATTCTATGAATTTTTTGCAGAGGTGAATATAAATTATTAATTATCATAATATGTTTTCCCATTTCAAGTTATACACTGGGATTAAATAATGTCAGAAAAGAGGAAGTCATTTAAGGAAATCTTTTAAAACTATAAATATTGTTGTTATTATGTAGGTGTACTTTATATTAATTATGTAAATATATTCTAAGACTTAGTGTAGGCTTAAAATGAAACATAAGCATCTGTTGAAAAATGCCATAACCCTGTGGCAGCTGCTATTAAACCATTAACAGTATCAGGTTTCATTTAAACCAGATTTACCATTTTCTATAACAGCCCGTGGGAAAGCTAAAAACATTAGGCACAAATTACTGACAAAAGAGATCCTTAATCAAGCCATACATTTCATTTGGCTAGCTGGGTGCTAGATGGTAACCTCTGTGCTACAAATTAAAGGTGGTGGTTACAAGGCTACGATCAAAGACAATTACCTGCATTATTGAACAGTCTCAAAGCACAAGCAGCAGAATTCACTGCAGTATCACAACATCCCTTTCAGTTTCTCTCGTTTCCCAGACTTACTCTTTTGTTTAGAATAACTTAGCAACACGCTCTCTTCTACCACACAGCCTGAAAATGGATGCTGGTTGAGCAGTTGGTGTAAGGGTAATCAGACTGACCATTCAAAATTCATTTCTTTGTTTCCTGCTCACTGTCATACTTCACTTGCTATAAACKCTCATCCTGCACTCACATTGCAGACTCACTCTTTGGGACAGGAAGCATCCCTTTGCCTAAGAGTTACAGGATCCAAACCACTCCATGATCGAAATGCGTAATAAGAAAAATAGGGATTTTGTCACGTAGCTGTATGCTACAAAGGTTGTAAAATTAGTTCTGAGAGCCTTCATGTAGGAATGACAGGTGCCTGATCAAGACAGGACAGTCTCACACATCACCGCATACTCTATCAGATAAAACACACCTACCAAATACAAAATGCATTTCTGTTCTTTCCACACAAACATCCAAGCTAAGTCTCTTCCTATTACTCTATCTTGGTGTCCCAAACCTTCACACAGGTACCTGTGGGCTTTCATTACCACTCTGACAGCTGCCAGGAGCATGATTTATACAATTAAAGTACTGATGAGGAAGGCACAATCAGGCTTAATAGGAGAGTGTTAAAAAGGAGGAACATCCCCTCAAGAGCCTGTGCTAAATCTGCTCCACCTTGTCCTCTTACACTGCCTCCATCACCACAGTAAATGTGCATCTCCATAATACCCAGTTGTCCAATAGCCACAGGGTCATATGGCCCTACAAGGAATTTCAGTGTCGTGCCACCTGCCCTTAATTAGCCTCCTCCTAGCTGATGAGTTTCAGAGAGGGGATTTGTGTAATGGCCAGCAGGACCCGCAGGCATAGCTACACAGAAGCATTTAGGCATGTAACTCCTATTAAAATCCATGGGTCCTGAGTACCTACATGCCCTTGTGGATTTAAGCCCTCATTGTCAGATACAGGCTGGAGCACGGCTCAGATGGGTAGAAGAGGAGAATCAGCAGAAAGTTCACTCTTTTTCGTAAGAGACCTGGAAAGAAATGGGAGGGAGCGGGTGCTTTCTGGAGTTGTTGGAGAAGCGGCACCTGCAGAGACCACTGCCTGGCTTGGGCCAATGCCTGGGATGAATAAAGCCCTAGGCACAGGCAGTTCAAAGTGACCAATTTGTTTCGATGCACTAGTTTGGTTTTGAAGAAAAAATAACCTTTACACGAAGCGAGCAGATATAACTTTTCTGCTAATGGCAACTTCTTTCAAGGCACTGTTTGGTAAATTAGTCCACGAGATTGCACCACCACTGTTGGTGGTGAAAGATAGCATAATATATAAACCTACTTTCATGGGTTTTAATGGATCTAATCTCTAGCATCTGAGTTTACAATTTGCCCTTGCTCAGTTAAAATTTCCACTGAGCTCTATGAGCTATATAACCTTTTATAGTGGTACAAAAGCATCTTACACCCACTTTTCACTGGTGTGATTTGTTCTACAAAGAGAGATGCAACAGAGAATAAATAATGCTTGTGTGTGCCTGCACAAGCACAAGTAATTCTTCTTACTCTGCAGTTAACAGTGTTGCATTTAATTGAATTAAATCATAGTGAACTAAAATTATCTCTTGCCACCATTTCTGAATTCAACAGTTTTATATCAGTTTTATTGTAATATATCTTACTTCCCCATATGCCACCATAATTTCAGCAAAGAAATCGTTTACTCTAGTGAGAGAATGAATTCTATTTGAATATTTCAATAAACAGATCCTGTGTGAGGATTTTGGCTTTTTGTCTGATTTACTCGTGAGTTTTAAGCTTGTCAGAGAAGGAATAAACCTTCACTTTGCTCCTTCAAATGCACAGAATTTAGAAGAAAAAGGACAAAAATGCCATTATCTAAGTCATATAATACAGAAATTTACATCTATGATTCAACTAGATTCAGCTGAATTAGAAGATGCAAAGACAATTCAATGTTTACTTATTTTCAAAAGAATAATCTTGCAAAACATCATATAAATTAATGGCTCGTCATTTCTGATGATGATAATGGTGGCAAATGAATCTTACTGGAACYAAACACAGGTACAAAGCCTTTTAAATAGGAGACAGTTCCTATCACACCATCTTACTAACAAATAAAAAAGTATACTTCACTATGTAAAATGAAAAGCATTTGGCTGCTTTTGCCAAAACAAGGTGGAGCTTCCATGGAGAGATTTCAAGCCTTCGCTGTTTACACGCGAGGCGAGCGTACRGGCAGGAGGAAGAGCATTCTTGGGAAGTGTTTATGTAACTCTRAATTTATAAAAGGCCAGAGGGGAGGGAAGAGAAATCTGGACTGAGGTAAAAATAAAATACCATGTTATTAGGGTTTCACAAAAGTCCCATCTATCATCCAAATGTTCTGGAACAGCTGGAAAAACAGAGTAGTTTTGGGTAGTTGCCGATCTGTGCACAGGTATCTGAATACAGAACAACACACAAATCTGTGCAAGCAACTCACTGCTGCTCATTTCCCCATATATATGTCTTTTTTCTATTCCTGACTGGGAGAAGAGACCTCTCAAGCCTGACATAGGTCAAACAAAGGACTTCTCTCCCTCCAGCTTCAAGATCTTCTTAAATGTTCATGCAGCACCACCAATTTTCCATACCCAAACTTCCCCAGTGAGGCATGTGGATAATCTGAAGTATMAGCATACACTGCGTGAGGCAGAAATCTTCTCTTCTGGCTGCAATGAGCTGCATGGTATCTGAGAAAAAGGCAATCTATTTCCCACTCTTAATCCCACAACGGTGATGGCTCCATGCAGGATTCATCCCCTCACCCTGCACCAGGGCTCCCCAACACCTTCCCAGACCTGCACAAAGTGCCCTGCTGAAAACACCCGCCTTGCTGTCAGAGWAGCCACTACTCCCCATTGCCCCTGTCTTCTCCAGGAGAGGTAATTCGGGGCATAGTTAGCTCTGGTGGCRTCACATGTGGTGTGACTACCTTACACCAGAGGACCAGGATCTGGCCTTTTATCCTTCCAAATACAGCAAAATAATGTTTGCGTTCTGTGAGCTTTAGCCTCTGCATCTGTTGCTAATTGTCCTGGCACATCTGCTGCTAATTCTTTTCTGTTCTGTGACCAGCAGGGAGTAGTAATGTATGGCAGCGTCAGCGTGAACCTCCCCRAGAGCTTCTCGTGATATACCGCTGGACCGCGTAGATTCTGACCTCGCCGTGCGATGGGCGTAATTGCCTTTGTAAACTTAACGCAGGGACTCAGGTTCGCTCTCTCGCCACTCCTGTGCCTCTTATTTATTCCCAAGATTTATTCCAGCTCCGTCAGAGCAAGAGCTTTCCCCGATACRCAGGCCACTGACACGAAACAGTGGAGTTTATTTCTTCCGTGTCAGGGGGACGYGTACTTGCTCAGAAACCACTCGGAGCCAAGGAGTCCTGCACCGACCTGGTTCATTCAGCGCCGCGTCACAGGGCAGGCAGCRTCACTCGCTGCGGTGCTCATCACAACACCAAAGGCGCCGCATGGTTTTAGTCCCCCAAACAGGCCGTTTTTCCCTTGCCATTTTGTTCCACAAGCTTCTCCGTTTCCGGTCTGCTTCCTGATGCTATTCTGGGTTCTCTGTCCTGCCTGCTGCATCAGAGCACCTTCTTCCTTCTGAAGTTTTGGTCCAGCCTGGGAGAAGACAAAAACTTCCTCTATGGGGTGAGCTCTGTCAGTGCATAATTCATGCTCCACCAGCATCTCCTGGATGTGCCAGATCCTAATCAGGCGCTGGTCTCTTCAGGAACCCAGCTAACACCTCCTCCAGTGAAGATACTGAGAGGCTGGCTCCTCAGAAAAAAAAGGCCCCTTTTCCCTGTACATTCTTGCTTTGAAATGGTGTATCTAAACAGGGCCTCATTTTTTTGTGGCATAAAGTACTCCTTGTATTTCTGTACCATCACTTTGCAACCAGTCTGCTCATCCAGAGTTCACAGAAAATTATTAAAAATGCACAATGCTTCAAATTCAGGCATTTTTGGAAATAAAATATCTTCTGGAGGTGCTTTACTGGCTCCCAGTACTTGCAGGTATTGACTAAAACACTGTTCAAACCTTTTTCATAATTCCAGTGTCAGCTATGGTGAGTCATGTAACTGCTCCACTTTCTACTCATGGTATTTTTTGTTGTGGTGCCTATTTATTTTGCTCTTGCTACCCTCTGTTGTTCAGAGATTACTAGTAACTAACGATACAGATAGAGGAGTATTCTGAGTCCTAGCTGARCAGCTCCCAAAAAGGAGACTTTTTTACAACTTGCCTATTGCAGCCAATTGTTCCTGTCAAACTCTCTTATAGGAGAAATTTCCCGTTAGGAAATAGGCCATRGAGTGGTCCGAAGCAAAAGCCTGTCCCTAGACACTCCCAACTTTTGACTTCTGCCTGCCAACATTTTCCAAGGCAGTCCACCCATCTAATCTCAGTCTAATGAATTTAGACACGAGGTAGGCCCGCATTTCTGCGGCGCTGGGGCTGTACCCGTCGGCCCAACCCGGCACAGCGCGCACAGTACAATCCACCCTGGGTTTCCAAGAACTCCAGAGCGCAGTGACTCAGTAGCATACGAAAAGCCAGTCCAAAATTCCCCCAAACAAAAYCCGGGCTAGCTAGCAACCCTTTGCAAATGTAACTACATCTGCAAATTACAGTTACAGAACTCTAAATGCGGTAGGTGCGAGAGACCGTAGCACGTGATGGCTTTGCAACGCCAGCACATCAGGTTTAGAGACTCTCCTAGAGTTTTCACCTCTTTTGGATTCGTAATGCAGTGCTGGAAATAGCGCTCTACGCGTTGGGGAAGTCCATCTCTGGGCAGCAAGCGGCCCCGGAGCCGCGCTGCGAGACCGGCCAGCGACCGCGCGTGGCTGGGACGGGATCCGTGCTCCGCAGGGGCTGCCCCAAAGCAGGTCCCAAAGCGAAACTTTCYGCCGGACCCCAGCGAGGAGAAGGGCTTGCGGCCGTTTTGTGCCCAGAGCGCRGCGTGGGGTCTCAAAGCCAGCACAAGCAGCACGCTGCCGAGGTTTCCCGAAGGCATGACACGGCCGCGGCGCAGTCGCCCCAGAGAGATGCATCTTAACGAATTATTACAAAAAGACATTTAGCAAAGGGAATTTGAAGAGTGAAACCCCAAAAGTCAGATAAACTAAACAGAAGCAATAATAACTGTTTGTTCCTGCTGTGCAACAAAAAAAAAGTTTTGAAACTGTAGTTTCTAAATAAACACAAGTGTCTGTCTAAGCTCAATACTTTCATTTACCAACAGGTTCACATAGTACCTTATYATCCCAACTACAAATAATTGTGTCCAGCGAAAATTTAAGTGATTCTTGTTTTGAAACTCCTCTGGCACTGCCATGCATTATTACCTCCTATCTTTTTTCAGCGTGTGTCAAATTCTTATGTCCTACAACGTGTCCTACAGCTAGATGTTCTTCATCTGTGCCAGAGTTTAGCTCAAGAATAAAATGAAACAAAAGAAAAGCTTGTGCTCTAATTTCCTAATGATACCTTGTTTTGTAATTATTAAAAGCATCACAGTCTTTAGACAGATGCTGACATATGGAAAATACAGTCCTTGAAAGTGTTGGTTTCATCATATTTTAAGAATTAATACCTTAGGTCATGTTAATCAGTATCTGATATATGTAGTTCTCAGAATGCACTTCAGGGAAGAAAATGGTGGAAATGACTAATAACAACAAAGATACGAACTTTATTCATTATATACCTAAATTTGAACCTCAACATGACTGAAGTTCTTTGACATCTTAACTATTTAGGAAGCCTTAAATAAAAAATAAATCCACATCATTCAGTGAAACAGAGAATCCTCTTTTTCCAAGCAAAAGAGTTCAAATTTATTAATTTTGTAGCTATATTTTAAAAAGAGTGTCAGTCCCTGCTAGATAGACTGCATGATAAGTGTCCTGAAACTTCAGGAAATGGCACTAAATTTTTCACAGCATTTTTGTTTCATTTTCAGTGTAATAAAAATATGGTGCCCTTTTAATAATGAATAATAGATCTCCTGGTATGATTTACATGTGTGGATTAAATGTCATGTTTGAAAAGTTGCTGTTTTATTCATACTGAATTTCCCTCAAGTAAAACAAAATGGTACCCAGCTACTGTTATAATATTGCTAGTACCTTGCCACACTGATACATAAATATTAACTGGTTGATATACTCTTTAAAATCTACAGACAAGTGAATTGTTCTGTCAGCAACTGCAGCTTTATATGCATATGAACTGATTTAGTGCAATCTAATGTGCCAGGTGCATTGGGGAAAATCGGCAACTCCAGTGCTGACTTGCAGAGCTCATATGTCTTTGCTGAAGTACCAACTTTGAAAGGCTGGCACAGAGCAAGGACTGCTGCCGAGCGGGCACCACGCGAGTGGAGGGAAAACCGAGTTTGGGGAGTCTAATACCAGCACAGCTGTTTCTCTTACTTCTATGCAGYAGTGCTGGAGTAATGTCCCCAGTGCCTAGACAGTTAATGAATTCTTTTTGCATGTCACTTGGAAGTAGTTGCATTGCCTTACAGCATTATTTGGGATAGCTGAAAATTTCCTATCTGAATTTTCCCTTTTGAGCAAAAATTGTTTTCCTACTAGGCAATATTTTTCTGGAAAGCTTTCCAGAAATTAGAATTTTATTTTAAAAGTCACAAATACGTGAAATAGGAATATTTTCCTTAAAAATCAGTTCATTTAGTAGAAGACACTAGAAACATAAGCTTGAAATTAACTTTGTCCTGCTAATTGAAATTTTTGCTAACAACAKTTTTTTTTCCAAGAGAAGCATTTTAGCCACATGCCAATTTTTATTCCATTGAAGCCAATGAATCCTTGGACTCTGAAAAGTGTATGGTTTGTTCTTACTGTAATAATTGCTTCATACAACTGTTCTAATGTACTTATTGAATTAACCTAAGAAAAGTTAACTAGAAGAAAAATAAAAATAAACATTTTGGGGGTTTGAGTAAAATCAGACATTTGCATACTGTACTTTTTTGTGTGCTCTCCAGGTCATCATTAGACTGAAAAATGTAATCTGGATTTGCTTACACTGCAGTAACACTGGGACACGGATCCAAAGAGGCAGTAAATCACTGTTCTAAATACACTGTGAATGAAAATGTTCACCAGCTACTTAGATCTTATCAATACTATGACTTCAGCTATCATGAAACAGCAATAAGAAAATTGTACTAGTAAAATTGTTGGCCTTGTGTAAAGATGATACAGTTACACCTATTTAGACATTGTCAAGGACAATCTAATCGCACCAACTATTTTACCAGGAGCACAGTAATCATGACTCCTCTCCTCTCCTCTCCTCTCCTCTCCTCTCCTCACTTTACTTTCATTGCAGACCGGACAAAACTCAGGCAGTGCAAAAGCATATTGAAGTTTTAAGAACAAAGCTCCCTTACCCCCAGTGTTTAATCTACTGCATTTTTTGAATCTCAGATTGAGTTCACATTCATTTTCTGCTAGAATGTAGGTAAAGTTTCAAAATAGTTCTTGCTTCATCTAAGCCAGACAGCTCATCTGTAGCATTAACCCATTAAGAATCTAAAATCCCCTTACAGAAATTAAACATATGAAAATGTCCTTAAAATTCTGGGTCTAAAACAAGTCCCCTTCAGATCACACTTTTAGGTAGGTGGTAGAGAATCATTCAAAACAGTAATTGCATTTTATCCCTATCCAAAACATTCATGCATCTTTTGTCTAACATAATTTAAAGGGGGAGAAAAAAAGAGATTTGTATGACTTTCTGACCTTACTGAAAGCCAAATAAAATTCAACTGGAGCTATTAGGAACCACTGTCACAGTGTAGTCAGAGGTTATTGGGGGAGGTAGGTTGACAAACTAAAAAGGAGGACAGTGAAGGAGGGGAAAAAATGAAGCTGGCAAGCTGAAGCAAAGAACATTGATTAATGAACAAAAAACATTTTTGAAAGGTCGGGTGCGCAAGTCAGACTAGCCCTGAGGCAGATCTAACTTACATGACCAGCACTTTCTGTACGCAGCAGGTAACCCATGCTGACACCAACTTTGCCGACATGACAGGGTTATTATTTTTGGAAGGATGTAGTGTTCTGGAACAATTTCTCTAATATATTAGTTAAAACTAAGCTTTCGTTCAATATCAAGCATGCATGTCTTCCCTTTCACCATGTTTACATTGAACTCCTATCATTATTGCAGCCAGTGAAAACAAAAGCTTATTCTTCATGTGTGAGCACTTGTATTTCCCCTCTGTAATATAACCCAGGGCAGCAGTACTGTATATATGATTCTGTTCTAAACCCAGATGCTCATCTGAAACTCAGCACTAAGACTTCAAAACTTAAGCTGAATTTTGTAGTGGAGGCTTATTGTCTAAAGCCTGAAATTGGTCTCCTTTCAGCACAGATCTGAAGGTCTTTTCTTAGGGGTATGCTGCAATRCTAAGGAAGAAGAACAGAAAAGCAGAAGGGTTCAGAATATATCATCTATGTCTTTAGAATGAGCTAATGGAGGAGGTTCTCTAAAATTCTGACATTAATTTTTTTCTTGTCCATTATACAGGAATGAAGACAGGAAACCAATAAAGGAATMATTTCATTCAGCTTCTCCTGATCCTCCATTTTAATTGGACTTCCATGAGACCTGCAGCCTTGTTAACCAGATTAAAACTGAAGTGTGGTAAAGACACTTCAGTGTCTAAAGTATCTAAACTGTCTAAAGCCATAAAAATTAAATGTATTCTGTGAGACTCAAAGAGAACTTAATACCAAACTCTAGGAAAGTGCTAAAACTCCCGAGCACTTCTCTCATTCCCTTGGATGAAGCAAAGTAACCACCTCTAAGCAGTTATTGAGGTGTCTGTCCAACTTGATACTCCCAAAAGTTCATGGACTTTGCACTTTGCTAAATCTATATACAGAGTTCCCATGCGTTGAGGAGCAGTTGGACAAAAAATAGGTCAACATTAATTTGTGCTAGCCCTTACTTAATGCTGAGAATGGGGCTATGTAGTTTTGAATGGGGGCGTTCCTCAGGTGGAAGCACCAGTAACAGGCAAGAAAAAGGAGAAACACAGTGCTGAAAGCAAGAGGCAGAGCATCCCAGGCCATTCAACCACATCAGACAGAGTTTTCTCCTTTCAATAAAGCCTAACAAAAAAGTATTTTTCTGCCTTCAAGGCCAAAAGCAGGACATATATATCCCAGTTAGGGAGGGATCTCAATTCGTCATCAGTGACTTCTCTTCCAGTGAGAAAGGTGACCTCTTCAACCCAACCSAACCCAACAGGCCCCTAAAGGTTAGTCTCACCCAGACAGAGGTACCTGGAGAAAGGGACATCTTTATTTCCCCCTCGCGCAGAGGACAGAGCAGGCCACCTGAGACATACTGTGAGGCTCTGCACCCAGGCAGAAGCAAGAACTTGACACTGCTCAGAGATCTGTGCCTTTTCTCACAGCATTAAACAGACAGCATCTTCTCCAGTGACAGGAACTCTACAGCTGGCCTGTGCTGTAGTAGACTAGAAGCTATGTTATTTAACAGTCCCCATGCTTTCAATGCAGTGACAGAGTCTTTTTAAGCCACTTCAATATATTAAGACAGTTTCTCTTACAGAGAAACTTCAATACCAGTATGTGAAATCTCTCTTCTAGCACCTCATAGTCCAACACAAGACACAGAAGATCTTTTAAAAAAATTTTTAACAGATATTTCTTCAGATTCACTATGAGTGTACAGGGATTTATAAGGGGCAGGACAAAAATACACAAGCTTAACCACTGCTCCAAACACTTTCTCCTTCAGCACCCAGCAGCTACCATCTCCCAGCTCACAACTATGTCTGTCAATGTCTTCTGTGATAGTTATATGTGTTTATTTAAACATCATACAAGAGCCACATTCACAATTTTCTTCTTTGTATGTGTGTTTCTTCACATATCAACAGATGCTTTTACAGGAAAACTGTTCATTATCTATTACAGATAATAAAAAATTAAGAAATAGAAAATGTGATTTAGCAGCAGCTTATATATCCGAAATTGCCTGTTCAAATGCAACTCAAAGCATCAATACTCTAGGTACAAAGTGCTTTATTTGGAACTACTTTGGGATTAGGACCATCTTTTTGTTCTGCATCCATGCAACAGCTATCACAACGGAAAGGGTGGAGGAGCAAAACCACCACTCAAGGTCATACTGCAAAATAAGTAATAAGTGAAAATCTCTCAGAAAAATTGCCCTCCTCATTCTATGAATAACTCGTAACAAAAAAAGACAGTTAGAGAAATCATAGTCACTTTTCAAAACATAGAAAAGATTACATGTGCCAGAGAGTTTATCTGATACCAATGCTTCAACCAGCACTAGGCATTAGCTACAACAGTGAGCAACTGACACACAACAATCCCGCCACGCACAGCATGCTTAGGCAGGAAAATATGTGTGCCTCAGTCGCAAAAGACAGAATAGAGCCTCAAGGGTTTGGGCTCCTTCCAAAATAATCCAAATGCTGCTTTTTTGGCAAATGGGGGGTCAATGGAGCTAAAAACTCACAGAAGGATTTGGGCATTCATGTGTTTTTACACACCCACTCGTTCATTTATTATTCTAAAGCTACTTTACCAAAATCAAATTATATAGCTGACAAGCTGCATAGATAAGAGAGAATAAAAGTAAAATTTAAAATTAGCTGACAATACTACATGATGTAGTGTATATTTGGCACTTTCAGAGTGACTGATGAGGGTTAACCTAGGGGGAAAAAAAATTGCACCTTCCTAAATTGCACCTTAAATTATTAAATAAATTATGAACATGATGGAATGCATTAAATATATAAGCCTGAAGGAGAAAGAGCGGATGCGTTTTAACTTTCAAAGCAAAGACAGCATATTTAAGAAGTGTTGCTTACTGTTTGGATACTTTGTCCGAAGTATATTTCAGTATTGTAGAAGTTCCCATCGTGACTAACGGGCAGTGTTGTTCTGGCCCAGGGCTGTTCCTTCAGTCTGGGCAACTGCAGTAAGCCACCACCTAAGCGTCCAAGAACAGAAACTTTGAGGGAATAATGGCCCTTGGGCACCTTATCTTTGACTCCCCTCAGGCATTTGATGTGAACTTCTATAGGCTGTGTCGTCTTGGACCCATCAACCTAGGGAGAAGGCTCCGAGTTACTGACTTGGGTTGTGTTGACTTTAACCATACGGTTAGTCAGAGCAAGTTTCTTAACAACTACCAATAAGCAGCAAACATGCTTGTTGTTCAACCTGCAATTACCTGTTGTTACCTGAGGATCTGCAGTCAGGGAGGTCGAAAGTCATAGAGATGACAGATCATAATAACAACAACAATAAYAAATGTTTAGCATTCTTGAGGGGAGGGTGRTGKTGTTGAAATGTGACACCAGAAACAATTTGTCTGCAATAATAAGGCAAAATTCACAGAAAAGCACCACTTTCAAAAATATAGCATGCTTTGCAAGACAGGCATAAGAGGTGATACGATGAGCAGGCTGCAAGCACAGAATGAGAGACAGGGCAGACCATGTTTTTATACTAATTATTAGTCTTGCCAAGGCTATTAGCACTGTGTAAGACTATCCTTTCACCTTCTGATTATCATATCATCAGATTCTCTTAAAAATAGTAATCAAAGTGTAACATGTGTAGAGTTTAATAACAACTCCCTACAGGCGCCTTTATTCCAAGTCCAGACAAAAGGAAACATCTGCTGCTTGCTGTTGACAACATGTTGTCTGAGTTACAGAATGTTTAGTATGGATTAAATGTTGTGCTGTGTATCTGAAATGCCTTTTCAGTGCTTTTCTTGTATGCTCATCTTATAGTGCAGAGGTTGGCAGAGGGGAACAGACACAGCAGCATGATCCTTGGAAGTCTTTCCTGAGCAAAGATATTGGATCCATTCAAATACACCCGCAAATACTTCAGTGCTGCCCAAATACATTCTGCAGGGTCATAACAGAGAGTACCAGTCTGGCTCCAGTGTTGCCTTAAACGGATAAAACTGCATCTGCAATAATTAAATATTGAGGGCTTCAAATCAGCTATGATCTTTCTTTTTTCTGCCCTCGAGGAATCTATTTCTTCTATTTTTTTCAGAAGACACTATAGCAAGAGTCTTTTAATTTAATGTGATACAAGAATGCATGCCACACTTTAGAATCAAATGGCTACCTTGACTACCAGGTTTAGCAGTCTCACACTTTAAGCCTACAGTAGCTAATAATCTCTTCTTTAATCCTCTCTTGGATTTATTTTGGAAGAGATAGCATATTTCCATATAGATAGAAAGGTTCTGGAATTAAATTAAGCAGTTAAAATAACAGTTGCATTTGTGAAACTTCTTTTGTTTCTCAACACAAACCATACTTAACAACTAATCTGAATGACAATTATTTTCAGCTTAATTAGAAAATCTTAATTAACAATGAAGATTTAACCTTAATATTTTTGGTTTCTGAATCATATATAAAAAAATTAACATTATGTGAATAAATAAGACAATCTTTTTAAACCTCAAGGCAGGATTACTGATGCAGGCAGACTTCGTTATTAAACACATTCTAAATTAAACGCCTCTATGAATTTTATACTGAAATATATTGTGATAGTTTTGCATGCCAAATGTGACATTTTGTATTTTAGATTCATCTTCTGTAGTAATTTTGGAAATGTCATACAAACAAAGATTTTGTCATTTACCAATGGAATTACTATGCATGGCCGGTTAGCCATCTCTTTTCTGGCTCTTCTGGTTGTTTCAAGTCAGCAAGCCATAAAAAATCTTTATCTCTCTGAAACACAGCAATTTGGAAGATAATCGAATAGTGACTGGGGGGCAGAAACGCCAGTCTGAGGAATTATACCACAATCTCTCTTGCATTTACAACCTTCCTCAAAGCGCGTGTCAGTCGAGTAGGAAAAGGAGATAGAAGATTCATCATATTTCAAGCCTGTCTCATTTGCATGGTGGCATAGCTGTCTCATCTCCTCCTGAAAGACTTTGCTTGGCCAGCGCTGACAAACTGTTTTGAAGAACTTTAGCCATGCCCAGATGATTCATCATTAATAGCTTTAGACATATGGTCTCTTTAAGCATATGGTTACTGCTACTGGAAAGGATATTTTCAAACCTGCTAAACTGCATCCTCTTAAACTATGAAAAGAAAAAAAAAAAAAGGAATAGTAGTGCAATAGAATTGATCTGGTCACTTAGCAGCTTGTGCCAAGGAAAAGAGCACTCATGGAGAACCTCACCTTCCCACAAGATCCCGCAGCTCCATTTAATTCATTATTCACATCTTCAAGGGTACCAAACCTGGCTATAATTTCTTCTTTGCAGCCACTCACACTTGCTTTCAGTGCTTGACTTTCTGCTCTGCAGTAGTTACAAAAGGATCAGGGAAGAAGAATTGAAAAGAAATGCACTACAACGCAGACATGAAAAGTACTTGCCGTTGGAACTACATCACAGTTTGATGTTTTCCTTGAATATATCATAAACCTTGCAGGAGATCCAGGAAAAACAACAATGTTCTAAGCAAAGAAATGGTTAGGCTTCAAAAAGTGGCATAGGAAAAATGCAGTCACAGTCTCAGGAACATGACCATTATTTGTCAGTCTGTGCCACAGGTTGACATAAAATAACCTAAAGTTTCACTGCCTGAGTATAAGGATCTCAGTCTTTATAGGACAGGTATCAGGGCTCAGGTTCTAGAATAACAACAAAAAAGTAGGAAGCCATTGCCTCTATCGACACATTCAGGACTGCTGACACCTACGATAAACTGGAACAGATTTTTGGAAATCATTGGTTCTTATGGTTGAGTTGCTTTAAACCACTGAAAAAATCTTATGTATGTATACCTATATTATATATGCATATATACATTTATATTATGTATGTATATATATATACATATATGTGTACGTATACATATATACCTGTATATATTCATATTTATACACACACACATATATTTTTCCAGCTATATGTAAACCACCAAAGCTTCCTTGGCATTCACACATTAATATTTTGTAAAATTTAAAGAATATTTTTGGCAATTATATCAGCTTTTTTTTTTTTTTTTTTTTTTTTTTTTTTTTTTTTTTTGAAAAAAGAACAGAGGTCCCTGCAGCAAAACCAAACTCTAGCAAATGGTGTAAAACAGACCTACAGATGATACCCAGTGCTGCCCTATTGGGAGGATGCACCAGAAGCACTGCAGCTAATGGAAAATGACTTCTTTCTAATGCACAGTAGGAGCAAATACAAAACTAAGTCATTTACAATAAGCACTGTAYGAAAGGTATTCTTTGGCTGTCCTTCCCCATCCTTACATGGGTCACAGAACCACAGGTAATTCCTTAGTGCCTACTCTGCAGCTATATCTAAGCAGGAATGCCCGCAAATAGAAACCTCTGTATGTGCTCTGCCAGATTAAAAACCATTTAGCTGTTCCTACCGCTACCATTTTTAAAGACTGGCACGGCTTGGCCAACCACACTGCTGTTGGTGAGGATCCAGCCAGACTTGGAGGTGGAGCTGGGGCAGGCAGTAGAGCATGAGGAAAAATGCAGTGCTGGTTGCATGACAGCTCCTGGGACCTGGAGGTCGAACAGGCTCTTTGCAGCCCAGGGCCAGACAGATGCYACCTTGGAGGTCAAGAGAGCTGCCTGCAAAGTGCTGGGAGGAGTCTTGAAGAGTCAAAAAGGAATCATTGCCTAGGATTCAGTCACAATTCAGGATTAGCTTGGGCTAATTCAGGATAAAATTCATGACTAGTTCTGCATACAACGCAGGCAACATCTAAGCTGCAGAACCATGGGCTCAGCAAATCCTGTATTCAGTTAGGATTTTAGCCATCACCAACAGAAAAAAACTAAAATGCACTGTGTATATTAAAAAAAAAAAAAAAAAAAAGTCAAAAGAAACAACAAAAGTTCCCTGGACTGCTCTTAACATGTTCCTTCCATATTTTCTGACTTGCTTCTGAAAAATTCAATTCCAGTTACTTCATTCATATTTCCTCCTCTGTATGCTAGATGATAAAGTAAAGAACCTCCACAGTTTGTAAAATTAACACGATTCTTTATCAAAACACCTRTTTACACAGGTTCTGCAACCAGGCTTAATATGACAGCCACGTGCCCACACGCTACCCAGCTAGCAAATAGTCCAAATTTCTCTCTCTCTCCAACAGGTACTTCTGTCTCCAAGTTCTGGCATATTGCTACAATGAGTTTCTACTCAGATCTTGTCTATCCTCCCCCTCCCCCTTTTTTTTGATTTTAGAAAGATAAATATATTTTTTTCAGTAATATTACCATTGGTGCATAGCTAAACCAGTTTCTAGGTTCTGATACCAGCAGAATTTAATATAAATGCACAGGTTTTATAAAAAAAGTTTATATAACAAATAAATCAATTAGAAGTTCTGTGTATGCATTAGTCCCAATGATGTCAATGGGAACTTTGCCCAGGTCAAGACTGATCGGCACTAAGGACAAGATTCAGCAATGCTACGGACTCAATATAAGGACTGCAGGATCTACCTTTAAAGTTTTATCCTTGAGCTGTAGTCAAGTCAACTTTGGTCCAGCTTCCCTAACTAGAAGGAACAGAAGATATTTCTTTAATATCACTAGCTAATTCTTAGAGCTGAAACATCTGAGAAGTTAACTTTTCTCCTCAAGAAGAGTGGTCTGTTTGGAACCTTGTACTTATTTAGTTTCTCTTGATGGAAATTATTTCACTTAATTTGGTTAGAGCTACATTGACACAAGGGTTCATTAGGACACCCATTTGCTTGCAATTCAATTTAAAATTAAATACACTTTGTTGTTGATTTTATTACTTTTAAACTACTGTATCTATTGCCTTTATTAGCTGCTAATACACAATTATGAAGGTAAACAGTTTCCATTACTGAACATCAAACATTTAAATAACCACATTTGATCTCTTTTCTGGTATTTTTCTATTTTCTCCCCTGTTGTTGTATATTATACTGGAATGAGTAATTTATTCAGTGAAGTTAGTTCTCTTCTGTACTCACCGGCCTGCTCATCAACTGTCAGAGCAGAAAGCAGCTTCCTCAGCTGTGTCCATAAGAGATGTTTCCTCCATTAATTTCTTTACAGGTAATTCRATGCACATACTTATCTGAAGGTCGTGTATAGTCTGACCACAAAAACATTGCTCTAATTCATAGTTCCTTCACTATCTAAGAGTAATTCAGGCCAGGCATGAAGGGTGCTGAGAGAAGCCATTTGGTCACCTTTTGAAGYGTACTGTGTGTAGCACTTAAAAATGACAGCCCAAGCTGGATATCTAAAAATGGAAGAATCAAAACAGAGGCCTCTTTCAAAAGCACAGGCTTAATTTTTCTAGGCCTGAGGTCTTTTGTTTGGAAGAAGCTCCATTCATTTATATGTGTAAAGCACTGAAAGATCTTTGGAAGGAAAGCCCATTAGATAGAAGTACAAAGTAGCCCTTATCTCACATACCTTTGAAAGAGCTTACGAATCCTGGCTTGCAACTTCTGTTTGTTGTGGCAAGAGACTTCCTTGTGGTGCTTGGAGTCCTATATGCCAAAAAAAAACACAATTTGTTTCAAAGGTACAGAAAYGGCATGGAAATGAAAGTAATAAATAGACAATTTTTCAAAGGTTTGTCTTTGGTCTTCTGGTTGAACATTTTCAGAAGCAACTCGGAATTACAGCCACCCAGCCTCTGTTATTTTCAAGGGAAACTTCTCTAATCTGGTTAAAAAGCTTGATCTGTACAATGTATATTTGTGTATGGTAGTACCCCATAGTCCTTATTTTTACTACATCTAACACAGTTATAACTATATGGATAGGTAKGTATGTATGTATATATATGTGCATGTGCCCACATACATTGAGTTGGGACATACATAAGTTAGTCAGAGGCCCCTGGAGAGCTCACAAMTTGCCCTGCTTTAAATCTGCTCCAAGTCTTGAGGCCTTTTATCACCACAGTCGTCTTAAAATTCTTGGTAAGAGAGAATGGCATTTGGGGATACTGCAATATGTAGGAGGCTAACTTCTATCACCAATTCTCTTCCCTAGTGGTTCTGCAGCTTTCCAGCATAAAGCCGGATGGCCTGAAATTATTTTTCTCTTGTACAGCAAGCCGGAAAAGTCACTCCACCAAGAAGCCAGCATCTACAGCTTTTTAAACTGTGCTCTCAGTGCAAAACCTGAAAATAATAATGCTACTGAAGGTTGTAGAATTAGGAAAACAACATTCTTCTCTCTGATCTCTCTTAAGAGGGCTCATTGAATATTCAAGAGTATTTCTTATACCCAGATCTTCTGCTAGTGTCCCTGATACCAGCACAAAGTGTGCATACACTGCTGCCAATAGATATGGAGGCTTCCTACTGTATACCCCACACAGCATTGTAAATGACGTAAAACGATGTTCATCTTCTGCCTTCATCAAGTCTCAAAATTCAAAAATGTTTTGGTAGGGAAACGACATAATAGTTAGCAAAGAGAAACCTCATGTTGGCAGATCCAAGCCTGGCTGTTGAAGTCTCTCCCTTCTTCTAAATCTCTAAACTTTTAAGTAAGTGTCTGTCTGTCTGGTTTCTTAGGAATCTCTGATGAAAATAACACATCAAATTAATTATTTGGAAAGAATCCTGCCTATTTTCAAGATGAAAATTCTTAGAGTGTAAAAGCTGACTGCAAAAGCATATCACAAAACGTTTTGCTAGTGGTACTACTAGCTTTTCATTTAAAYATTTAAAATTAAAGTGGGCACCACATGGTTACCTTAAAATACTATATGACTTGCTTTTTGTCCCAGCAGAGAGCCTCAGAAGGATACAATAGGTCCTACAGGTCCCACTCAAGCATTGCACATACACTACTGCAAAAGAAACATGGCCAAACCAGCTCAAACCAAGATCTGACTGCTCTGAGCGTGACAGTGCTGTCACAAAAGATGCTCTCTTCACCACTTCTTCTGGACCAATTTAGCCCTCAYGCTCTGCTCCTCAGAACACTCTTAGATCTTACATTAAATAATGACTGCCTGAAGCTCCCTAAGAAACCCTGAAACAGGAACGAGGATCCATTTTTCTCCCTCCCATGCAAATGCTGGCACTAGTTTTCTTTCTCTTGAATGCCCTTATGCCATTTCTCAAGTCCGTAAGTACGCGGCAACGTGTGATGAGAAAGGGCTGGTGGCTTCTCTCCTGGCTAGGCTGCAAGGAGCTACTCGCAGCACGTGCAACAGGGCAGCCCTGACAGGCAGCATGAGCCTGGAACATCCTCRATAGACCTTTGAACCCAGTTCTCAGTGATGCCTGTGATAGCAGTTTTTGTGAAGTGAGCACTTAAACTAAGAAACAAGAGGAAATCAAAAACTCATTTCACGTAAAATATCAAGCAGTCATAAGACTGCGACAACTTTCAACATTGCCAGTCCAGGCTTACACTGAGCCAGGAATAGAGAAATTAAAAAAAGAAGAAAAAATAAAGAGAAGAGACAGAGAGAGAGAGAAAGAGAGAGATTACATTACCAGACACCCACAGCTATCCAATCCCCTTGTTTATCTTCTTAATCTTAATTAAATAATGAATATTCAGAAGAAATTCCTTATATGAACTGCACTGTATTTTCTATCTCTCTGTCTCCAAAGTGGCAATGGGAATACAAGTTAAACTATTTTTTCTGGATCTTAGTAAAATACTTCTTACAGCGTGTCATSATAATTTTTAAAAAGCTCTATCATCTACCTAATAAATTTGTTAAGATTATTCAAATCTTATTGAAAAGGAAAATTGCAATGAGTCATGGTTAATATTTCTTTACCTATACTAAGAAATAAAATATTTCAAAAATTCAATGCTTAGGGTCCTATTCAGAAAACCTCTATGAGTCTGTAATACATCTTCTACATGATTATATAAAAAAAAGGAAACTTGCTTTAAAATGAATTATTCACCACCTTGAATAAATTTCCATCTTTCCTATTTGCAAAACCCCAAAGTCAGTTATGTAAATTTTAACCTACACTAATTACCTCAGGGGTGTGCAAGCTAAAGGAAAGTAGAAGCAGTAGAAAAAATCCCAGACATTTCCATCACCAGGAAGCAATTTAATAGAGGGAAAAAATGTGTAAGTTTTCAAAAACAGAATAACC